>NC_091287.1:230936581-231239706 GCF_032444005.1 Ranitomeya imitator | reverse complement strand
CATCTGAGCTGGAATGGTCGGATAAAGCTCTTATCCCCATATTTTGGAGGGGCTTGGCTGACCATGTAAAGGACGCTCTGGCCACTAGGGAGATTCCTGAAACACTGGAGGAGTTAATAACAGTCTCCACTCGAATTGACCTCCGTTTTAACGAGCGGAGGTTAGAGCGAGCCCAGTGTAGGCAGAGGTTTCGGCTGGCTCCTACTTTCGCCAAACCTCTGGAATCTCCGGTCCTGGTTCCTGAGTCACATGAGGCCAGGGAAGTGTCACAAGCGGGACCTAAGTCCCGGACCGCTTGTGCACTCAGGGTCTGTCATGTTTGCCAGCAGTCTGGACATTTAGCCACCAGATGTCCTCAGCGGTCGAGGAATCGTCAGCGTCTAGTGGTCGTAGGTGGAGGTACACTAGACACGGCGACGTTTGCCTCTAAATTGTCCTTTAAGGGGACAATTACTATAGGCTCATTCTCCCACTCGGTAGAGCTCTGCGTGGATTCTGGGGCGGAGGGCAATTTTATGTCTTCTGCCTTTGCCCAACGCCACGCAATACCTCTGGTTATGCTAGCTCAACCTGTAACGGTACGAGTGGTGAATGGGTCGACTCTGCCCTCACAGATAACTCACCAGACCATCCCTTTTACTCTGTCCATGTCGCCATCTCATCAGGAGATTATTTCTCTGCTCGTCATTCCAGAGGGAATTGATGAAGTCCTGTTGGGAATACCTTGGCTACGGTACCACTCTCCTCATATCGAGTGGTCCTCAGGTAGAATTCTGGGATGGGGTGAATCTTGTGGGGGTAGGTGTTATGAGAGGCAATTCAGTATCACAATGGACATGGAGGTCAGAGCACATACAGTGATCTGACAATAACCCAAAATAATAGAACGAGCTCTGAGACGTGGGAACTCTGCAGACCGCAATCCCTGATCCTCTCCAAACACAACTAGAGGCAGCCGTGGATTGCGCCTAACGCTACCTATGCAACTCGGCACAGCCTGAGAAACTAACTAGCCTGAAGATAGAAAAAATAAGCCTACCTTGCCTCAGAGAAATACCCCAAACGAAAAGGCAGCCCCCCACATATAATGACTGTGAGTAAGATGAAAAGACAAACGTAGGGATGAAATAGATTCAGCAAAGTGAGGCCCGATATTCTAGACAGAACGAGGATAGGAAAGATAACTTTGCGGTCTACACAAAACCCTAAAGAAAACCACGCAAAGGGGCAAAAAGACCCTCCGTACCGAACTAACGGCACGGAGGTACACCCTTTGCGTCCCAGAGCTTCCAGCAAAACAAATAGACAAGCTGGACAGAAAAAATAGCAACAAATAGCAAAGAAGCACTAAGCTATGCAGAGCAGCAGGCCACAGGAATGATCCAGAGAAACACAAGTCCAACACTGAAACATTGACAGGAAGCATGAATCAAAGCATTAGGTGGGGTTAAGTAGAGAAGCACCTAACGACCTCACCAGATCACCTGAGGGAGGAAACTCAGAAGCAGCAGTACCAGTTTCTTCCACAAACGGAAGCTCCCAGAGAGAATCAGCCGAAGTACCACTTGTGACCACAGGATGGAGCTCTGCCACAGAATTCACAACAGTACCCCCCTTGAGGAGGGGTCACCGAACTCTCACCAGAGCCCCCAGGCCGACCAGGATGAGCCACATGAAAGGCACGAACAAGATCGGGAGCATGGACATCAGAGGCAAAAACCCAGGAATTATCCTCCTGAGCATAACCCTTCCATCTAACCAGATACTGGAGTTTCCGTCTTGAAACACGAGAATCCAAAATCTTCTCCACAATATACTCCAATTCCCCCTCCACCAAAACCGGGGCAGGAGGGTCAACAGATGGAACCATAGGTGCCACGTATCTCCGCAACAATGACCTATGGAAGACGTTATGTATGAAAAAAAATCTGGGAGGGTCAGACGAAAAGACACAGGATTAATAACCTCAGAAATCCTATAAGGACCAATGAAACGAGGTTTAAACTTCGGAGAGGAAACCTTCATAGGAATATGATGAGAAGATAACCAAACCAGATCCCCAACACGAAGTCGGGGACCCACACGGCGTCTGCGATTAGCGAAACGTTGAGCCTTCTCATGGGACAAGGTCAAATTGTCCACCACATGAGTCCAAATCTGCTGCAACCTGTCCACCACAGTATCCACACCAGGACAGTCCGATGACTCAACCTGTCCTGAAGAGAAACGAGGATGGAACCCAGAATTGCAGAAAAATGGCGAAACCAAGGTAGCCGAGCTGGCCCGATTATTAAGGGCGAACTCAGCCAAAGGCAAAAAGGACACCCAGTCATCCTGATCGGCAGAAACAAAGCATCTCAGATAGGTTTCCAAGGTCTGATTGGTTCGTTCGGTCTGGCCATTAGTCTGAGGATGAAAAGCCGAGGAAAAAGACAAGTCAATGCCCATCCTACCACAAAAGGCTCGCCAAAACCTCGAAACAAACTGGGAACCTCTGTCAGAAACGATATTCTCTGGAATGCCATGCAAACGAACCACATGCTGGAAGAACAATGGCACCAAATCAGAGGAGGAAGGCAACTTGGACAAGGGTACCAGATGGACCATCTTAGAAAAGCGATCACAGACCACCCAAATGACTGACATCTTTTGAGAGACGGGAAGATCTGAAATAAAATCCATAGAGATATGTGTCCAAGGTCTCTTCGGGACCAGCAAGGGCAAAAGCAACCCACTGGCACGAGAACAGCAGGGCTTAGCCCGAGCACAAATCCCACAGGACTGCACAAAAGAACGCACATCCCGCGACAGAGACGGCCACCAAAAGGATCTAGCCACTAACTCTCTGGTACCAAAGATTCCAGGATGACCAGCCAACACCGAACAATGAACCTCAGAGATCACTTTATTTGTCCACCTATCCGGGACAAACAGTTTCTCCGCTGGACAACGATCAGGTTTATTAGCCTGAAATTTTTGCAGCACCCGCCGCAAATCAGGGGAGATGGCAGACACAATTACTCCTTCCTTGAGGATACCCGCCGGCTCAGAAAAACCCGGAGAGTTGGGCACAAAACTCCTAGACAGAGCATCCGCTGTTAGGGGTCGAGTTCCCGCTTCTGCACTGGGGGAATCTTGAGCCACTTCCGCTGCGGTCTCCCATTCTTGTCCAGCCGCAGTGGAGCCTGCTCAGCAAGGACGTCGGTCCCAGCGTCTTGCTCATTCTCACTCTGTTCAGAGAGTTAGTGCTGCTTCTCCAGTCTCTGCCATTAAAGTCAGTACTGGTCAGCAGCGAGCGGACTTCTCTGGGACTAAGTCCTTGTCTGCATGTACTGAGCATGCCCAGCGTAAGGTCTCCCGTTGGAGATCGAGGGTCATGTGCTCAGGCTCTGCAGCACATTCCATTGGTCCTCTTGGCAGGTCCTAGAAGGGCAAAAGTGCTGTGGCCACTTCCTGTGCTGCTCCTATATAATCTGCGCATGACCGCACGGCCATGCGCTAGTATTGTCTTGTTATTATGTGTGTGTGTAGATGGATGTATGTCGAAGGATGAAAGCTCCTAAATATCCCTCCCTAGTGTTGTTGACTGTTCGCGGATGATGGTAGCTATCTAGCGCCCGACTTGCCATCTACACGATACACACATCTCAGCGTCCTATAGCTGTGCCTGCCAGTACGGCGCCGTGCGCTTGCCTTGCGCTTTCCATACCCGAGTCTGGGTGGTTAGTGGCGTCCGTTAGTGCGGCATCGCTCGCACTCTTGTGCACATATTTGTCCTAAGGTTCTCTACACACCCAGTTGCGGTGTTACGCCAGCAAGGGTCTAATCGGGCTTCAATCCCTTCTGGGGTTAAGTCCGCTGACCACTTGCTCGCGCTCTAGTGCGGTACTGCGGTCCTGTGAGTTAACAGGATCGCTTTCTTCACGCTGGGTGAGGTTTAACCCACGCGTGTATACTTTAGTGTACCGCCATATTGTCTGCCAATTACTAGCAGCAGGTCTCCACCTGCACGGTGGACCCCGGACTGCGAACGCACCTTTATCATCTGTCTTGGTGCGTTCCGCCAGTCCTAACAGAATACTAGCGCCAGGGTCTGGCTAGTAAAATGGCGGACGACCAGCGTTTACAGCGGTACATCCAGCAGCTGGAGGGAAGGTTGGCGGCTCTTGAGCGTACAACCTCAGCTGTGGATGTCACTGCTGTAGCTGTGCAGGCTGCAAGTGTAGCCGCAGCCAGTTTGTCCACTGCCACCCCTGCTCCGACTTTATCCCGTCTCCCACTACCTGACAAGTTTGCTGGAGAGAGCAAACATTGTCGTGGATTCGTGAGCCAGTGCTCTATCCATCTCGAGCTCCTGGCTGCACGTTTTCCTACAGAGCGGGCTAAGGTGGGATTTATTGTCTCGCTGTTGTCGGGCAGGGCGTTGGAGTGGGCTACGCCGCTGTGGGAGCGTGATGATCATGTGGTGCAGAGTGCTCCGTTGTTTCTGGGCACGCTGAAAAAGGTCTTTCTAGGACCTCAACTCACCCATGATACAGCGCTCCAACTACTGGCATTAACTCAGGGTGAGTCCTTGGTCAGCCATTTTTCCGTCCGATTCCGTACTTTAGCTTCCGAGCTGGAGTGGTCGGATAAAGCCCTTATCCCCATATTCTGGAGGGGCCTGGCTGACCATGTTAAGGACGCTCTGGCCACTAGGGAGATTCCTGCCACACTGGAGGAGTTAATATCTATTTCTACTCGTATAGACCTCCGTTTTAACGAGCGGAGGTTGGAACGAGCCCAGTGTAGGCAGAGGTTTCGGCTGGCTCCTACCTTCGCCAAACCTTTGAAATCTCCAGTCCAGGCATCTGAGTCACATGAGACCTTGGAGGTGACACGAGCGGGATCCAAGTCTCAGTCCGCTCGTGCACATAAGGTTCGTCATGTTTGCCAGCAGTCAGGACGTCTTGCCTCCAAGAGTCCTCAGCGGTCGGGGAAACGTCAGCGTCTAGTGGCAGTTGGAGGAGGTACACTAGACACGGCGACGTTTGCCTCAAAGTTGTCCTTCAAGGGGACAATTACCATAGGCCCATCCACTCTCACGGTCGAGCTATGCTTGGACTCTGGGGCAGAGGGTAACTTTATGTCCTCCGCCTTTGCCCAGCGTCACGCAATACCCTTGGTGATGCTCGCCCAGCCAGTGACCGTTCGAGTGGTAAATGGGTCAACACTACCTTCACAGATTACCCACCAAACCATTCCTTTCACCCTATCTGTGTCTCCATCACATCAGGAGATAATCTCCCTATTAGTCATTCCTGAGGGAATTGATGAGGTCCTGTTGGGGATGCCATGGCTTCGCTACCATTCTCCTCATATTGAGTGGTCCTCTGGGAGAATTTTGGGATGGAGTAAATCCTGTGAGGGTAGATGTCAGAGGGAGTGCGTTCAGGTTGCTACTACACAGGTACCCGCAGATCTTTCCTCTCTCCCCAAGCACTATTGGTCCCATGCAGACGTGTTCTCCAAAAGAGCTGCGGAGACCCTTCCGCCTCACCGCCCCTATGACTGTCCTATTGACCTCTTGCCTGGTGCTGAGCCTCCCCGGGGTCGAGTCTACCCGTTATCTCTCCCGGAGACGGAGGCAATGTCCCAGTATATTCAGGAGAATCTGGCAAGAGGATTCATTAGGAAGTCAGTGTCACCGGCAGGGGCTGGGTTCTTCTTCGTACAGAAGAAGACTGGAGACTTACGTCCATGCATCGACTACAGGGGTCTTAACGCCATTACCGTTAAGAACAAGTACCCATTACCCCTGATATCTGAGCTCTTTGATAGGCTACGGGGAGCAAAGGTATTTACAAAGTTAGATCTGCGGGGTGCTTACAACCTGATTCGCATCCGTGAGGGGGATGAATGGAAGACGGCTTTTAACACCAGGGATGGGCACTATGAATATCTAGTGATGCCCTTTGGGCTCTGTAATGCCCCAGCCGTTTTCCAAGACTTTGTGAACGACATCTTTCGGGATATGCTCACCACCTCGGTCGTAGTCTATCTGGATGACATTCTCATCTACTCTCCAGATATAGACTCCCATCGGAGAGATGTTCGCAAAGTCTTCGACCTCTTACGGGCAAACTCCCTCTACGCTAAGTTGGAGAAGTGTGTGTTTGAGCAGGAGTCCTTGCCTTTCCTTGGATATATCATTTCTGCCCAGGGTTTGGCTATGGATCCTGCCAAGCTACAGGCTGTAATGGACTGGCAGGAACCCCATTCTCTTAAAGCGGTGCAGCGCTTTATGGGGTTCATTAATTATTATCGCCAGTTCATTCCACACTTCTCAACTTTGGTAGCTCCCTTGGTCGCCCTCACCAAGAAGGGAGCAAATCCCAAGTTGTGGTCAGAGGAGGTCTCCAAGGCCTTTCTCTCGATTAAGTCACACTTCGCTAGCGCTCCCATCCTACATCGCCCCGATGTAGATAAACCATTCATCTTGGAGGTGGATGCCTCATCCGTTGGTGCTGGAGCAGTCCTTTTCCAAAAGGATGCTCAAGGTCGGAAGCATCCTTGCTTCTTCTTCTCCAAGACCTTCACACCAGCGGAGAGGAATTATTCCATCGGGGACAGGGAGTTGCTAGCCATGAAGTTGGCTTTTTCAGAGTGGAGACACCTCTTGGAGGGAGCTCGCTTTCCCTTCCAAGTCTTCACTGACCACAAGAACTTGGTGTATATACAGACGGCCCAGCGGCTGAATTCTCGCCAGGCTAGATGGTCCCTGTTCTTCTCCCGGTTCCATTTTACTCTCCATTTTCTCTCCGGGGAGAAGAACGTTCGTGCCGACGCTCTCTCCCGCTCCGTAGTGTCATCTGAGGAGGAGGAGGAGGAGCCTCGGCTTATTGTCCCTTCTGAGAGCCTGAGAACTGTAGCTCCGGTTTCGCTAGAGTCTGTGCCCCCGGGCAAGACTTTCGTGCCAGCTAACTTGCGACCGGAGGTTCTCTCTTGGGCTCACTCCTCCAGAGTGGGGGGGCATTTTGGGACCAAGAGGACATCAGAGCTTTTGGCGAGAACATACTGGTGGCCGCATATGGCCCGAGATGTCAGGGACTACATTCAGGCGTGCGTTTCTTGCGCCCAGAATCGGTCTCCTCGGCAACGGCCTGCTGGGTTGCTTTACCCTCTACCGGTGGCAGACAGGCCCTGGGAGATGGTCGGAATGGACTTTGTGGTGGGTCTACCCAAGTCGCGTGGCTGCTCCATTATTTGGGTTGTCACTGACCATTTCTCTAAGATGGTGCATTTGGTGCCGCTTCCTCGGTTACCCTCAGCACGGGCCTTGGCGGTGTTGTTCGTTAAACACGTTTTCCGTTTGCATGGTATGCCTGATAAAATTGTCAGCGATCGGGGTCCCCAGTTCGCATCTCGGTTTTGGAGAGAGCTCTGCTGTTTACTCAGCATAGAGTTAAACCTCTCCTCTGCTTACCATCCCGAGACGAATGGGTTGGTGGAGAGAACCAACCAGACTCTGGTGACATATTTGCGACATTTCGTCTCTGCTAGGCAGGATGACTGGGCATCTTTGCTACCTTGGGCGGAATTTGCCCTGAACAACGCCGTAGCCGATTCCACTGGTCAAACTCCTTTTCTCCTTAATTACGGCCAGCATCCGCGTGTCCCTGTGCCCATGCCCGTGTCCTCCACCGATTCTAGGGTGGCAGACTGGGCGGTGGAGGCACGTGACATCTGGGACCGCACACAGGATGCTATCCGGGCCTCCAAGGAGAGAATGAGGGTTTCGGCTGATACACACCGGCGCCCCGCTCCGGTCTTTGCTCCCGGCGACTTAGTGTGGCTCTCCGCCCGTAACATCAGGCTGCGAGTTGAGTCCACTAAGTTTGCTCCTCGCTACATTGGCCCGTTTAAAGTTCTGGAACAGGTCAACCCTGTGGTTTACCGTTTGGCCATTCCTCCACGCCTTGGTATCACCGATACCTTTCACGTTTCCCTCTTAAAACCCGTTCGCTTGTCTCGGTTTTCTGAGTCATCTGCTGGGACATCGGGTTCATCCACGGATGAATTTGAGGTGAATGCTATTGTGGGAAGCAAGGTGGTACGTGGCAAAAAATTTTATTTGGTGGATTGGAAGGGTCATGGTCCAGAGGATAGAACCTGGGAGCCTGTGGAGCACATTCGGGCTCCGCAGCTCATTGCTGCCTTTGAACGTAGCGAGGCCCAAGGAGGGGGGGGCCCTAGGAGGGGGGGTAATGTTAGGGGTCGAGTTCCCGCTTCTGCACTGGGGGAATCTCGAGCCACTTCCGCTGCGGTCTCCCATTCTTGTCCAGCCGCAGTGGAGCCTGCTCAGCAAGGACGTCGGTCCCAGCGTCTAGCTCATTCTCACTCTGTTCAGAGAGTTAGTGCTGCTTCTCCAGTCTCTGCCATTAAAGTCAGTACTGGTCAGCAGCGAGCGGACTTCTCTGGGACTAAGTCCTTGTCTGCATGTACTGAGCATGCCCAGCGTAAGGTCTCCCATTGGAGATCGAGGGTCATGTGCTCAGGCTCTGCAGCACATTCCATTGGTCCTCTTGGCAGGTCCTAGAAGGGCAAAAGTGCTGTGGCCACTTCCTGTGCTGCTCCTATATAATCTGCGCATGACCGCACGGCCATGCGCTAGTATTGTCTTGTTATTATGTGTGTGTGTAGATGGATGTATGTCGAAGGATGAAAGCTCCTAAATATCCCTCCCTAGTGTTGTTGACTGTTCGCGGATGATGGTAGCTATCTAGCGCCCGACTTGCCATCTACACGATACACACATCTCAGCGTCCTATAGCTGTGCCTGCCAGTACGGCGCCGTGCGCTTGCCTTGCGCTTTCCATACCCGAGTCTGGGTGGTTAGTGGCGTCCGTTAGTGCGGCATCGCTCGCACTCTTGTGCACATATTTGTCCTAAGGTTCTCTACACACCCAGTTGCGGTGTTACGCCAGCAAGGGTCTAATCGGGCTTCAATCCCTTCTGGGGTTAAGTCCGCTGACCACTTGCTCGCGCTCTAGTGCGGTACTGCGGTCCTGTGAGTTAACAGGATCGCTTTCTTCACGCTGGGTGAGGTTTAACCCACGCGTGTATACTTTAGTGTACCGCCATATTGTCTGCCAATTACTAGCAGCAGGTCTCCACCTGCACGGTGGACCCCGGACTGCGAACGCACCTTTATCATCTGTCTTGGTGCGTTCCGCCAGTCCTAACATCCGCCTTCACATTTTTAGAGCCCGGAAGGTACGAAATCACAAAGTCAAAACGGGCGAAAAACAGCGACCAACGAGCCTGTCTAGGATTCAAACGCTTAGCAGACTCGAGATAAGTCAGGTTCTTATGATCAGTCAATACCACCACGTGATGCTTAGCTCCTTCAAGCCAATGACGCCACTCCTCGAATGCCCACTTCATGGCCAGCAACTCTCGGTTGCCCATATCATAATTCCGCTCAGCAGGCGAAAACTTCCTGGAAAAAAAAGCGCATGGTTTCATCACTGAACAATCAGAACCTCTCTGCGACAAAACAGCCCCTGCTCCAATCTCAGAAGCATCAACCTCGACCTGGAACGGAAGAGAAACATCAGGTTTACACAACACAGGGGCAGAAGAAAAACGACGCTTCAACTCTTGAAAAGCTTCCACAGCAGCAGAAGACCAATTGACCAAATCAGCACCCTTCTTGGTCAAATCGGTCAATGGTTTGGCAATACTAGAAAAATTGCAGATGAAGCGACGATAAAAATTAGCAAAGCCCAGGAACTTTTGCAGACTTTTCAGAGATGTCGGCTGAGTCCAATCATGGATGGCTTGGACCTTAACAGGATCCATCTCGATAGTAGAAGGGGAAAAGATGAACCCCAAAAATGAAACCTTCTGCACACCAAAGAGACACTTTGATCCCTTCACAAACAAAGAGTTAGCACGCAGGACCTGAAAAACCGTTCTGACCTGTCTCACATGAGACTCCCAATCATCCGAGAAGATCAAAATGTCATCCAAGTACACAATCAGGAATTTATCCAGGTACTCTCGGAAGATGTCATGCATAAAGGACTGAAACACTGATGGAGCATTGGCAAGTCCGAATGGCATCACTAGATACTCAAAATGACCCTCGGGCGTATTAAATGCAGTTTTCCATTCATCGCCTCGCCTGATTCGCACCAGATTATACGCACCACGAAGGTCAATCTTGGTGAACCAACTAGCCCCCTTAATCCGAGCAAACAAATCAGATAACAAAGGCAAGGGGTACTGAAATTTAACAGTGATCTTATTAAGAAGGCGATAATCTATACAAGGTCTCAGCGAACCATCCTTTTTGGCTACAAAAAAGAACCCTGCTCCTAATGGCGACGATGACGGGCGAATATGCCCCTTCTCCAGGGATTCCTTCACATAACTGCGCATAGCGGTGTGCTCAGGCACGGATAAATTAAACAGTCGACCTTTTGGGAATTTACCACCAGGAATCAAATTGATAGCACAATCACAATCCCTATGCGGAGGTAGGGCATCGGACTTGGGCTCATCAAATACATCCCGGTAATCAGACAAGAACTCTAGAACCTCAGAAGGGGTGGATGACGAAATTGACAAAAATGGAACATCACCATGTACCCCCTGACAACCCCAGCTGGACACCGACATGGATTTCCAATCCAATACTGGATTATGGGCTTGTAGCCATGGCAACCCCAACACGACCACATCATGCAGATTATGCAACACCAGAAAGCAAATAACCTCCTGATGTGCAGGAGCCATGCACATGGTCAGCTGGGTCCAGTATTGAAGCTTATTCTTGGCCAAAGGCGTGGCATCAATTCCTCTCAATGGAATAGGACACTGCAAGGGCTCCAAGAAAAACCCACAATGCTTAGCTTATTCCAAGTCCATCAAATTCAGAGCAGCGCCTGAATCCACAAACGCCATGACAGAATATGATGACAAAGAGCAGATCAAAGTAACGGACAGAAGAAATTTTGACTGTACCGTACCAATGGTGGCAGACCTAGCGAACCGCTTAGTGCGCTTAGGACAATCAGAGATAGCATGAGTGGAATCACCACAGTAGAAACACAGCCCATTCAGACGTCTGTGTTCTTGCCGTTCAACTCTGGTCAAAGTCCTATCGCACTGCATAGGCTCAGGTTTAAGCTCAGGTAATACCGCCAAATGGTGCACAGATTTACGCTCACGCAAGCGTCGACCGATCTGAATAGCCAAAGACATAGACTCATTCAAACCAGCAGGCATAGGAAATCCCACCATGACATCCTTAAGGGCTTCAGAGAGACCCTTTCTGAACATAGCTGCCAGCGCAGATTCATTCCATTGAGTGAGCACTGAACATTTTCTAAATTTCTGGCAATATACCTCTATCTCATCCTGACCCTGACAAGGAGCCAGCAAATTCTTTTCTGCCTGATCCACTGAATTAGGCTCATCGTACAGCAATCCGAGCGCCAGGAAAAATGCATTGATATTACTCAATGCAGGATCTCCTGGCGCAAGAGAAAATGCCCAGTCCTGAGGGTCGCTGCGCAAAAAAGAAATAATAATCAAAACCTGTTGAACTGGATCACCAGAGGAACGAGGTTTCAAGGCCAGAAATAACTTACAATTATTTTTGAAACTCAGAAACTTAGTTCTATCTCCAAAAAACAAATCAGGAATAGGAATTCTTGGTTCTAACATAGATTTCTGATCAATAGTGTCTTGAATCTTTTGTACTCTTGCCGAGAGCTGATCCACAAATGAAGACAGACTTCTAATGTCCATCGCTACACCTGTGTACTGAACCACCCAAATGTCTAGGGAAAAAAAAAGACAAAACACAAAGCCAAGAAAAAAAAATGGTCTCAGAACTTCTTTTTTCCCTCTATTGAGAATCATTAGTACTTTTGGCTTCCTGTACTGTTATGAGAGGCAATTCAGTATCACAATGGACATGGAGGTCAGAGCACATACAGTGATCTGACAATAACCCAAAATAATAGAACGAGCTCTGAGACGTGGGAACTCTGCAGACCGCAATCCCTGATCCTCTCCAAACACAACTAGAGGCAGCCGTGGATTGCGCCTAACGCTACCTATGCAACTCGGCACAGCCTGAGAAACTAACTAGCCTGAAGATAGAAAAAATAAGCCTACCTTGCCTCAGAGAAATACCCCAAACGAAAAGGCAGCCCCCTTACTGTGAGTAAGATGAAAAGACAAACGTAGGGATGAAATAGATTCAGCAAAGTGAGGCCCGATATTCTAGACAGAACGAGGATAGGAAAGATAACTTTGCGGTCTACACAAAACCCTAAAGAAAACCACGCAAAGGGGCAAAAAGACCCTCCGTACCGAACTAACGGCACGGAGGTACACCCTTTACGTCCCAGAGCTTCCAGCAAAACAAATAGACAAGCTGGACAGAAAAAATAGCAACAAATAGCAAAGAAGCACTTAGCTATGCAGAGCAGCAGGCCACAGGAATGATCCAGAGAAACACAAGTCCAACACTGGAACATTGACAGGAAGCATGAATCAAAGCATTAGGTGGGGTTAAGTAGAGAAGCACCTAACGACCTCACCAGATCACCTGAGGGAGGAAACTCAGAAGCAGCAGTACCAGTTTCCTCCACAAACAGAAGCTCACAGAGAGAATGAGCCGAAGTACCACTTGTGACCACAGGAGGGAGCTCTGCCACAGAATTCACAACAGGTAGGTGTCAGAGGGAGTGCGTTCAGGTAGCTACAACTGAGGTACCCGCAGATCTTTCCTCTCTCCCCAAGCAGTATTGGTCTTATGCAGACGTATTCTCCAAAAAGGCGGCGGAGACCCTTCCGCCCCATCGCCCCTATGACTGTCCTATTGACCTTTTGCCTGGTGCTGAGCCTCCCCGGGGTCGAGTCTATCCGCTATCTCTCCCGGAGACGGAGGCAATGTCACAGTACATCCAGGAAAATCTGGCAAGAGGGTTCATCAGGAAGTCAGTGTCACCTGCTGGGGCAGGGTTCTTCTTCGTGCAGAAGAAGAGTGGGGAATTGCGTCCATGCATAGACTACAGGGGTCTTAACGCCATCACCGTTAAGAATAAATACCGTTTGCCTTTGATATCTGAACTGTTCGATAGGCTTCGGGGAGCAAGGGTATTTACTAAATTAGATCTGCGGGGTGCTTACAACCTGATTCGCATCCATGAGGGGGACGAATGGAAGACGGCTTTTAACACCAGGGATGGGCACTATGAATATCTGGTGATGCCCTTTGGGCCCTGTAATGCCCCAGCCGGTTTCCAATACTTTGTGAACGATATCTTCCGGGATATGCTTTCCACCTCGGTCGTAGTCTATCTGGATGATATTCTCATCTACTCTCCAGATATTGACTCCCACCGGAGAGATGTTTGCAAAGTCTTCGACCTCCTACGGGCAAACTCCCTCTATGCCAAGTTGTAGAAGTGTATGTTTGAGCAGGAGTCCTTACCTTTCCTAGGCTACATCATCTCAGCCCAGGGATTGGCTATGGATCCTGCCAAACTACAGGCTGTGATGGACTGGCAGGAACCCCATTCTCTTAAAGCGGTGCAGCGCTTTATGGGGTTCATCAATTATTATCGCCAGTTCATCCCGCATTTCTCAACTTTGGTAGCTCCCTTGGTTGCCCTCACCAAGAAGGGGGCGAATCCCAAATTGTGGTCTGAGGAGGTCTCCAAGGCTTTTATCTCTATAAAGTCACACTTCGCTAGCGCTCCCATTCTTCATCGCCCCGATGTTGATAAGCCATTTATCATGGAGGTGGATGCCTCTTCTGTTGGTGCTGGAGCAGTCCTCTTCCAAAAGGATGCTCAAGGTCGGAAGCATCCTTGCTTCTTTTTCTCCAAGACCTTCGCACCAGCAGAGAGGAATTATTCCATCGGGGACAGGGAGTTGCTAGCCATGAAGTTGGCTTTCTCGGAGTGGAGACATCTCTTGGAGGGAGCACGTTTTCCCTTCCAAGTCTTCACAGATCACAAAAATTTGGTGTATCTGCAGACAGCTCAGCGGTTGAATTCTCGCCAGGCCAGATGGTCCTTGTTCTTCTCCCGGTTTCATTTCACCCTCCATTTCCTTTCTGGGGAGAAGAACATTCGGGCCGACGCTCTCTCTCGCTCCGTTGTGTCATCTGCGGAGGAGAAGGAGGAGCCTCGGCTTATTGTCCCCACCGAGAGTTTGAGAACCGTGGCCCCGGTTTCGCTGGAGTCTGTGCCCCCGGGCAAGACTTTTGTTCCATCTAGTTTGCGACCGGAGGTTCTCTCTTGGGCGCACTCGTCCAGGGTGGGTGGACATTTTGGTACTAAAAGGACATCAGAGTTACTGGCGAGGACATACTGGTGGCCGCATATGGCTCGTGATGTCGCGGAGTACGTTCGGGCGTGTGTCTCTTGCGCCAGGAACAAGACTCCTCGGCAACGGCCAGCTGGGTTGCTTAATCCTCTGCCCGTGGCTGACAGGCCCTGGGAGATGGTCGGGATGGACTTTGTGGTTGGCTTACCCAAGTCTCGTAATTGCACCATTATCTGGGTGATCACCGATCATTTTTCCAAAATGGTGCATTTGGTGCCTCTTCCACGGCTACCATCTGCACGGGCGTTGGCTGTCTTGTTTATCAAGCATATCTTTCGCTTACACGGTATGCCAGACAAAATTGTTAGTGAGCGGGGTCCCCAGTTTGCGTCTCGATTCTGGAGGGAGCTATGTCGTCTACTCAGTATTGAGTTAAATCTCTCTTCGGCATATCATCCCGAGACGAATGGGTTGGTAGAAAGGGCCAACCAGACCTTGGTCACATATCTGCGACATTTTGTTTCTGCCAGACAGGATGACTGGGCATCCTTGCTACCGTGGGCAGAGTTTGAACTTAACAATGCCGTAGCCGACTCTACCAGTCAGACTCCATTCCTCTTAAATTACGGCCAGCATCCGCGTGTTCCTGTGCCCATGCCTGTGTCTTCCGCTGATCCCAGGGTGGCAGACTGGGCTGTGGAGGCACGGGACATTTGGGATCGCACGCAGGATGCCATTCGGGCCTCCAAGGAGAGAATAAGGTCCTCCGCCGATGTTCATCGGCGCCCCGCTCCGACTTTTGCCCCTGGCGACTTGGTGTGGCTCTCCGCCCGTAACATCAGGCTGCGAGTTGAGTCCACTAAGTTTGCTCCTCGCTACTTGGGTCCCTTCAAGGTTCTCGAACAGGTTAATCCTGTGGTCTACCGCCTGGCTCTTCCTCCACGCTTGGGTATCACCGACACCTTTCATGTGTCCCTCTTGAAACCCGTATACATGTCCCGGTTTTCCGAGTCATCTGCCGGGACATCGGGTTCGTCTACGGACGATTACGAGGTGAACGCTATTTTGGGATCGCACGCAGGATGCCATTCGGGCCTCCAAGGAGAGAATAAGGTCCTCCGCCGATGTTCATCGGCGCCCCCCTCCGACTTTTGCCCCTGGCGACTTGGTGTGGCTCTCCGCCCGTAACATCAGGCTGCGAGTTGAGTCCACTAAGTTTGCTCCTCGCTACTTGGGTCCCTTCAAGGTTCTCGAACAGGTTAATCCTGTGGTCTACCGCCTGGCTCTTCCTCCACGCTTGGGTATCACCGACACCTTTCATGTGTCCCTCTTGAAACCCGTATACATGTCCCGGTTTTCCGAGTCATCTGCCGGGACATCGGGTTCGTCTACGGACGATTACGAGGTGAACGCTATTTTGGGGTGCAAGGTGGTACGCGGCAAAAAGTATTATTTGGTGGATTGGAAGGGTTATGGTCCAGAGGACAGGTCTTGGGAGCCTGCTGAAAACATTCGGGCCCCACAGCTCATTGCTGCCTTCGAGCATAGCGAGGCCCAAGGAGAGGGGGGCCCTAGGAGGGGGGGTAATGTTAGGAGTCGAGTTTCCTCTGCTGCACAGGGGGAATCTCGATCCGTCTCCGCTGCGGTCTCCCATTCTCCTCCAGCCGCAGTGGAGTCTGCTCAGCAGGGACGTCGCTCCCAGTGTCTTGCTCGCTCTCACTCTGTACAGAGAGTTACTGCTGCTTCTTCAGCTCCTGCCATTAAAGTCAGTGCTGGTCAGCGGCGAGCGGACTTCCCTGGGACTAAGTCCTTGTTTGCGCACACTGAGCATGCCCAGAGCAAGATCTCCCGTTGGAGATCGAGGGTCATGTGCTAGTTGGGGTTAAGTTCGCTGACTGCTTGCTCGCCTTCTATGTGCGGTACCGCGATCCTGTGACGCAACAGGATCGCTTCCTTCACGTTGGGTGAAGTTTAACCCACGCGAGTATACTTATGAGTACCGCCATATAGTCCGTCATTACTCAGCAGCAGGTTCTATCTCTGCACGGTGGACCCCGGGCTACGAACGCACCGTACACTATCAGTCTTATTATTTGGTGCGTTCCGCTAGCCCTAACAGCTGGCTGACCACGTGAAGGACGCTCTGGCCACTAGGGAGGTTCCCGCCACACTGGAGGAGTTAATAGCAGTGTCCACTTGTATTGACCTCCGTTTTCACGAGCGGAGGTTAGAGCGAGCCCAGTGTAGGCAGAGGTTTCGGCTGGCTCCCACCTTCGCCAAACCTTTAGAGTCTCCAGTCCAGGTTCCTGAGTCACATGAGGCCATGGAAGTGTCACGAGTGGGATCTAAGTCCCGGACCGCTCGAGCACTCCAGGTTTGTCATGTTTGCCAGCAGTCAGGACATCTTGCCACCAGATGTCCCCAGCGGTCGAGGAAACGTCAGCGTCTAGTGGTAGTAGGTGGAGGTACACTAGACACGGCGACATTTGCCTCCAAATTGTCCTTTAAGGGGACAATAATAATAGGCTCATTCACTCACTCGGTAGAGCTCTGCGTGGATTCTGGGGCGGAGGGCAATTTTATGTCTTCTGCCTTTGCCCAACGTCACGCAATACCCCTGGTAATGCTAGCTCAACCAGTAACTGTACGAGTGGTGAATAGACCATCCCTTTCACTCTATCCTTGTCGCCACTCCATCAGGAGATTATATCTCTGCTCGTCATTCCTGAGGGAATTGATGAGGTCCTGTTGGGGATACCTTGGCTATGGTACCACTCTCATAGGCAGAAAAAGAAAGTCGAGCGGGCACCACCTAAATATTTCTCACCATATATGCCCGGTGCTACCAATGCGCTTATAAATACAGTACTATAAAGAAAGAAGAAAAGAGAAGCGCAAAGAGGTGCACACTGAGCCAATGTAATCAATATAAACAAATCTTTATTGAGACCAAAACTTCAGTGCTATACACACTACTTTCAATGTCCTCTGTATGGGGACATGATAGAAACCAGACCCCCTAGGAAAAATAATCCTGTGGCGTAGCTCCGTGAGTTGCAAAATAGTATATTATTTTTCCTAGGGGGTCTGGTTTCTATCATGTCCCCATACAGAGGACATTGAAAGTAGTGTGTATAGGCATATGTTTTATGCTGTTTTTAATGTATGTTTTTAAAGTTTAGCACTGAAGTTTTGGTCTCAATAAAGATTTGTTTATATTGATTACATTGGCTCAGTGTGCACCTCTTTGCGCTTCTCTTTTCTTCTTTCTTTATAGTATGGTACCACTCTCCTCATATTGAGTGGTCCTCAGGCAGAATTCTGGGATGGGGTGAATCTTGTGGGGGTAGGTTTCAGAGGGAGTGCGTTCAGGTTGCTACTACAGGGGTACCCACAGATCTATCCTCTCTCCCCAAGCAATATTGGTCCTATGCAGATGTGTTCTCCAAAAAGGCCGCGGAGACCCTTCCGCCCCATCGTTCCTATGACTGTCCTACTGATCTCTTACCTGGTGCTGAGCCTCCCCGGGGTCGAGTCTATCCGTTATCTCTCCCGGAGATGGAGGCAATGTCTCAGTACATTCAAGAGAATCTGGCAAGAGGGTTCATCAGGAAGTCAGTGTCACCTGCTGGGGCAGGGTTCTTTTTCGTGCAGAAGAATGGGGAACTACGCCCATGCATAGATTATAAGGGTCTTAACACCATCACCGTTAAGAATAAGTATCCTTTGCCCCTGATATCTGAGCTTTTTGATAGGCTACGGGGAGCAAAGATATTTACTAAATTAGATCTGCTGGGTGCTTACAACCTGATTCGCATCTGTGAGGGGGACGAATTGAAGACGGCTTTTAAAACCAGGGATGGGCACTATGAATATCTGGTGATGCCCTTCGGGCTCTGTAATGCCCCAGCCGTTTTCCAAGACTTTGTGAAAGACATCTTCCGGGATATAGTCGTAGTTTATCTGGATGACATTCTCATCTACTCTCCAGATATAGACTCCCACCGGAGAGATGTTTGCAAGGTCTTCGACCTCCTACGGGCTAACTCCCTCTATGCCAAGTTAGAGAAGTGTGTGTTTGAGCAGGAGTCCTTGCCTTTCCTTGGCTATATCATCTCTGCCCAGGGATTGGCTATGGATCCTGCCAAGCTACAGGCTGTGATGGACTGGCAGGAACCCCATTCTCTCCAAGCGGTGCAGTGTTTTATGGGGTTCATTAATTGCTATCACCAGTTCATTCCCCACTTCTCAACTTTGATAGCTCTCTTGGTTGCCCTCACCAAGAAGGGGGCAAATCCCAAGTTGTGGTTGGAGGAGGTCTCCAAGGCCTTTCTCTTGATTAAGTCACACTTCGCTAGTGCTCCCATTCTGCATCGCTCCGATGTAGATAGGCCATTTATTATGGAGGTGGATGCCTCATCCGTTGGTGCTGGAGCAGTCCTCTTCCAAAAGGATGCACAAGGTCGGAAGCATCCTTGCTTCTTCTTCTCTAAGACCTTTTCACCAGCGGAGAGGAATTATTCCATCGGGGACAGGGAGTTGCTAGCTATTCAGTTGGCTTTCTCAGAGTGGAGACATCTTCTGGAGGGAGCTCGCTTTCCCTTCCAGGTCTTCACAGACCACAAGAACTTGGTGTATTTACAGACAGCCCAGCGGCTAAATTCTCATCAGGCTAGATGGACCCTGTTCTTCTCCCGGTTCCATTTCACCCTCCATTTTCTTTCCGGGGAGAAGAACGTTCATGCCGATGCTCTTTCTCGCTCTGTAGTATCATCATCATCATCAGAGGAGGAGCCTCGGCTTATTGTTCCTTCAGAGAGCCTGAGAACGGTGGCTCCAGTTTCGCTAGAGTCTGTGCCCCCAGGCAAGACTTTCGTTCCATCTAATTTGCGACCGGAGGTTCTCTCTTGGGCTCACTCATCCATGGTGGGTGGAGACTTCGGGACCAAGAGGACATCTGAGCTCTTGGCGAGGACGTACTGGTGGCCGCATATGGCTCGTGACGTCACAGACTATGTTCGGGCATGTGTCTCTTGCGCCAAGAACAAGTCTCCTCGGCAACGGCCAGCTGGGCTGCTTTACCCCATGCCAGTGGCGGACAGGCCCTGGGAGATGGTCGGAATGGATTTTGGGGTGGGCTTACCCAAGTCTCGTAACTGCACCATTATCTGGGTGATCACCGACCATTTTTCCAAAATGGTGCACTTGATGCCTCCTCCACGGCTACCTTCTGCACGGGCTCTGGCGGTGTTCATCAAACATCTTTCGCCTACACGGTATGCCAGACAAAATTGTTAGTGACCGGGATCCCCAGTTTGCGTCTCAATTCTGGAAAGAGCTTTGTTGTCTACTCAGTATTGAGTTGAATCTCTCTTCGCAATATCATCCCGAGATGAATGGGTTGGTAGAGAGGGCCAACCAGATCTTGGTCACATATTTATGACATTTTGTTTCTGCCAGGCAGGATGACTGGGCATCCTTGCTACCGTGGGCAGAGTTTGCGCTTAACAACGCCGTAGCTGACTCCAGCAGTCAGACTCCATTCCTCCTAAATTACGGCCAGCATCCGCGTGTCCCTGTGCCCATGCCCGTGTCTTCCGCCGACTCCAGGGTGGCAGACTGGGCTGTGGAGGCACGGGACATTTGGGACCGCACTCAGGATGCCATTCGGACCTCCAAGGAGAGAATGAGGTCCTCCGCCAATGCTCATCGGCGCCCCGCTCCGACCGTTGCTTCTGGCGACATAGTGTTGCTCTCCGCCCGTAACATCAGGCTGCGTGTTGAGTCCACTAAGTTTGCACCTCGCTACTTGGGTCCCTTCAAAGTCATCGAACAGGTTAACTCTGTGGTCTACCATCTGGCCCTTCCTCCGTGCTTGGGTATCACCGACACCTTTCATGTGTCCCTCTTGAAACCCGTACACATGTCCTGGTTTTCCAAGTCATCTGGCGGGACATCGGGTTCATCTACGGACGATTACAAGGTGAACGCTATTTTGGGGTGCAAGGTGGTACGTGGCAAAAAATTCTATTTGGTGGATTGGAAGGGTTATGGCCCAGAGGACAGGCCCTGAGAGCCTGCTGAACACATTCGAGCTCCACAGCTCATTGCTGCCTTCAAGCGTGGCGAGGTCCAGGGGGGGGGCCCTAGGGGGAGGGGGGTAATGTTAGGTGTCGAGTTCTCACCAGTGCACAGCTACGAGGGGTTTACTGTATATATTGCAAAGTGTATGCGGACGTAATTGGTGACCTAGGTGTAAATAGCACATGCGCCGCCAGGAGGACCCGGAAGCCCCTGCCCCCGCATGATGTGACCAGATGCACGGGAACTGAGTACCCAGCGTTGCAAAGGTCACAAAGACGTGAGAAGCCTGGACGCCGGGACACAAGTGGTGCATGCGCACAACCTGGCGCACACAACATGGGCAGTAAGACTATGTGACTAGTTGTATATAGAATCTGGCAGGTATATTCAGAGAATAGCACACTTGGGATAAGTCCCATAGCATGTCAATAAGGGGACAGTTAAGATTCAAATAAACTAAAGACCAACTATGAACCTTGATAAAGTGCGATCAGTGCACCAGGAAGAGCAAGATGTGTAGATAATTGTTTACTATATGTGTTAAAGGCTACGTTCACACTAGCGTTCTGCTAGCGTGCGTCGCCTTAGCGTCGGGCGACGCAGCGGCGACGCACGCGTCATGCGCCCCTATGTTTAACATGGGGGACGCATGCGTTTTTGTGTGTTGCGTTTTGCAACACTTGCGTCTTTTTTGCCGCTAGCGTCGGACCAAGAAAACGCAACAAGTTGCATTTTTCTTGCGTCCGATTTTCGGCAAAAAACGACGCACGCGTCGCAAAACGCAGAGTTTTTGCGTGCGTTTTGCCACGTTTTTGTGTGCGTCGTGCGTTGCGTCGCCGACGCAGCGGCGCGCAACGCTAGTCTGAACGTAGCCTTGAAAGGTGTTGGGGAAAATATAAGGATAATAAATAAGATAGATTAATATTACTCTATCTAGTGCAAGTCACAAAGACAGTACCCCACGTACTGTATTTCTGGAATCAGGGGAGTGACTAAAAGATGTCGGGAAAATTGTAAAAATAATAAAAAAGATATAATAATAATAATTTATCTAGTGCATTATATAGTGAAAATCATGAAAACATTTCCATATTGCATCCTTTTGTTCCCAAAGGGGAGGAATCCTAAAGTCAATCTACCCGTAGCAATTTTCCCCAGAAAAGGTCATCTTCCCAGCTCATCCAGAAGAACACGCACATATGGACCACTGGCATCTCGGGAATGAAAGACACCAGGATGGGCTCAGAAAACAGCATAATCACTCCACCTCAGGACCATCGAACCACCACCATATCTGGTAAGTAAAACAACTATCCTAAAGCCAAGAAGATATTAACAATTAAAAACATAGCTTAAAAGTCACAATAAAAAATTATATCAAAATACTGTTACAAAGCAAAAACCACAGTGATTTTACAAGAATTAATAAGTGGTTTACAAAAAAGGGGAAAAACTTAGGTTTTCATTCAGACCATATGGAGAGACAGTTTCTAGCGTCCATATCCACCTGGTCTCCATTCTTGCCAGGGGTACACTAATTTTCTTACCTCTCTCATTTGGTTCAATTAAATCGATACCAATTATTTTCAACAGGGAGGCATCACAATCGTGATGAATTTTAAAGTGTTTCAGAATAGTTTTTAATAAAGAAACATCTTCAATTTTTCTTGCCTGTATTCCTAGGACATGCTCACGAGTATGGACTTTTAGTAGGCGACTAGTTAACCCCACATATATAAGGGAGCATGGGCAGGTTGCATAGTAGATCACAGCCTTATAAGTACAGGTTATAGCATGTTTTATTTTATACGTAATTGTTCCTTTAGAATTAGAAAAAAATTGGGCCCTCAAAATATTGGGACAAGCCACACATTTGCCACAGGCTTTAGAACCTACTGGTGGTTTAGAAAGGGACAATAAAGAAGAGGAGGCAGTACTATATGTATAGTGACTCTGTACGAGTTGATTCCCCAGATTATTGGATCTCCTATACATAATATTTAGTTCCTTCCCAGTGCATTGAGATAGGATTGGGTCTGCCTGTAGGATTAACCAAGATTTGGCCATATAAAACCACATCAAGTCGGTTTGGCCATGATGTTGTGTGATGAATCTGACTGGTTGATTGGCGGTGGATGGTTTAGTGGAGTACAGAGCTTGGAGTCGAGTTGTATGTTTAGCTCAGTTGCCTGCCTTTTTAACCGAGCATTTGCTATATCCTCAATCGAGGAATTTCCTCTTTAAATCCCCAGCTTGTTTCTCAAAGTTAGCCTCATGGGAACAGATACTCTGAAGGTGCAGAAACTGGCCTATAGGAATAGAATGTATCAATCAAGGAACTCAATATGATATTTATCAAATTGATAAGTCAAGTGTATATTGCTGGTATTTTGTTTTAAATAAGACATGAAGTTTTTAAGGGTTTCAACTGACCCTTGCCAAATTAAAAATATGTCATCGATGTGGCGCACCCAAAAAAGGATGCACTCCATCGATGGTAGTTGACCAGATAAAAAGAGGTCCCTCTCCCACAGTCCCACAACCTTCTAGGTACTCAAAATCACATTCAAGAAGTTTATTAACCTTTCAGGTGCTTCACAGGAAGTTTTGGAATGTGGAAGGAAAAAACAAACATTAACTTTTCTTACTTTCTTTCACAAAAAATTTACTTTAGACCTAATTTTTCTTACTTCCAGAAGGGTAACAGGAAAAAATGGACCATACAATTTGTTGAGCAATTTCTCCTGAGCATGCTGAAATCCAATATGTGGGGGGAAATCTACTGATTTGGCACACAACAGAGCTCGGAAGGGTAGGAGGGCCATTTCACATTTTGAATGCAAAATTTGACGGCATAATTAGCTGACGCCATGTCATGTTTGGAGAGCCCCTGATGTGCCTAACAGTGGAAACCACCCACAAGTGACACCATTTATCTAGATGTGTATTTTGCATCTTGAACCCCCAGGTGCTTCACAGAAGTTTATAATGTTATGTTGTGAAAATAAAAAATCTTATTTTTCCCGCAAAATTTTTTTTTAGCTTCAAATTTTTAATTTTCACAAGGATATCAGGAGTAAATGGACCCCAAAATTTGTTCTGCAACTTTTGAGTTTACACCATTTCGCTTTTCCTGAAAGTTTGTGCTACCAGTAGCGTGGAAGCCCCCTATATTTCTGTTAACAGATGACAGACCTTAGTCAGAGCTTTCCATTTTTGTGGATTGAGCTTTTATTGGGAACATTTTACATAACATTTATGATCACACTTATCTGGTGCTTTACGCTGAGCACTTACATCGGGTTTATATCTAAATCTCCGAGTTACATGACAGATGAATCCACCTATGGATCCATTCATGTGTGCTTCTTTTCAGAAATGTATAATATTGTTGCTGACAGCACTTTTATGCAATCCTAAAAGGACGGACACTGTCAGATCACAGGGCCTATGGCATACTTAGTGCCTCCATCTTCTTCCAGGGGTTCTATCTGAATCACATATTTCAGAGATTTACATGGAAAATCTGCAGTAAGCGCTAAGCGTAAAGTGCAGGATAAATGTACGCTGAGCCTTACTGCAATCTTTGGGAGGCAGAATGAAATAATCAACAGCATATGAAGAATTGGTTTTATTTATTTTTTACGCTATTCCTCATGCGGTATAAATGATTAGGCGATTTTATTCTTCGGGTCGGTGCAATTACAGCAATACCAGATAACAGCAAAACATAAGACGCATAACACTTAGTACATATTAAACCATACGACACTATACACACAGTGCGGTTGCTGCCTTCAGGGACAGGAACAGGGTGAGACAGTCCATATCCTTACATTAGCATTGCAAGTCTTGATAAGATGAATATGACTAGCTTTGACAAAGCACCAGGAAATGGGTTCTCCTTGTGTCAGTCTGCTGAAGATTGTGCAGAGTGGAGCTTATTGAAGCTGGACAGTGGCCAGTCAATTAATGAGCTGTAGTTGGAAGTCAGACAGTCGAGAGTCTCTCTCTGAATGGAGACTGCATGGGTCAGTTAGGAATGCTGAGCAGTCTGTGTGTTAGAGCTGCAGAGAAATGCGTGAAAGTTACAATCTATTCAGTGTGAGCTGTGCATAGAATTTGAACACTTCTTTTTTGTGCTGGAAATTGCTTGAGCTCAGCTTAAGTTGATACCTTAGCTGTTGGGACCACACCTCTTCTTTGTGTAAAGTTTTCTCCAGGAGAATGGACTGTATAAATCACCTTATTGTATCTGGGAGGAAGAAAAGACCTCCAATGTTGGCAGTCTCAGCCAGAAGCTGAGAGGGAGAGGACTGTAATCTGTTTGGGTGAGCCCACACTGACTTATATGTGCCTGTTAAATGAACCGTTTAGTTGCTGTTATACCCTTGTGACCAGAAGATGCTGTTTTGGTTTTAAATCCCTTGGAGTTTTATGAAAGCAATAAAACTGCATGTTTGGACAAAGCCTCATTACATTTTTGAAGGTTCCCTAATGCCTACTGCTGAGTGTGAATCCCTACAATATTCCCTATACAATATGTATAGGAAAACTGCTTTTCTATTGGAGGAGGCTGATGGATCGGTACAGTCACTTACTCCTCCGCCAGCAATCATTTTATTGTAAATATAACGAAAGGACTCACTTTCACTTTATAAAGGGATGGCATTATACATAACAAAGGGATAACAATTATAATATGTTGCTATACAAAAGAGAGGGCATTATGTAATGACATTATAAATAACTAAAGAGGATACTATGGAATAAAGGATAGCGCTATCTATAAGAGAAGACGTAATATACTAAATAAAAGAGGAAGATTTTTAAAAAGAGACAGTAATATGGTATACATAAAAAGAGAGAAAACTAAGTAATAAGGCACTGCGCTATACATCAAAGAAGGAGGAAGATACAGTTGTGCTCAAAAGATTGCATATCACAGCAGTATTTTTGATTTCTAGGCCTTTTTTCAGAGAATATGAATGATAACACCAAAACTTTTTCTCCACTCATGGTTAGTGGTTTGGTGAAGCCATTTATTGTTAAACTACTGTGTTTTCTCTTTTTAACTCAGAATGACAACCCACAACATCCAAATGACCCTGATCAAGAGTTTACATAACCTGGTGATTTGGGCCTGATAACATGCAAAGAAGGTTACACAAATGGGTTTGAATGGCTATTAAAGCTAAAATCCTCACCTGTGACCTGTTTGCATGTAATCAGTGTGCATGCCTAAAAGATGAGTGAGTTTCTGGGATCCAGACAGACTTTTGCATTTTTCATCCAGCCACTCACATTTCTGGATTGTGAGTCATGGGGAAAGCAAAAGAATTGTCAACGATCTATGGGAATAGGTAGTTGAACTATATAAAACAGGAAAGGGATACAAAAAGATATCCAAGGAATTGATAATGTCAGTAAGCTGTATTCAAACTGTGATTAACAAATTGAAAATCAGTGGCTCTGTAAAAACAAAACCATAGTCAAGTAGACCAACAGAATTTTCATCCACAACTGCCAGGAAAATTGTTCAGGATGCAAATAAAAACCCACAAATAACATCAGTTGAAATACAGGACTTTCTGAAAACTAGCGGTGTGGCTGTTTCAAAATGCACAATAAGGAGGTACTTGAAGAAAAATGGGCTGCATGGTCGAGTCACCAGAAGAAAGCCATTGCTGCGCAAATGCCACAAAGTATCTTGCATACAATATGCAAAACAGTACAGAGACGAGCCTCAAAACTTCTGGAAAAAGGTAATTTGGAGTAATGAGACAAAAATTAAACTTTTTGGCCACAACCATAAACGTAACATTTGGAGAGAGGTCAACAAGACCTATGATAAAAGGAACACCATTCCTATTGTAAAGCACGGAGGTGGATCTTTGATGTTTTGGGGATGTGTGAGATAAAAAGGCAAAGACAACTTGGTCAAAGTTGAAGGAAAGATGAATGCAGCACGTTACCAGCAAATACTGGAGACAAATTTGCAATCATCAGCCCAGGAGCTGCGCATGGGACGTGCTTGGACGTCCCAACATGACAACGATCCAAAACACAAGGCCAAGTCGACCTGTCATTAACTACAGCAGAACAAAGTGAAGGTGCTGGAGTGGCCATCTCAGTCTCCTGACCTCAATATCATTAAGCCACTCTGGGGATATTTCAAGCGCGCAGTTCATGCTAGACAGCCCAGTAATTTACAGAAACCGGAGGATTTTTGCCAAGAAGAGTGGGCAGCTTTACCATCTGAAAAAATAAAGAATCTCATCCACAACTACCACAAAAGACTTCAAGCTGTCATTGATGTTAGAATGGGAATACATAGTATTAAGAAATGGGGTATATGAACTTTTGATCAGGGTCATTTGTATATTTTGGGTTGTTATGATTCAAAAAGAGAAAACACAGTAGTTTGACAATAAATGGCTTCACCCAACCACTAACCATGAGTGAAGAAAAAGTTTTGGTGTTATCATTCATATTCTCTGAAAAAAGGCCAAAAAAGCAAAAAATTACACAAAACAATATTATTAGCTACAAAACACGGGACTTTACTTTTATTTGCCTGATCACTGTTCTAAGATCCTGCAATACTTCTTTATTGCAGTATAATACATCTGTTAGTTTTACACTGAAACTCTGCTTATTATAGGTAACCAAAGCTAACTGAGCCAAAAGCCCCCACAACTATTAAAAGAAGGCACCCGTGCTCCCACGACTAACCATCGAAATACTGCTGTCAATATTTACACTCATTTGTGTTTTGTATATGTACAGTCAGTAAGAAAAGCTTGTCAGCACCTGACCAAAACTATGAAAAATGCATGTGAGTGGTCTCATCTATAAAAATATAAAATACATTTATCCAATCAATAAACAGCATAATAAGAAAACATAATAAAACTCAGAATTATGACTTTTTTGGATGCTGCAACTGTAGGGGGGCGGTGGTGTGATGGACAGTAAGGAAAACGCTGCCACTTTAAGGGACATCACCCCTTTGTCTGGTGTGATGGAATGTTCTGCTTCCCCCTGTAATAGACTGTGTGAATGAACTGCACTGTGCCGAGGGGAGGGGTGGAGCCTGGACAGTGTGTGTGTGAGGTGAAGCTAAAGCAGAGCCAGAGAACTTTGTGCTTGTAGCTGCAAAAGAGGACCCACAGCCTGGGACGGACTGGACTCGTGAAATTGGATAGACTCTGTGGGCGTAGCAAGGGTGGCTGTCCTGTGCTAGTTTGAGAAGTTACGAAGATAATGAGAAAGTGATTTACAGTTTCCAGAATCACCTCCCACATCCAGAAGCAAGGAGAAGACCATGTTTCACGGAGCTGGCAGAGAGCTGGGCGCACCACCGTACTGGACTGTTGGGGGCCCCCCGGAACTGGATCTGAGTCGCCAACATCACCGTGAGTTTGTTCCTGTTTTGGCCACATGTCAGGGCCTAGTGTAGGCTTGAACAGACAGAATACGGCAGCCATGTGGCTTGCTTAGTAAAGGCCAGGGAGGCTATACGTAGTAGCATAATTCTTTGTTTATTGTTTGCATTTGTTTTTGTGACGTACATTGATTCTGTAATAGTTGGAGCACCGTGCTATTTGACGGCCCAGCTAAAGAATACAACTCTTGTAAATTATCTTTTGCTATTGCATACCCCTGTTTGCACCTTCCTCATCCACTTCATTCCTTGCCCTCCAATAAATTTACCCTTTGTTTTTTGCACCTCATCTTGTGTACAGTAGTCTCCCTGCACCTTGGTGGTTCCCCGGCCATCGCTTCACAACATTGCAATAGAATGAAATTGGAGATGATAAAAGCATCATATATAAGCCAAAATTGTATCAGAAAAAACATCAACTCAGGGTGAAAAAAATAACTCCTCACACACCCTCATATCCACAAAAAATGAAAACATTATGGGTTTTGTAAAATGGTGATGAAAGCTAATTTATTATTTTTTTTTCCAAATTTCCCAATTTTTTTACCTCTTAACAAAAAAAAATATACGTTTACATGTTTGGTATCTGCATAATCATATTTACCTAGACTAGAGAATCATTTTGTACAGTCAGTTTTACCTTTCAGTGAACAAAAAAATCGAAGAAACAATTATGGAATTGCACTTTTTTGGGCAATTTGAACGCACTTGAATTTTTTCCCGCTTTACAGTGCATCACATGATAAAATTAATAATGTTATTCGAAAGTACAAGTTGCAAAAGACCTCATACGGCTATGTGGATGGAAAAATAAAAAAAGTTATGGCTTGGGGAAAAAGGGGAGCAAAAAACAAAAATAAAAATATGGAAAAATCTGAGATGAAGAGGTTAAACACAGGCACATTGGACAACTTTTTAAAGTGGAACCTTAATCAGGAAAAATTACAATTTTTAAAATGCTTCAAAGATGCTAGGCGCCACAGTTTACATAGAAAGCTGTCAATCTGTCAATCAGTGGTGTGTGCGCGGTTATACACAGCTAGAGAACTGCTACATCTGCAGCAGAGAAAGCTGGTTTTAATGACAACTGCAACAACAAGTGAAGCAATTAACCCCTTCCCGACCTTTGACGCCACGTAGGCGTCATGAAAGTCGGTGCCAATCCGACCCATGACGCCTATGTGGCGTCATGGAAAGATCGCGTCCCTGCAGATCGGGTGAAAGGGTTAACTCCCATTTCACCTGATCTGCAGGGACAGGGGGAGTGGTAGTTTAGCCCAGGGGGGTGGCTTCACCCCCCCGTGGCTACGATCGCTCTGATTGGCTGTTGAAAGTGAAACTGCCAATCAGAGCGATTTGTAATATTTCACCTATTAAAACTGGTGAAATATTACAATCCAGCCATGGCCGATGCTGCAATATCATCGGCCATGGCTGGAAACACTAATGTGCCCCCACCCCACCCCACCGATCGCCCCCCCAAGCCACCGATCTGTCCGGTACACTGCTCCGGCTCGCCTCCATCCTGTGCGCCGCTCCCCCCGTGCTCTTGTCCGCTCCCCCCGTGCTCCAATCACCCCCCGTGCTCTGATCCAACCCCCCTACACTCCGATCCACCCCCCGTGCTCTGATCCACCCCCCATGTTCCGATCCACCCCCTGTGCCCGATCCACCCCCCGCGCTCCGATCCCCCCCCCCGTGCTCCCCCCCACCCCATCATACTTACCGTTCCTCCCGGGGTCCGTCCGTCTTCTCTCTGGGCGCCGCCATCTTCCAAAATGGCAGGCGCATGCGCAGTGCGCCCGTCGAATCTGCCGGCCGGCAGATTCGTTCCAAATTGCATTTTGATCACTGAGATATAACCTATCACAGTGATCAAAATAAAAAAAATAGTAAATGACTTCCCCCTTCTTTGTCACCCCCATAGGAAGGGACAATAAAAAAATAAAGAATTTTTTTTTTCCCACTAAGGTTAGAATAGGGTTAGGGTTAGGGTTAGGGTTTCGGTATGTGCACACGTATTCTGGTCCTCTGCGGATTTTTCCGCTGCGGATTTCATAAATCCGCAGTGCTAAACCGCTGCAGATTTATGGCGGATTTACCGCGGATTTATGGCGGATTTACCACGGTTTTTCTGCACATTTCACTGCAGTTTTACAACTGCAATTTTCTATTGGAGCAGTTGTAAAACCGCTGCGGAATCCGCAGAAAGAAGTGACATGCTGCGGAATGTAAATCACTGCGTTTCCGTGCAGTTTTTCTGCAGCATGTGTACAGCAATTTTTGTTTCCCATAGGTTAACATTGAACTGTAAACTCATGGGAAACTGCTGCGGATCCGCAGCGTTTTCCGCAGCGTGTGCACATACCTTTAGAATTAGGCTATGTGCACACGGTGCGGATTTGGCTGCGGATCCGCAGCGGATTGGCCGCTGCGGATTCACAGCAGTGTTCCATCAGGTTTACAGTACCATGTAAACCTATGGAAAACCAAATCCGCTGTGCCCATGGTGCGGAAAATACTGCGCGGAAACGCTGCGTTGTATTTTCCACAGCATGTCAATTCTTTGTGCGGATTCCACAGCGTTTTACACCTGTTCCTCAATAGGAATCCACAGGTGAAATCCGCACAAAAAACACTGAAAATCCGCAGTAAAACGCAGTGCCTTTTACCCGCGGATTTTTCAAAAATGATGCTGAAAAATCTCACACGAATCCGCAACGTGGGCACATAGCCTTAGGGTTAGGGTTGGGTTGGAATTAGGGTTGTGGTTAGGGTTAGGGGTGTGTTGGGGTTAGGGTTGTGGTTAGGGGTGTGTTGGGGTTAGGGTTGTGATAAGGGTTATGGCTACAGTTGGGATAAGGGTTAGGGGTGTGTTGGAGGTAGAATTGAGGGGTTTCCATTGTTTAGGCACATCTGGGGTCTCCAAACGCAACATGGCGCCACCATTGATTCCAGCCAATCTTGTATTCAAGAAGTCAAATGGTGCTCCCTCAATTCCGAGCCCCGACGTGCGCCCAAACAGTGGATTACCCCCACATATGGGGTACCAGCATACTCAGGACAAACTGCGCAACAATTACTGGGGTCCAATTTCTCCTGTTACCCTTGTGAAAATAAAAAAAAGCTTGCAAAAATTTCATTTTTGAGGAAAGAAAAATCATTTTTCATTTTCACGGCTCTGCGTTTTTAACATCTGTGAAGCACTTGGGGGTTCAAAGTGCTCACCACATATCTAGATAAGTTCCTTGGGGGGTCTAGTTTCCAAAATGGGGTCACTTGTGGGGGGTTTCTACTGTTTAGGCACACCAGGGGCTCTGCAAACGCAACGTGACGCCCACAGACCTTTCCATCAAAGTCTGCATTTCAAAAGTCACTACTTCCCTTCTGAGCCCTGACGTGTGCCCAAACAGTGGTTTACCCCCACACATGGGGTATCAGCGTACTCCGGAGAAGCTGGACAAAAACTTTTGGGGTCCAATTTCTCCTGTAACCCATGGAAAAATAAAAAATTCTGGGCTAAATAATTATTTTTGAGGAAAGAAAACGTATTTATTATTTTCACGGCTCTGCATTATAAACTTCTGTGAAGCACTTGGGGGTTCAAAGTGCTCACCACACATCTAGGTAAGTTCCTTTCAGGGTCTAGTTTCCAAAATGGGGTCACTTGTGGGGGGTTTCTACTATTTAGCCACATCAGGGGCTCTGTAAACGCAACGTGACGCCCGCAGAGCATTCCATCAAAGTCTGCATTTCAAAACGTCACTACTTCACTTCCGAGCCCCGGCATGTGCCCAAACAGTAGTTTACCCCCATATATGGGGTATCACCATACTCAGGAAAAACTGGACAACAAATATTGGGGTCAAATTTCTCCTGTTACCCTTAGGAAAATTAAAAAATTCTGGGCTAAATAATTATTTTTGAGGAAAGAAAATGTATTTATTATTTTCACGGCTCTGCATTATAAACTTCTGTGAAACACTTGAGGGTTCAAAGTGCTCAACACACATCTAGATAAGTTCCTTTCGGGGTCTAGTTTCCAAAATGGGGTCACTTATGGGGGTTTACTACTGTTTAGCCACATCAGGGTCTCTGCAAACGCAACGTTATGCCCGCAGAGCATTCCATGAAAGTCTGCATTTCAAAACGTCACTACTTCACTTCCGAGCCCCGACATGTGCCCAATCAGTGGTTTACCCCCACATATGGGGTATCAGCCTACTCAGGAGAAACTGGACAACAACTTTTGGGGTCAAGTTTCTCCTGATACCCTTGGGAAAATAAAAAATTGCAGGCTAAAAGATCATTTTTGAGAAAATATTTTTTTTTTCATGGCTCTGCGTTATAAACTTCTGTGAAGCACTTGGGGGTTCAAAGTCCTCACCACACATCCAGATTAGTTCCTTTGGGGGTCTAGTTTCCAAAATGGGGTCATTTGTGGGGGATCTCCAATGTTTAGGCACACAGGGGCTCTCCAAACGTGACATGTGTCCGCTAATGATTGGAGCTAATTTTCCATTTAAAAAGCCAAATGGCGTGCCTTCCCTTCCGAGCCCTGCCGTGCGCCCAAACAGTGGTTTACCCCCACATATGGGGTATCAGCGTACTCAGGACAAACTGGACAACAACATTTGGGGTCCAATTTCTCCTATTACCCTTGGCAAAATAGGAAATTCCAGGCTAAAAAATCATTTTTGAGGAAAGAAAAATTATTTTTTATTTTCATGGCTCTGCGTTATAAACTTCTGTGAAGCACCTGGGGGTTTAAAGTGCTCAATATGCATCTAGATAAGTTTCTTGGGGGGTCTAGTTTCCAAAATGGGGTCACTTGTGGGGGAGCTCCAATGTTTAGGCACACAGGGGCTCTCAAACGTGACATGGTGTCCGCTAACAATTGGAGCTAATTTTCCATTCAAAAAGTCAAATGGCACGCCTTCCCTTCCGAGCCTTGCCGTGTGCCCAAACAGTGGTTTACCCCCACATATGAGGTATCGGCGTACTCGGGAGAAATTGCCCAACAAATTTTAGTATCCATTTTATCCTATTGCCCATGTGAAAATTAAAAAATTGAGGCGAAAATAAATTTTTTGTGAAAAAAAAGTAATTTTTCATTTTTACAGATCAATTTGTGAAGCACTTGAGGGTTTAAAGTGCTCACTAGGCATCTAGATAAGTTCCTTGGGGGGTCTAGTTTCCAAAATGGGGTCACTTGTTGGGGAGCTCCAATGTTTAGGAACACAGGGGCTCTCCAAACGCGACATGGTGTCCGCTAACGATGGAGATAATTTTTCATTCAAAAAGTCAAATGGCGCTCCTTCCCTTCCGAGCCTTACCATGTGCCCAAACAGTGGTTTACCCCCACATGTGAGGTATCGTTGTACTCAGGAGAAATTGCCCAACAAATTTTAGGATCCATTTTATCCTGTTGCCCATGTGAAAATGAAAAAATTGAGGCTAAATTAATTTTTTTGTGAAAAAAAAGTACTTTTTCATTTTTACAGATCAATTTGTGTAGCACCTGGGGGTTCAAAGTGCTCACTATGCATCTAGATAAGTTCCTTGGGGCGTCTAGTTTCCAAAATGAGGTCACTTGTGGGGGAGCTCCAATTTTTAGGCACACGGGGGCTCTCCAAACGTGACATGGTGTCCGCTAAAGAGTGGAGCCAATTTTTCATTCAAAAAGTCAAATGGCGCTCCTTCCCTTCCAAGCCCTGTCGTGCGCCCAAACAGTGGTTTACCCCCACATATCAGGTATCAGCCTACTCAGGACAAATTGGACAACAACTTTCGTGGTTCAGTTTCTCCTTTTACCATTGGGAAAATAAAAAAATTGTTGCTAAAAGATAATTTTTGTGACTAAAAAGTTAAATGTTCATTTTTTCCTTCCATGTTGCTTCTGCTGCTGTGAAGCAACTGAAGGGTTAATAAACTTCTTGAATGTGGTTTTGAGCACCTTGAGGGGTGCATTACCACGTTTGATAATGGAGCACAGGAAGTGCGTAAGATCTTAACTAAACACTGGTCCATTTTGTTGATGGATCCAGATATTGGTAATCAACTAATGGAGCGACCGTTAATCACCTATAGAAGAGGTCGATCATTAAAAGATAGGTTTGTTAAGAGTCATTTCAAAAGCCCTATATCTAAAACGTGGTTATCCAGTGACACAAAGGGTTGCTTCAGATGTGGACATTATGTTGCCTGTTCCCACATCATCACAGGCGACAGGTTTACCAGTAATGTTACTGGGAAAGAGTACATGGTGAGAGAATTCATCAATTGTAGTACAAAGGGGATCATTTACAAAGCCTCCTGTGTATGTGGGAAAGAATACGTCGGGAAAACCATCAGAGAGTTTAAACGAAGGATAGGGGAGCACATTGGAGATGTGGTGCATAGGAGAGATACCCCAGTCGCACGACACGTTAATATCTGTCAAGGAGGTAATACAGATTCTATCAAATTTATGGGCATCGAGAAAGTGGCGAGACCAATACGAGGAGGAAATTGGGATAAAATCATTCTGCAGAAAGAAACAAGGTGGATTTTCCACTTGAATACTGTAGCTCCGAGGGGGCTCAATGAGCAGCTTAATTACATTTGTTTTATTTAAGATACTATAAATGAGAGTTTGCTTGTTAGTTTCTCTCTGGTTAACGTACTGTCAATACTTGTTTAGATCTGGACTACCTATTTATTTCATTTCTGAGGCTTTTTACCCGTTATTCTGAATTTATGTCACCGATTCTATCACCATTCTTTAAGCGGGAGTATGAGATAATATTAAGTAATGTGGTCATGGCAGTTTGATTGGCAAGCCATTGTATGTATCTCTCTATTGCTTTAGAATATTATGGTATGGTTTATAAGTACATAATTTAGACGCATCAACATAACAATTCCGCCGCGTTATGTTTTCTTTATTCTTGAATAAGTTAAATATGATAATGTAAAAAGCTGCCATAAATAGTGGCTGCTTTAATAGGTCATAGTGGAGCGCAGGTTGCATTCCAGATGAGACTTCCGGGTGTTGTCATGAGTGGCATTTTCACCGTAATGACGTAGGCAGGTTTCCATAGCGATTTGTATACGCGGTGACCTATGGTTAGTTCATTTGCGGCCGCTGTAATAGATTGGTCTGAAGCATAAGTTGCGTTCCAGCGGCTACTTCCGGGCGGTGTACCGGATATGGAGCGGCCATATTTGGTGTGCTCGCTGCAAGGACGCAACTGTTACCATGGTGAATGGTGACCTCACACTAGTAAACCGGAAGTATAGCGGCCATGCTAGAAGACACTTGCAGTGTTCGTAATGGCGTGCATAAGCGGCGGTATTGGATTGGGTGAGTTATTATGATTAGACACCTGATTTTCGTGCTGTGTATAGCTTATAAAGGTAATCAAAGTGGGCGTGACGAATTGCCATTGCAAGCCCGAGTATTACCAGGATGGAACCCTAGTTTCTTACGCAGTAGCCAAGTACCCTATTTGAGCATAGAGGTCCCCTGAGGAGTCGTGGCAGAGACGAAACGCGTCGGGACATACAGGGACAAATAGGGCTATTCTATAAAAGGGTCAGATGTGGACTGCCCTTGTAAGGGCGGGAGTTCTGGGATCAGGGCCATATTAGCCTATACAGGGCATACTAGGTCATTTTTTTGGATCCACTCCCTCTGAAGGAGCTTGGTTGCTTGGAAACAAAGAGGGGATGATCGATGCCTGCACGACTGATGGGTGAGATCTTTCCTTTATATTTTCTGTGTATGACAAACAAAGAACGTAACCAAGCTAATTAGTCCACATAGGGACCGTAGCTATATCCCTTTAATAGGAGCATCATGTATGATGTCGGGATGGTTTAATTTTCGGTCCTGTTATTTATGATCGGGCATCTAATCTGATCAGAACTGAATTTAGTGCATGTTTAATAGGGACCTCTGAGGAGGTATCCATATCCCTATGTGATGTTGGTCCGGATGGACAATAAATATTGATAATTGAGATTTTAAGATACACTTTATCATTGTTTTCCTTTTTTTGGGTAGTTTTTACTTAAATATGATTAAAAGTTATATTTTATATTATCTTCTCTTGGCTGGACAATATTTATAGGAGAGAGGAATTGAGTTAAACTCAACTTTGCTGGTGCATTTTTTTAGAATGGTGTCACTTTTGGGTATTTTCAGCCATATAGACCCCTCAAACTGACTTCAAACGTGAGGTGGTCCCTAAAAAAAATGGTTTTGTAAATTTCGTTGTAAAAATGAGAAATCGCTGGTCAAATTTTAACCCTTATAACTTCCTAGCAAAAAAAAATGTTGTTTCCAAAATTGTGCAGATGTAAAGTAGACATGTGGGAAATGTTACTTATTTACTATTTTGTGTCACATAACTCTCTGGTTTAACAGAATAAAAATTCAAAATGTGAAAATTGCGAAATTTTCAAAATTTTCACCAAATTTCTGTTTTTATCACAAATAAACGCAGAATTTATTGACCTAAATTTACCACTAACATGAAGCACAATATGTCATGGAAAAACAATCTCAGAACCGCTAGGATCCGTTGAAGCGTTCCTGAGTTATTACCTCATAAAGGGACACTGGTCAGAACTGCAAAAAACGGCCAGGTCATTAAGGTCAAAATAGGCTGGGTCATGAAGGGGTTAATACTTGGCTGAATCATGGCCTCTAATCACGTTTCGGAAAGGATAGCTAATATTCTGTGACAAATTACATTTAAAAAAGCAATGATTGTCAGTGCTTTTCTACAGCAATATAACGTTGATATTAATAAGGCTATTTTTGTTATTAAAGGGAATCTGTCAGCGATATTTTGCTATGTAGTCTGAGAGCAGAATGATGTAGGGGATGAGAGTCTGAGTTCAATGATGTGTCACTTATTGGTCTGTGTGTTGCTGCTTCTATAAAATCAATTTTTCATCAGCAGGAGATTATCACAACTGGACAAGGTGTCTTGAGCCTCCTAGTCAACTACTCTGTATAACCTTACCCCCAATGATTAGCAGCTTTCTGTCAATATACAGTGTAGTCGTAAAGCTGCTAATCATTAGTGTGGGTGAGGTTATATAGGGCTAAGTATTCTCAACACTGCTAGATCTGCAGCATAACAAAATGTGATGAAAGCATGCAGACCAGAAAGTGACACATCTCTGGAATCAGGGTCCCAGCACTTATATTGCTCTACTCTCAAATTAACAAAAACCTGCTGACAAATTGCTTTTAAAGAGCTTGAAAATCTTGGTTACAGTCCTAGGAAACCACAGATTGTTACACACATATTTTTTAGAGAAATTGTAGACGTTGAAGTATTGCAATTCACACCAAATCAATTAGCTGTTAATCAGTTTTTTGGGAAAATTTGTCCCACATGACGAATTAAAATTGTCTCTAAGTAATACATAAAAATAAAAATGTTTTGTCATTGCAGCTTAATACATTCTGTGATGTTACACAATTAAATACAATAATTTCTACAGCTTGCCTTAAGTTTTTACCTTATAGCCACCTATGTAAAATAATGCATAATGTTTGAAGCCCTAAAACTGGATTGATTCATTTTAGTTGTTTGATATTCTTTGCTAGTCTGATATCACAATAAAAATGATATGAGCGGTGCCCAACGACATAGAGATTGAAATAAATATTCCAGATTTCGCTTTGGTGCTTACACTACTACACAGCACCATCTCCTGGCTCTCCGAGTCTTCATAGCAGCATTTGAAAAAATGTGCAGCTTCGTTTATGGGAGCTAACATTTCCATAAAAGCGGTGTGTGAGCATTTTTCTTGTAACATTGTAATATTTAGTAGTGAACCTTTAAAGAGATTTAAGCTAATTAACATCAGTGAGGGTGTAAACCTTATGTTTAGGCTGCTAGTTTGCAAAGTCACAAATGTACTTAAATCAGGAAAAGTGTTAAGAATTGAAATCCAGCATAAAAAATTTGCGTGATTCTAATGATTGCTAATGTTAATTTTTGTTATGCAATATTTGTAAAAAAACAAATCATCAAGCTTTGTGATGAATTTACAAATTACAAAACAAAAATATAATTGATACCCAATATAAATTAATATAAAACAAGTCAAAATTAATTTAGAAGCCCCTTTTTTATAAAAGCAGTACAGGCCTTGATAAAACAAAGCATCATCACATTAACCTACAATGGGAAAGAAAGTGTAAGGACTATGGGAGGATGTATGCGAATGGGTAAAGAAATGATTAAATGACAGAAAAAACTGCCAAGGAATCTAGTCAGTTTTAATATGGGGTGAAAGAACATTCTTTACTAAGCCCCATTGTTTATATTTCATATTTTCAATAATGACCTTGTGGATGCATCAGAAATAAAATTATATTTGTTTACACAGAGGTACAGTATGTGTATAAGGTATACTTGCCTTGGTTTCAGTATATTACTATATATTTTCCACTATAATTTGCAAAATAAATCTTGCCAAATCAGACAAGGTGATTTTCTGGATTTGTTTTCTCATTTTGACTCTCATAGTTGTGGTCTACCTATGATGTCAATTACAGGCCTCACTCATCTTTTTAAGTGCAAGATCTTGCACAATTGGTGGCTGACTAAATACTTTTTTCCCCACTGTAGTTTTACTAACATAGTCACTTACTTGCATGAGACAAAACAAAACTAAAATATGGATGTTTGGAATGCATTGGACCCCCGAATAAAATTGTGAACATTTGTAGTTTACATCTTACCTCGATAATCCCTGGTCCTTGAGAATACAATAAGGAAAACTACTTAAAATAGGTCAAGTTCTCTTCATACCTCTCTCATTTAAAGGGAATCTGTCACCAGAAAAAATGCTATTAACTTGTAGATATGGGGTTAATCTGCAAGTTAATAAATTAAATTTATTCTCCCTGCAGCATTCGGTTCCAGTCACAAGGGCTGCGCCAGCGCGGGTTATTAATGCTATTAACCCCAAATCTGCTGATTAATAGCTCTTTTTCTGGTGACAGTTTCAATTTAACCCCTTTCCAACATCGGACATAATAGTACACCGATGTTGGACTCCCCCTGTTTGGTGCAGGCTCTGGCATTGAGCCTGCACTTTTCTGGGCACATGACAGCTGATATATGCGATACACCCATCAATCTCTATCAGCGGCATTTAACTCATGCTTCTGGCAAGTGTTCCGGAAATCCCGCCCATTTGTGACCTGATCACATGATCGTGGGTCACCGATGGGTTGGGTCTCCATCAGCCCTCTATGGTTGTCCTAGTCAGATTGCAAATGAGCATTTCTGCTACATACAGGTGATTTGATTATTGCCTGTATGTAGCAGAGCCGATAAGACAAGTGCAGCTTTTAGTCTTCCATGGAAGACGGTAGAGCGTTAGCGTGAAACAGCCGTCGTCCGTCCATTGTTCACATTCTCCCCTGCTGGAGATATACATGTCTCAACAAAAGGACTGAATTTCAAAGAGCGGTGAGTGCTCTCCATTTTTGTCTTCTTTTTTGGACTTGCAATGCTGTTTTTTTGGACATCGCACCCGCTTCTTTTTCTATGTGGGGCATTACAAGTATGCGACTGTGCACAATATAGGGATTTTTTTGGTCTGGAACATGCAGTAGTGTGGATATTTTGCTTTTTTTCTATTGACTTAAATGAAAAAGAACCTAGATATGTTTGGTGTCTGTGAACTCAGAATGAACTGGATAATAGGGTTGAGCGACTTTTACTTTTTTAGGGTCGAGTCGGGTTTCACGAAACCCGACTATCTCTAAAGTCGAGTCGAGTGAAATCGGCCGATTATGGCGAAAAGTCGGGGATCGACCGAAGCATGAAACCCGATGCAAAGTCAATGGGAATTTTTATTTTTTTTTTTATTTTTTTTTATCTTTTTTTGTTCTCTCCCTCTCCCTCTCCCTCTTCCTCTCCCTCTCTCTCTCTCTCTCTCTCTCTCTCTCTCTCTCCTCCGTCCCTGAACAGAAAAGCTGGTGTTACACATTGCAAATCGCTACTGCGCACAATCGACAAGATGACAATAGGCGTCCATGCCCCTAAGACCTATGTCATCACTCTGCCCACGCTCCTTCATTGGCTGAAAAAATGGCACCAAGCACGTCATACAAAACGCGACTTTGGCGCGAAAGTCGCGTACCGCATGGCCGACCCCACACAGGGATCGGGTCGGGTTTCATGAAACCCGACTTTGCCAAAAGTCGGCGACTTTTGAAAATGAACGATCCGTTTCGCTCAACCCTACTGGAGAATCATAATTGCTGATCAATTTTAGCATTTAGCGAACTTGGTAGGAAAAAAAAAAACAACTGTGGGATTGCACTTTTTCTGAAATTTCACAGCACTTGAAATATTTTTTCCCCTTTTCCAGTACACGATATGTTAAAACCAATGGTGTCGTTCAAAAGTACAACTCGTCCTGCAAAAGAACAAGCCCTCACATGGCCATTTTGGCTAAAAAATAAAAAAGCTATGGTTCTAGGAAGAATGGGAGCAAAAAATGTAAATGCAAAAACAAAAATACCTTTGGTCATTAAGGGGTTAAAGAAACTGGTCAATTGCTCTTAGGAGGACAAACCATAGTCTTGTTGCTATACTGATGAATGATTCCTTAAAATTATCCATTTCATGTATGCCTATAAAGGAGTTGAAATACAATGCACCCTTCGCAGTATGTGACTTACTAGCCAAGAGTCATCTGGGCAGTGCCAGATTCGTGATAACATTGCAGTCTTGGCTGCACTTATAGTCTTTCTGTCTTCTTTGTCTCCAGGAGCTCGTATATTACTTTGACCCTAGCTATTAAATACAGCTATGGAATTAACTAATGAGCTAATGGTATAATAAGCCATATGTAGTTATTAATGTTTAACACAATTTATGCTGAAAGAGAAAACATCAAACCTAGAGTTCTTGAATAAAAGCTTGAAAAACTCAATGAATGCAAATGAATGAAAGTTTAGGGCAACTGAGGTTTTATGGAAAAGAAACCAAATAAATCAATAGTACTGAGTATTTACAATTCATTCTGAAATAACAGAAACATGGTTATTTGGTATGAGGATTGATCTTTCCTCATTCAAGACAAACAATGTATGTGAGAATAATTATCTGACAAGAACATGTGGATCTGCGAGGAATTGAATGCAACTTGGCAAGGGTGGGGTAATAAAGAACAATAATTCCTGTCACCCAACCAAACTACCTTTTGTAGAACCAGCAGCAAGGGACACACATAATTTATATGAAAAAGGCAAGGGAAAGAACAAGAATGAAAAGCTATGAGACAAGGATTATGACAAGTGGAAACATTGCACTTTATTGCTCTTTTGTATGGAACTTTTAATAAAGAAGCCTGGTTTTGGAGAATGCCGATGTCCCTTTGCAATTTTTTAGATTCTGAAGACTTGTAGAGGCCAACCTATGAAGACAATCTTTTGTAATTGCAATTTGTACAAATATTACTGTTACCTTATCAAACTTGCATATGTTAGAAGTAGCAAGGGCCAAATTTCATTTATGCAGCTAGGTAAGGGGCAGAACATAAGTGAAAAGCAGAGTCAGTCTTTGAGGGGCGATGTTCTGAAAGGACACGCACATCTGGCTATGACTTCTTGTATGGATAGTTACCCAGTCTCACATAAATTACCCAGTTACATATAAAATATCTAGTATTACTGGTCCCCAGACATCATGAGTAACATGAGTTAACAACGGAGTCCGCAGCTTACAAGAGGGAAAAAGTGGGAATAGAAATACAAATTAACAGCCTCTCATCCAACCAGTTTAAAGAACGAATACAAATTGTGGTCTTAAGTAGAGGGCTCTTATTTCAATAGGTTTCCTCATTTAGTCAATTTAATTAGGTTGGCTAACTTATTATTAGCAAAAAACTTGTGTTAGCATCAGGTACTGGACGGGACAGAATTTCAGGCCTGGCATTTGAAAGCACACAGGCCTAAATTGCCCCAGCCACTTTCCATAATGAGAGTAGCTATTACAAATATGACCCTTCCTACTATTGCAGGAAATCAAAATTTAGCACCATACATACCAGTGTTGTGAAGACATCATACGTGTGCAGTTGTATATGCATACAGTATATCACTTTTCCTTTTCTTTTTTATTCAACCCAACTACCCATGACCACTACTTACATTCATCAGACATCGCTTTCCCAGCTCCCTCCTCACATTGCCCCACCATTTAACAAACCACATTGCTCCCTAGGATGTTGTTAAAAATGTTTTGGGCAGATGATGTCCGCTGCCAGACTGGCCTACCTGGTATTTTATAGAATGTCTAGAAAAGAAAGCTCTCATACCAATCTCTACCTTAGAAATGCCAAAATGTTTTTTCCAGATGTTTTATTATATACTGAAGTCTTCTTTGACTTAGTTGATTACTGTACATTTACACTACATGATTATCGTAAACCATAGGAACACTCAGTCACAATAATCCTGCAGTCACCGATAATCCAATGAACAAGCAAAACACTCAGTGACAAGGATACGCAGCTGGATGAGACACGCAGAACCCAACACTGTTACCACTTTGTCAAAGATAGCACCAGAGAGATCACGTGGATAATACTGCTGCCATTAATTGTCAAGGGAACGCACTCTACTGCCTTCAATCGCCAGGGCAATTGTACAGTTGGCTGATGAGTGTTGGATGAGGCCACATCTGCTTCCACTACTAAGCTTGTTATTGGGGGACTCACAGTGAGCATATGGTAAATACACCTCCGATTCCAACACACGTAATATATGTCTATACCCCCTGTACAAAGACAGCAAGCTCCACAATAAAAAAGAAGGAATCACTAGCTGCCACGACCAATCGTTTATACAGGCTGATTGGACACCCTTTACAGGTAACATATGGCTTCAGGGCTACTGTTTACAGAGCAAGAGGAAGAGAGCTATTACATTTCATATTTAATCCGGAAAAATAAGCAGTGTTTATAAAATATATAAGATGATACAAAATGGGAACAAACAACATGATTTATTTACTAACATAAAACAAAAAGGGATAACAAAAGACAATAGCTGGACCTGGTCAAAGAAATAGCTTAGGGATTAGTGGAGAAAAGAACTCCAGAGAAAAGTGAATTAATTCTACACAGCAATGTATTTGTAACACCCCAGTTAACCGGTTGTTACAGTGATGTTGACCTCCCTTCGGAGAGTGTGATATCATGTTGGGAGGCATACCTTTACCAGGTAATCCACTCACATTCAACACATTCGGAATCCAGGCCAGAAGGGGGAGCTCTGAACCCAGCTTCCCCAGCTTTAAGTGTTTTGGTCTGGAGGAGGAGTTAGGCAGCTGGTCCGGCGAGACCAATGAGTTCAGTCTGGAGCAGACAGTGAAGGGAGAGGAGTGGAGAGCAGACCGCCCCTGGGTGAGTATAATATAATGTCTTTTTCTCCTTTTTCAGGTAACATCGGGGGCTTATCTACAGCATTACAGAATGCTGCAGATAAGCCCCTGATGCCGGTGGGCTTACCTCACCCGCGAATTTCGGGGTGACAGGTTCCCTTTAATATTGAACAATATGATCATCTCTAGTAGGCAGGTATTTACCATCTTGATGAAGTTTCACAATGCAGAAAGGTTAGTTTAGGAGAGTTTCCAATCATTTTATGCCCTGTTTCTTTTTTTTCTCTTGATAGATGCACAAATCATATTGAGGAAATTTCTGAGGAGTAACAGAGGGTCATAGAAAACATAGGGTGGATATTTGCAGAAAGTTATTTTCAAAGTGATTACAACGATTACTATTTTTGGTCTAATAGGCTCAGCATATAGTCTTGCTGCTGATGTTGAACAGTGTGACATGATGATGTACAGTACAGACCAAAAGTTTTGACACACCTTCTCATTTAACGATTTTTCTGTATTGTCATGACTATGAAAATTGTACATTCACACTGAAGGCATCAAAACTATGAATTAACACATGTGGAATTATATACTTAACAAAAAAGTGTGAAACATCTGAAGGCATCAAAACTATGAATTAACACATGTGGAATTATATACTTAACAAAAAAAGTGTGAAACATCTGAAATGATGTCTTATATTCTAGGTTCTTCAAAGTAGCCACCTTTTGTTTTGCTGACTGCTTTGTACACTCTTGGCATTTTCTTGATGAGCTTCAAGAGGTAGTCTCCGGGAATGGTTTTCACTTCACAGGTGCGCCCTGTCAGTTTTAATAAGTGGGATTTATTGCCTTATAAATGGGGTTGGGACCATCAGTTGTGTTGTGCAGAAATCTGGTGGATACACAGCTGATAGTTCTACTGAATAGACTGTTAGAATTTGTATTATGGCAAGAAAAAAGCATCTAAGTAAAGAAAAATGAGTGGCCATCATTACTTTAAGAAATGAAGGTCAGTCATTCTGAAAAATTGGGCAAACTTTGAGAGTGTCCCCAAGTGCAGTGGCAAAAACCATAAAGCGCTATAAAGAAACTGGCTCACATGAGGACCGTCCCAGGAAAGGAAGACCAAGAGTCACCTCTGCTTCTGAGGATAAGTTTATCCGAGTCACCAGCCTCAGAAATCACAGGTTAACCGCAGCTCAGATTAGAGACCAGGTCAATGCCGCACAATGGTCTAGCAGCAGACACATCTCTACAACAACTGTTAAGAGGAGACTTTGTGCAGCAGGCCTTCATGGTAAATTAGCTACTTGGAAACCACTGCTAAGGACAGGCAACAAGCAGAAGAGACTTGTTTGGGCTAAAGAACACAAGGAATGGACATTAGACCAGTGGAAATCTGTGCTTTGGTCTGATGAGTCCAAATTTGAGATGTTTGGTTCCAACCACCGTGTCTTTGTGCGACGCAGAAATGGTGAATGGATGGACTACGCATGCCTGGTTCCCATCATGTAGCATGGAGGAGGAGGTGTGATGGTGTGGGGATGCCTTGCTGGTGACACTTTTGGGGATTTATTCAAAATTGAAGGCATACTGAATGGCATACCAGCATGGCTGCCACAGCATCTTGTAGTGGCATGCTATTCCATCCGGATTGCGTTTAGTTGGACCATCATTTATTTTTCAACAGGACAATGACCCTAAACACACCTCCAGACTGTGTAAGGGCTTTTTGTCCAAGAAGTAGAGTGATGGCGTGCTATGCCAGATTACCTGGCCTCCACAGTCACCAGACCTGAACCCAATCAAGATGGTTTGGGGTGAACTGGACCGCATAGTGAAGGCAAAAGGGCCATCAAGTGCTAAGCATCTCTGGGAACACGTTCAAGATTGCTGGAAGACCATTGCCAGTGACTACCTCTTGAAGCTCATCAAGTGAATGCCAAGAGTGTGCAAAGCAGTCATCAAAGCAAAGGGTGGCTACTTTGAAGAACCTAGAATATAAGACATTTTTTTTCAGTTGTTTCACACTTTCTTGTTAACTATATAATTCCACGTGTTAATTCATAGTTTTGATGCCCTCAGTGTGAATCTACAATTTTCATGGTCATGAAAATACTGAAATATCTTTAAATGAGAAGGTGTGTCTAAACTTTTGGTCTGTACTGTATGTAATTGATCGGCATTCAGTTAAACAGGGCCATTAAAATCTCTTTCATCCAAAGTGTGGGTTGTAATGTCCTGACCAAAGTTAGCAGCATTTTATGATTTTTTTGGGGGGTGGTTATAGTTGTAGTACCAAGTAGCATTAAAAATGGTATAGTTGTTAAAATTGATTTTTTTCCATTACACTTGACAGTCAAGTAATCATCAAAAGTAGAATTTGAATAACTATAACTTACTTCATGAAACAATTGCATAATCCACAAAAGCTGATGAGAGGACCTTAAATGGGATTAGAGAATTTATAGAGTGTGACTTTGCTATATTTTTTGTTGACATTCACTAATTTAAATAAAAATAATAATTTTTATAATTTATACAATGTGATTTTTTGGATTTTTTTTTTTTTTTTGATATTCTGTTTCTCAATGTTAACAGTAACTTACTCTTAAAATTACAGACTGTTCATGTCTTTGTCAGTGGGCAAACTTACAAAATAAGCAAGGGATCAAATACTTATTTCTCCCACTATAGACTCTGCACTATAGTCTAGCCACTGCTAAATTCATTGTAGATTTGAGAATCCACTTTTCTGATCACAAGTATAACAATCATGACCAGTCAATCACACCTTAGTAATTATGGGGCAATTTACTTTCTATAGCACATAACAGCTAATACATCGGCTGCTAAATTGCTTGTTGTAAAGGATTGAAATTCATATCAAGAAGGAGGTGTGTATATATTTTGAGGCCAAAAAACTTTATTCATTGGATAAGGAAAGTATTCAGACCCCTTTAAATTTTCCACTCTTTGGTCATTGCAGCCGTTTGAAAATTCAAAAAAGTTAATTTTTTCTCATTAATGTACACTCTGCACCCCATCTTGACTGAAAAAAAACAGAACTGTAGACATTTTTGTAAATTTAGTAAAAAAGAAACACTGAAATATCACATGTTCATAAATATTCAGACCCTTTGCTCAGTATCGAGTAGAAGCACCCTTTTGAACTAGTACAGCCAGTTTTCATGGGAATGATGCAACAAGTTTTTCACACCTGGATTTAGGTATCCTCTACCATTCCTCCTTGCAGATCCTCTCTAGTTCCATCAGGTTGGATGGTAAACATTGGTTGACAGCCACTTTCAGGTCTCTCAAGAGATGCTCAATCAAGTTTAGGTCCGGACTCTGGCTGGGCCAGTCAAGAATGGTCACAGAATTGTTCTGAAGCCACTCCTTTGTTATTTTAGCTATGTGCTTAGGGTCATTGTCTTGTTGGAAGGTGAAACTACAGCCAAATCAGAGGTCCAGAGCACTCTGGAAGAGGTTTCCATTTAGGATATCTCTGTACTTGGCAGCATTCATGTTTCCTTCAATGACAACCAGTTGTCCTGTCCCTGCAGCTGAAAAACACCTCCATAGCATGATGCTGCCTCCACCATGTTTCACTGTTGGGATTATATTGGGCAGGTGATTAGCAGTGCCTGGTTTTCTCTACACAAACCGCTTATAATTATCAACAAAAAGGTCTATCTTCATCTTATCAGACCAGAGAATCTTATTTCTCATAGTCTGGGAGCTCTTCATGTTTTTTTTAGCAAACTCTATGTGGGCTTTCATATATCTTGCACTGAGGAGAGGCTTCTTTTGGACCACTCTGCCATAAAGGCATGGAGAGCTGCAGTGATAGTTGACTTTGTGGAACTTTCTCCCATCTCGCTACTACATCTCTGGAGCTCAGTCATAGTGAACTTGTTGTTCTTCTTTTCCTATTTCACCTAGGCTCTTCTCCCATGGTTGCTCAGTTTACCGGGATGGCCAGGTCTAGGAAAACATCTGGTGGCCCCAAACTTCTTCCATTTAAAGATTATGGAGGCGACTGTGCTCTTAGGAACCTTGAGTACTGCACAAATTCTTTTGTAACCCTGGCCAGATCTGTGCCTTGCCACAATTCTCTGAGCACCTTGGCCAGTTCCTTTGACCTCATGATTCTCATTTGGTCTGACATGCACTGTTAGCTGTGAGGTCTTATATAGACATGTGTGCGCCTTTCCAAATCAATTTTAAAAAACCTGACCTGCACATCCAAACATAGACTCAGTGTGATCAGGTGCTGAACCTAGAGTCGCCAACTCGTATATAGTTAAGTAAATAAGGCAGCACACTGCAGCGCTAAAACATGCAAACTTGAAAACACGAAATTTGAACTGCATTACTGCACTAGAAATATGAAAAATGAGAGCTTTTAGCACATAAAAATGGCCAATTTTATGTGTACCTGGTAGCCCCTTTACGGCATCTCTCTTATACCAGGTCCTACGCTTGCCTTACCTCACTGAGAATAAACGTCTCCATCTGAATGGGTACATGTGAAACCTCTTCTTAGACTAAAATTCTGTCTCTCTCTGGAGGGGTATTGGACCTGCTGTAATTAAAACACCTGAAGCTAGGAGGCGGAGTGCACGATCAGAAGGCTAGAGAATACATTTCAAAAAACCTTTCCAAATCAAGTCCTATCATTTTATTTAAACACAGCTGGACTTTAATGAAGGAGTAGAACCATCTAAAGGAGGATCACAAGGAAATGGACAGCATGTGACTTAAATATGAGTGTCTGAGCAAAGGGTCTGAAAACTTATGAATATGTGATCTTTCAGTTTTTCTTTTTGAATAAATTTGCAAACATTTCTACATTTCTGTTTTTTTCAGTCAAGATGGGGTGCAGAGTGTACATTAATGTGAAAAAAGTGAACTTTTTTGAATTTACCAAATGGCTGCAATGAAACAAAGAGTGAAAAATTGAAAGGGGACTGATTACTTTCCATACCCACTGTATATATGGCTACTTAGGATTGAATGGCTTTTTTCGCTTCAGTATATTTTTCACACAAAAAACTTCCAGGACTGTAATACATTGACTTTAATTTATTATTTGAGTTCTTTATCATTTGATGTGACTCGACAATCCTAATTGGATGTCCAAAAGATGTAAACAATGTTCTACTTAAGGTACCGTCACACTGAACGACATCGCTAGCGATCCGTGACGTTGCAGCATCCTGGATAGCGATATCGCTCAGTTTGACAGGCAGCAGCGATCTGGATCCTGCTGTGATGTCGTTGGTCGCTGCAGAAAGTCCAGAACTTTATTTCGTCGCTGGACCTCCTGCAGACATCGCTGAATCGGCGTGTGTGACGCCGATTCAGCGATGTCTTCACTGGTAACCAGGGTAAACATCGGGCTACTAAGCGCAGGGCCGCGCTTAGTAACCCGATGTTTACCCTGGTTACCAGCGTAAAAGTAAAAAAAACAAACACTACATACTTACCTTCGCTGTCTGTCCTCGGCGCTCTGCTTCCTGCACTGGCTGTGAACGCCGGCCAGCCGGAAGGCACAGCGGTGACGTCACCGCTCTGCTTTCCGGCCGCTGTGCTCACAGTCAGTGCAGGAAAGCACAGCGCCGAGGACAGACAGCGGAAGGTAAGTATGTAGTGTTTGTTTTTTTTACTTTTACGATGGTAACCAGGGTAAACATCGGGTTACTAAGCGCGGCCCTGCGCTTAGTAACCCGATGTTTACCCTGGTTACCGGCATCGTTGGTCGCTGGAGAGCTGTCTGTGTGACAGCTCTCCAGCGACCAAACAGCGACGCTGCAGCGATCGGCATCGTTGTCGGTATCGCTGCAGCATCGCTGAGTGTGAAGGTACCTTTACTGTGAACAGTTCAAAAACCCTTCCACACAGGCTACCCACCTCTATTGTTCTCAAAGTGGCAATTAATGGAAGAGCATGTGATCAGACCTATCCATTAGCTTCCTCTAACTAAAGCACATTGCACATAGATAAGCTTTTTTTTTCAATTGGAGGAAATTTTTGGACAGGTCAAGTCACATATGTCTCCATTAGCAGCCATTTTGAGAAAAGTTTCAAGGTGCAGACTGTGAGGAAGGTATCATTAAAATCAGGCAGAGTTTCACAAAACAGGAGAATCTAAAATATTTAATAAGTATCACAACTAGGGTTGAGCGACTTTTCTTTTTATAGGATCGGGTCGGGTTTCACGAAACCCGACTTTTTCAAAAGTCGGGTCGAGTGAAATCGGCCGATCCTATAGAAAAGTCGGGGCCGGGGTCGGCCGAAACACGAAACCCAATGCAGTGCATTGGGTTTCTAATGGTTCCCAGGGTCTGAAGGAGAGGAAACTCTCCTTCAGGCCCTGGGATCCATATTTAAGTGTAAAATAAAGAATCAAAATAAAAAAAAATTGATATACTTACCCTCAGACGCGCCCTGGTTCTCACCGGCAGCCTTCCTTCCTAAGAATGAGCGCCTGAAGGACCTTCGATGACGTCGCGGCTAGTGATTGGTCGCGTGAGCGGTCACATGGGCGTCACGCGACCAATCACAAGCCGTAACGTCATCTAAGGTCCTGCAGGCGCTGTTTCTTAGGAAGGAAGGCTGCGGGTTAGAACCAGGGTGCGTCCGAGGGTGAGTATATACCTATTAGGAATATACTCACCCTCGGATGCGCCCTCGGACGCTTCCTTCCTAAGAATTAGCGCCTGAAGGACCTTAGATGACGTCGCGGCTTGTGATTGGTCGCGTGACCGCCCATGTGACCGCTCACATGACCAATCACAAGCCGCGACGTCATCGAAGGCCCTTCAGGCGCTCATTCTTAGGAAGGAAGGCTGCCGGTGAGAACCAGGGCGCGTCCGAGGGTGAGTATATCAATTTTTTTTTATTTTTATTCTTTATTTTACACTTAAATATGAATTCCGATACCGATTCCCGATATCTTAAACATATCAGAACTCGGTATCGGAATTCCGATTCCAGATCAGAAGATCGCCGACCTCATGGCCGACCCCACACAGGGGTCGGGTCGGGTTTCATGAAACCCGACTTTGCCAAAAGTCGGCGACTTCTGAATCTGGCCGACCCGTTTCGCTCAACCCTAATCACAACATGTTGATATAATTGCTAGAGATGAGCAAATATATTCAAGTGGAATTAAATTCTACTAAGATTGTTTTGTAACCCATGTAAAATTGCACTTACTGAGTGTATTGGGGGCACTAATTTGGCAGCGGATTAACATAGTCAGGCACGGGTTTTCCCTTTAAGAGTCCATGTGGTTTATTATGGAGTCATAAGCCACAGAAATATGAACAACAAGCAAACAGTCTTTACATCAATCTTCACATCATAGTATACGGCTTTGAAACGCGGTCACTAAACACGCCGAACCTCTATGTCCAGTTATTGTTGGTGACCGCACGCCATACAGTTCATTAACATCCATGGAGCACAACAGGCACCAACATATGACATTACGGTTGCAGTCTCTAATCACGCTGGACCTTACTCCGTCCAGTTACCATGGGTGACTGCACGGTTCCCCTTCCAGGAGCATCTGCTCCACACGCTGACTCCTGTCAGTACTTGCTGCTGAGCTGGGCAATGCCTTGCTCACCAGGCCACCTGACAGTCCTGATCCTCAGATGGGCTGTAGCTTCCCCAAACGCAGGGCTATCACGGACTCTGCACACACGTCCTCTCTGTGCGCTATTCAGGACGTCCATCCCCATCTGGGACCGTCCAACACACAGGCCCCCAGGTCCAAAGCCTACCCCATGTGCTTTTCAGGGATCTAGTCCTACTCCCTGGACCTTCCAACACAGAAGCCCTCCAGGAACTGGCACACAGACCACTCAGGTCCATCCATTCTTTCCCATGTGTCCACATGGTCATATTATATACTTGTAACCTCTCCCATAGGTGGGAGGTGGCTAGTTCAACCATTATAACCACAGATATGCCTCCATGCATATCCTGAGGAGCAAATGCAGCACCCCCTAGCTGTAACAGGGGTCACGGCATCACACCCAGAAAAATTATAGCCATTTTACTGTACTATAAAAGGCCATCAAAAGGTTAAATAATTAAAAAAATAATATACTAATACTCATTAACTTATAATTGATATGTGTTCTATCTGTGAAATTATTGATAGAATAATGCATGTTTGTGAAACATAGACATCTGAATGAGGTCTTGTCCTACTAAGAGAAAATCTACCCCATTGACCTAACAGTTCATATAAAATGACTCCTTTCTAAGTGGAGAACTATTGCAAAGAGAAAGTTCCTATTATTAAGAACTAGATAAAAGCTTCATCTTCACCTATCTGGTCCTCGCTGCATCTTCTTATCACCTCAGCTTGCACTGAAATTCCTATACAGTTTTGTACACGCGGTTATTATGTTGTGACATGATGTCACCATTACCTATTGAGTGCTTGCGCAGAACCATCCAGGACCCAGGGGTTTGAGGAGCAGCAGTGGAGATCGGAACATGAAGCGAGGACCGGACAGTTGATGGTTAGGATCGTTGAAGCTGGATAGTTGATTGGTGAAGTATTAGAATTTTTTTTATTTTTCATCTTACATTTATTATGCTCTGGTATCTAGAGAGCCCTCACAGCTTAAAAAGGGAAATAAAATGTGAGAAGAATATCTTTTCTGCAAATCGCAATTTACGAGAAAATTTACATGAACAGGCAGACTCAAATTTTACCAGATCCACTTATCTCTTCTAATCACCTTTAATTAAAAAAAGTAGTCAAACATTTTAAATACAGTAAAAATATTTTTTCATCCAAAGCAATAAAATAGGAAAAAAAACTACTATTCAGAACTAAAAAATCTATATAGAAAAATCCGGGACATACTGTCATCAAGTCTTTTAAAAATTGTTTAAGCCTTCAGTGACTAAGGGTTCCCTTTAGGCTCTTTACTGTGCAGAATGAAATGTGGTTAATTTAGTCGCTAATGCTTTACTTCTTTATTCCCCTCAGAAGAAAACTTTACATCAACAGATGTTTTCAAAATAATTAAATGCTAGTGAGCATGCATTATTGACAAAGCTGGATGCTGCACTAATGCACTTCACATTACTCCATACACACATTTGTCACCAGTAGGACTGGTGGATCCATAACATTCTGCTATTTATTTGAGGCAAGGAAATGCATAGATTGTGGCTGAACAAGCAATAGGTTATATTGGAATAACTGAAGGATATTATATGCCGCAAAAAAGTGAAATGACAAAGGGTTTTACATTGTGTGTTATTCATTTATTATTATTCTGCATAGGGAAGAACTGATTGCTGTGGTACAATTTACTCTTTCTTAAGAAAAGGCAGGAAATGAATAAAAACAATTAAGAAGGTTTTCTGAACAATGGAATAAGTAAATGACGTAATTGGGTGGCACATAGGGTTAAATGCTTTAATCATAACAATGGTATTGTCATCACAGTATAGCACACGTTATAATACTATTATGCTGCACGATCAACATTTTTTCTATTGTGAAGATATTGGGTGAACTTCACAAATAGATGAGCGGATCTGGAAGAATCAAAATTGCCAAATCACGAGGATTTTACAGGGAAATTCGATTTACAGCAAAGCTATTTTCTTTTCATTGAATGTTCCATATGACCCAAGAACATATTAATCATAGGATGTAAAAAGAAGAAAATAATTAATGCTTGCATTGCTGCTGACTTGTCCTTCCGTCCTGGCTGTTTGCCATCGGTTTCTTCTTTCCTCCTGCCTACATATTCTTTTCAGTCTCTTAAATCCAGGCCACAGATCGCTGTTTCGCCAGGCCTTAGACCTGGCTGCCCTTATTCATTGTGTTGCCACACAGATGACGCACATTGTGACGCATGATGTACATCATTCAGTGACGTTAGTACAAGGCCAAACCCAGACAGAAGTCAAGGCCTGGAGTTTAGAAGGCCAAAGGGACTGCATGGGAAAGAAAAAAAGAAGAGGACATGGGAGTGGCAGGCCAGTGATCAGTATTTTACCTCAGTATTTGTAAGCCAAAATCAGGAGTGGAACAATCAGAGGAAAAGTATAATAGAAACACGTCACCACTTCTGTATTTTTTATCCACTCATGGTTTCGGCCTACAAATACTGATGTAAAATGTAGTCCAAATACTGATTGTGTGAACGTGGCCTAATTTACTGGGTTCTCATCCGCTTCTACATGCTCAGAAATATTTCACAGGCAGGTCTCTACTCTTCATATATAGATCCCAGGGACCATCCCCAATGACAGGTCTCCCCATGAACGGATCCTGTTCACAGTATGATTCCTCTGTAATAATGCAGGGATAAATTAGGAAGCCTGGCCATGATACATGCTGCCTGTCGTTCATCATCTTGGCTGGCATCCTTTAAAGAATTAATTACCTTAAGACCTCATTTAGACATCAGTGTTTTTCACGCATGCAAAAAAATGGTATGTGTGACATAAGTGTTTGGATTTGGGTGTAATCAGTGTTTGGTCAGTGTGACATCAGTGTTTTTCACGCTTCTCCTATATTTTGTAAGATTAAACAAGGACAGCACATGTGCGTTTTCCATGACTCCTTAGACTTGTAGTGGCACTTTTCCATCATGCTGATGGAAAAAAATGGACATGTCTCAATAATTTTTTAAAAATGGACATGTCTCCGTGATTTTTTGCATTGACACACTGTCCGCACAGAAATACGGACAAGTGAATACCCCCATAACTTATAATGGATATGTGTTCTATCTGTGAAATTACTGATAGAGTGCTGCATGTTTGTGAAACACAGACATCTGAATGAGGTCTTGTCCTACTAAGAGAAAATCTACCTCAACGACCTAACAATTCATATAAAATGACCCCTTTCTAAATGGAGAACTATTGCAAAGAGAAAGTTCCTATTATTAAGAACTAAATACAAGTTTCAGATCGCAATAGGGTCTTATCCAAGAAGTAAAAAAGTATCAATATGTAATAATGCTCACCTTATAGGGTTTTGTAAAGCGCAATCAATAGCAATGCAAAGCTTCTATCCGCTGCAGATTTTGTGGGATTGTATTAAATTTTGTAATAAAATATGCCAAAGGCGCTTCTGGATAAATGACAACCCACGATGGAGATTGAAACGTTGGTTTATGTCAACATGTTTCAGAGCCACTCTGACTTTCTTCTTCAAGACAACTGCAAATGAAAAAATCTCATGGCTAGGGTTGAGCGACCTTGACCTTTTTAGAGTCGAGTCGTGTTTCGCGAAACCCGATGATCTTAGAAGTCGAGTCGAGTGGAATCGGCCGATTATCGCGAAAAGTCGGGTATCGCCCGAAACATGAAACCCAATGCAAGTCAATGGGGGAGCATAGTCGGCAGTGAGTGGAGGCCAGGAAAACACCTACACTGCCCATTTTAATGGCAAAAACATCCATTCTTGTTACAGAAGCTTGTCAATCGTAATTTACCTTGTAATAATTGGAAGGCATTTGAAATTGGGGGTCATTGTTGTGAATTCTGTGGCTGAATTCACTCCTGTGGTCACAAGTGGTACTGCAGCTTCTGAGCTTCCTCCCTCAGGTGTTCTGGTGAGCTCGTTAACTGCTTCATTACTTAACTCCGCCTGATGCTGCTATCCTTGCTCCTTGTCAATGTTTCAGTGTTGGATCTGAGCTTCTCCTGATTGTTCCTGTGACCTGCTGCTCTGTATAGCTAAGTGCTTTTTGCTTTTTTTTGTTGCTTTTTTTCTGTCCAGCTTGTCTTTTGTTTTGCTGGAAGCTCTGAGACGCAAAGGGTGTACCGCCGTGCCGTTAGTTCGGCACGGTGGGTTTTTTTTTTGCCCCCTTTGCGTGGTTTTGCTTTAGGGTTTTTTGTAGACTGCAAAGTTTGCTTTACTGTCCTCGCTCTGTCCTAGAATATCGGGCCCCACTTTGCTGAATCTATTTCATCCCTACGTTTTGTCTTTTCATCTTACTCACAGTCATTATATGTGGGGGGCTGCCTTTTCCTTTGGGGAATTTCTCTGGGGCAAGTCAGGCCTATTTTTCTATCTTCAGGCTAGCTAGTTTCTTAGGCTGTGCCGAGTTGCCTAGGTAGTTGTTAGGCGCAATCCACAGCCGCTTTTAGTTGTGTTTAGGATAGGATCAGGTGTGCAGTCTACAGAGTTTCCACGTCTCAGAGCTCGTTCTTGTATTTTTGGGTATTTGTCAGATCACTGTGTGCGCTCTGATCGCTAAGCACACTGTGTTTCTGGATTGCCTTCATAACACCTGTCATTAGCAAACATAACAGTACAAGGAGCCCAACTAATGATTCTCAATAGAGGGAAAGAAAAAGTTCTGACATCATTTTTTTTTTTTTTCTGCTCTGTGTTCACTTTTTTTTTTCCCCTAGACATTTGGGTGATTCTGGACACAGGTGTGGACATGGATATTCAGGGTCTGTGCTCTTCAATGGATAATCTCGTTATAAATGTACAAAAAATTCAAGATACTATTGATCAGAAATCTATGTTAGAACCAAGAATTCCTATTCCTGATTTGATTTTTGGAGATAGAACTAAGTTTCTAAGTTTCAAAAATAATTGTAAGCTATTTCTGGCCTTGAAACCTCATTCTTCTGGTAATCCTATTCAACAGGTTTTGATTATTATTTCTTTTTTGCGCGGCGACCCTCAAGACTGGGCATTTTCTCTTGCGCCAGGAGACCCTGCATTGAGTAGTGTCGATGCGTTTTTCCTGGCGCTCGGATTGCTGTACGATGAGCCTAATTCAGTGGATCAGGCTGAGAAAAATTTGCTGGCTTTGTGCCAGGGTCAGGATGATATAGAAGTATATTGTCAGAAATTTAGGAAATGGTCAGTACTCACTCAGTGGAATGAATCTGCGCTGGCAGCTTTGTTCAGAAAGGGTCTCTCTGAGGCTCTTAAGGATGTCATGGTGGGATTTCCTATACCTGCTGGTTTGAATGAGTCTTTGTCTTTGGCCATTCAGATCGGTCGACGCTTGCGCGAGCGTAAATCTGTGCACCATTTGGCGGTACTGCCTGAGGTTAAACCTGAGCCTATGCAGTGCGATAGGACTATGACTAGAGTTGAACGGCAGGAATACAGACGTCTGAATGGGCTGTGTTTCTACTGTGGTGATTCCACTCATGCTATTTCTGATTGTCCTAAGCGCACTAAGCGGTCCGCTAGGTCTGCCGTCATTGGTACTGTACAGTCCAAATTCCTTCTGTCCATTACCTTGATATGCTCTTTGTCGTCGTTTTCTGTCATGGCGTTTGTGGATTCGGGCGCTGCCCTGAATCTGATGGATTTGGATTATGCTAAACGTTGTGGGTTTTTCTTGGAGCCTTTGCGGTGTCCTATTCCATTGAGAGGAATTGATGCTACACCTTTGGCCAAGAATAAACCTCAATACTGGGCCCAGCTGACCATGTGCATGGCTCCTGCACATCATGAAGTTATTCGCTTTCTGGTGTTGCATAATCTGCATGATGTGGTCGTGTTGGGGTTGCCATGGCTACAAACCCATAATCCAGTATTGGATTGGAATTCCATGTCGGTATCCAGCTGGGGTTGTCAGGGGGTACATGGTGATGTTCCATTTTTGTCGATTTCGTCATCCACCCCTTCTGAGGTCCCAGAGTTCTTGTCTGATTATCAGGATGTATTTGAAGAGCCCAAGTCCGATGCTCTACCTCCGCATAGGGATTGTGATTGTGCTATCAATTTGATTCCTGGTAGTAAATTCCCTAAAGGTCGATTATTTAATTTATCCGTGCGCGAACACGCCGCTATGCGCAGTTATGTGAAGGAATCCCTGGAGAAGGGACATATTCGCCCATCGTCATCACCACTGGGAGCAGGGTTCTTCTTTGTAGCCAAGAAGGATGGTTCGCTGAGACCGTGTATTGATTACCGCCTTCTTAATAAGATCACTGTTAAATTTCAGTATCCCTTGCCATTGTTATCTGACTTGTTTGCTCGGATTAAGGGGGCTAGTTGGTTCACTAAGATAGATCTTCGTGGTGTGTATAATCTGGTGAGAATCAGGCAAGGAGATGAATGGAAAACTGCATTCAATACGCCCGAGGGTCATTTTGAGTATCTAGTGATGCCGTTCGGACTTGCCAATGCTCCATCTGTGTTTCAGTCTTTTATGCATGACATCTTCCGTGAGTATCTGGATAAATTCCTGATTGTTTACTTGGATGACATTTTGATCTTCTCAGATGATTGGGAGTCTCATGTGAAGCAGGTCAGAATGGTTTTTCAGGTCCTGCGTGCTAACTCTTTGTTTGTGAAGGGATCAAAGTGTCTCTTCGGTGTGCAGAAAGTTTCATTTTTGGGGTTCATCTTTACCCCTTCTACTATCGAGATGGATCCAGTTAAGGTCCAAGCCATCCAGGATTGGATTCAGCCGACATCTCTGAAAAGTCTGCAAAAGTTCCTGGGCTTTGCTAATTTTTATCGTCGCTTCATCTGTAATTTTTCTAGCATTGCCAAACCATTCACCGATTTTACCAAGAAGGGTGCTGATTTGGTTAATTGGTCTTCTGCTGCTGTGGAAGCTTTTCAGGAGTTGAAGCGTCGTTTTTGTTCTGCCCCTGTGTTGTGTCAGCCAGATGTTTCTCTTCCGTTCCAGGTCGAGGTTGATGCTTCTGAGATTGGAGCAGGGGCGGTTTTGTCACAGAGAGGTTCTGATTGCTCAGTGATGAAACCATGTGCTTTCTTTTCCAGGAAGTTTTCGCCCGCTGAGCGTAATTATGATGTGGGCAATCGAGAGTTGCTGGCCATGAAGTGGGCATTCGAGGAGTGGCGTCATTGGCTTGAAGGAGCTAAGCATCGCGTGGTGGTATTGACTGATCATAAGAACTTGACTTATCTCGAGTCTGCCAAGCGCTTGAATCCTAGACAGGCCCGTTGGTCGTTATTTTTTGCCCGCTTCGACTTTGTGATTTCGTACCTTCCGGGCTCTAAAAATGTGAAGGCGGATGCTCTGTCTAGGAGTTTTGTGCCCGACTCTCCGGGTTTATCTGAGCCAGTGGGTATCCTCAAGGAAGGAGTCATTGTGTCTGCCATCTCCCCTGATTTGCGGCGGGTGCTGCAAAAATTTCAGGCGAATAAACCTGATCGTTGTCCAGCAGAGAAACTGTTCGTCCCTGATAGGTGGACTAATAAACTTATCTCTGAACTTCATTGTTCGGTGTTGGCTGGTCATCCTGGAATCTTTGGTACCAGAGAGTTAGTGGCTAGATCCTTCTGGTGGCCATCTCTGTCACGGGATGTACGTACTTTTGTGCAGTCCTGTGGGATTTGTGCTAGGGCTAAGCCCTGCTGTTCTCGTGCCAGTGGGTTGCTTTTGCCCTTGCCGGTCCCAAAGAGGCCTTGGACACATATTTCGATGGATTTCATTTCTGACCTTCCCGTTTCTCAAAAGATGTCAGTCATTTGGGTGGTCTGTGATCGCTTTTCTAAAATGGTCCATCTGGTGCCCTTGGCTAAATTGCCTTCCTCCTCTGATTTGGTACCTTTGTTCTTTCAGCATGTGGTTCGGTTGCATGGCATTCCTGAGAATATTGTTTCTGACAGAGGTTCCCAGTTTGTTTCAAGGTTTTGGCGAGCCTTTTGTGGTAGGATGGGCATTGACCTATCCTTTTCCTCGGCTTTCCATCCTCAGACTAATGGCCAGACCGAACGAACCAATCAGACCTTGGAAACATATCTGAGATGTTTTGTTTCTGCAGACCAGGATGATTGGGTGTCCTTTTTGCCGTTGGCTGAGTTCGCCCTTAATAATCGGGCCAGCTCGGCTACCTTGGTTTCTCCATTTTTTTGCAATTCTGGGTTCCATCCTCGTTTCTCTTCAGGACAGGTTGAGTCTTCGGACTGTCCTGGTGTGGATTCTGTGGTGGATAGGTTGCAGCAGATCTGGACTCAGGTAGTGGACAATTTGATCTTGTCCCAGGAGAAAGCTCAACTTTTCGCTAATCGCAGACGCCGTGTGGGTCCCGGACTTCGTGTTGGGGATCTGGTTTGGTTATCTTCTCGTCATATTCCTATGAAGGTTTCCTCTCCTAAATTTAAACCTCGTTTTATTGGTCCGTATAGGATTTCTGAGGTTCTCAATCCTGTGTCTTTTCGTTTGACCCTCCCAGACTCCTTTTCCATACATAATGTATTCCATAGGTCGTTGTTGCGGAGATACGTGGCACCTATGGTTCCATCGGTTGAGCCTCCTGCCCCGGTTTTGGTGGAGGGGGAATTGGAGTATATTGTGGAGAAGATTTTGGATTCTCGTGTTTCTAGACGGAAACTCCAGTATCTGGTTAAATGGAAGGGTTATGCTCAGGAAGATAATTCCTGGGTTTTTGCCTCTGATGTTCATGCTTCCGATCTTGTTCGTGCCTTTCATGTGGCTCATCCTGGTCGGCCTGGGGGCTCTGGTGAGGGTTCGGTGACCCCTCCTCAAGGGGGGGGTACTGTTGTGAATTCTGTGGCTAAATTCACTCCTGTGGTCACAAGTGGTACTGCAGCTTCTGAGCTTCCTCCCTCAGGTGTTCTGGTGAGCTCGTTAACTGCTTCATTACTTAACTCCGCCTGATGCTGCTATCCTTGCTCCTTGTCAATGTTTCAGTGTTGGATCTGAGCTTCTCCTGATTGTTCCTGTGACCTGCTGCTCTGTATAGCTAAGTGCTTTTTGCTTTTTTTTGTTGCTTTTTTTCTGTCCAGCTTGTCTTTTGTTTTGCTGGAAGCTCTGAGACGCAAAGGGTGTACCGCCGTGCCGTTAGTTCGGCACGGTGGGTTTTTTTTTTGCCCCCTTTGCGTGGTTTTGCTTTAGGGTTTTTTGTAGACTGCAAAGTTCGCTTTACTGTCCTCGCTCTGTCCTAGAATATCGGACCCCACTTTGCTGAATCTATTTCATCCCTACGTTTTGTCTTTTCATCTTACTCACAGTCATTATATGTGGGGGGCTGCCTTTTCCTTTGGGGAATTTCTCTGGGGCAAGTCAGGCCTATTTTTCTATCTTCAGGCTAGCTAGTTTCTTAGGCTGTGCCGAGTTGCCTAGGCAGTTGTTAGGCGCAATCCACAGCCGCTTTTAGTTGTGTTTAGGATAGGATCAGGTGTGCAGTCTACAGAGTTTCCACGTCTCAGAGCTCGTTCTTGTATTTTTGGGTATTTGTCAGATCACTGTGTGCGCTCTGATCGCTAAGCACACTGTGTTTCTGGATTGCCTTCATAACACCTGTCATTAGCAAACATAACAGGTCATTTGGCTAAAGTTGTGGGTGGTAGGGCTGGTTCAAGTAATTAGTGGGCCCAGGAAATCTGGAACACGTCACGGCAGTGGAGCAGGGAGAGGTAAGTATTTCAACTTTGCAAGTGCTGAGATCCTGAGCAAGCAGGGGGGCCCACTCGTTGGCATTGGCACTGGCACAGGGCCCCTCAAAGTACAGCGGTGTGTTTGCACGGCGGGGGCGCCTCCCACCGGCAGCAACACTTTTGCGTACTATGAGAGGCCCTGTGCCAGTGACGTCGCCAACTAGTATTCCTCCCCCCACCTGATGAAGGAACCTGCACTTTCATCTGCACCTTCCTCTTTGTCCCCGTGTAAGGTGGTATGGTATGCGGTAAGAGGAACCTGACTTTCAGCAGGGTCACAATCTTGCTGTGTAGCGTGCACGGGGAATTTTGTGTTATGGGTCAATGTACCAGCAGACTCATCTATCACTGGCTGGGCAATGGGCAGGATAAGGAGGAAACACAGATATAGGCCCAAAGAATAAAGTTGGCTAAATGCAGTTCAAAATTGGTAACACAGGACTAACCAGGGGGCATTGCAGTGGAGGATAACTGGAATGAGAGGCTGACACAGAGAGTAGGCCCAAATCAGTAAGTAGTCAAAATGCAGTTCAAAATTGGCAACCGTAGTAAACAGGCGGCACAGCTTTGTTCAGCGGAGGAGAACAGCAAGGAGTGGCAGACACCGATAGTAGGCCCCAACCCAACAAGTAGGCCAAATGCAGTCTAACATTAACAACTACTTAACGAGAGCCTGAAAATGGAATTTCAGGACAGGAAACCAGGAGAACAGCAAGGAGCGGCAGACACTGTTAGTAGGCCCCAAACCAACTAGTACGCCAAATGCAGTTGTTCCATTTAACCACTGTTTAACAAGAGCCTGAAGATAGAAGCTCAGGAAAGGCAACCTGGAGAACACCTTGGAGTGGAACACACCGTCTCTACACCCCATACCCAATTTGTAGGCCTAATGCAGCCTAGTTTACATCAACTACTAAACGAGAGCATTAAGATCGAAGCAATGGCGAGGAAACCTGGGGAACACCTTGGAGTGGAACACACCATCTCTCTACACCCCATACCCATTTTGTAGGCCTAATGCAGTGTAGTTTCCAACAACTACTAAACGAGAGCCTGAAGATAGAAGCTCAGGAAAGGCAACCTGGAGAACACCTTGGAGTGGAACACACCGTCTCTACACCCCATACCCAATTTGTAGGCCTAATGCAGTGTAGTTTCCAACAACTACTAAACGAGAGCATTAAGATCGAAGCAATGGTGAGGAAACCTGGGGAACACTTTGGAGTGGAACACACCGTCTCTCTACACCCCATACCCATTTTGTAGGCCTAATGCAGTGTAGTTTCCAACAACTACTAAACGAGAGCCTGAAGATAGAAGCTCAGGAAAGGCAACCTGGAGAACACCTTGGAGTGGAACACACTGTCTCTACACCCCATACCCAATTTGTAGGCCTAATGCAGTGTAGTTTCCAACAACTACTAAACGAGAGCATTAAGATCGAAGCAATGGCGAGGAAACCTGGGGAACACCTTGGAGTGGAACACACCATCTCTCTACACCCCATACCCAATTTGTAGGCCTAATGCAGTGTAGTTTCCAACAACTACTAAACGAGAGCCAGAAGATCGAAGCAATGGAGAGGAAACCTGGGGAACACCTTGGAGTGTAACACACCATCTCTCTACACCCCATACCCAATTTGTAGGCCTAATGCAGCGTAGTTTCCAACAACTACTAAACGAGAGCATTAAGATTGAAGCAATGGCGAGGAAACCTGGGGAACACCTTGGAGTGGAACACACCAACTCTCTACACCCCATACCCAAAGTGTAGGCTTAATGCAGCATAGTTTCCAACAACTACTAAACGAGAGCATTAAGATCGAAGCAATGGCGAGGAAACCTGGGGAACACCTTGGAGTGGAACACACCATCTCTCTACACCCCATACCCATTTTGTAGGCCTAATGCAGTGTAGTTTCCAACAACTACTAAACGAGAGCCTGAAGATAGAAGCTCAGGAAAGGCAACCTGGAGAACACCTTGGAGTGGAACACACCGTCTCTACACCCCATACCCAATTTGTAGGCCTAATGCAGTGTAGTTTCCAACAACTACTAAACGAGAGCATTAAGATCGAAGCAATGGCGAGGAAACCTGGGGAACACCTTGGAGTGGAACACACCATCTCTCTACACCCCATACCCAATTTGTAGGCCTAATGCAGTGTAGTTTCCAACAACTACTAAACGAGAGCCAGAAGATCGAAACAATGGAGAGGAAACCTGGAGAACACCTTGGAGTGTAACACACCATCTCTCTACACCCCATACCCAATTTGTAGGCCTAATGCAGCGTAGTTTCCAACAACTACTAAACGAGAGCATTAAGATCGAAGCAATGGCGAGGAAACCTGGGGAACACCTTGGAGTGGAACACACCATCTCTCTACACCCCATACCCATTTTGTAGGCCTAATGCAGTGTAGTTTCCAACAACTACTAAACGAGAGCCTGAAGATAGAAGCTCAGGAAAGGCAACCTGGAGAACACCTTGGAGTGGAACACACCGTCTCTACACCCCATACCCAATTTGTAGGCCTAATGCAGTGTAGTTTCCAACAACTACTAAACGAGAGCACTAAGATCGAAGCAATGGTGAGGAAACCTGGGGAACACCTTGGAGTGGAACACACCATCTCTCTACACCCCATACCCATTTTGTAGGCCTAATGCAGTGTAGTTTCCAACAACTACTAAACGAGAGCCTGAAGATAGAAGCTCAGGATAGGCAACCTGGAGAACACCTTGGAGTGGAACACACCGTCTCTACACCCCATACCCAATTTGTAGGCCTAATGCAGTGTAGTTTCCAACAACTACTAAACGAGAGCATTAAGATCGAAGCAATGGCGAGGAAACCTGGGGAACACCTTGGAGTGGAACACACCATCTCTCTACACCCCATACCCAATTTGTAGGCCTAATGCAGTGTAGTTTTCTACAACTACTAAACGAGAGTCGGAAGACCGAAGCAATGTGGACGAAACCTGGGGAACACCTTGGAGTGTAACACACCATCTCTCTACACCCCATACCCAATTTGTAGGCCTAATGCAGTGTAGTTTTCTACAACTACTAAACGAGAGTCGGAAGACCGAAGCAATGTGGACGAAACCTGGGGAACACCTTGGAGTGGAACACACCATCTCTCTACTCCCCATACCCAATTTGTAGGCCTAATGCAGTGTAGTTTCCAACAACTACTAAACGAGAGCCAGAAGATCGAAGCAATGGCGAGGAAACCTGGGGAACACCTTGGAGTGTAACACACCATCTCTCTACACCCCATACCCATTTTGTAGGCCTAATGCAGTGTAGTTTCCAACAACTACTAAACGAGAGCCTGAAGATAGAAGCTCAGGAAAGGCAACCTGGAGAACACCTTGGAGTGGAACACACCATCTCTCTACACCCCATACCCAATTTGTAGGCCTAATGCAGTGTAGTTTTCTACATCTACTAAACGAGAGTCGGAAGACCGAAGCAATGTGGACGAAACCTGGGGAACACCTTGGAGTGTAACACACCATCTCTCTACACCCCATACCCAATTTGTAGGCCTAATGCAGTGTAGTTTTCTACAACTACTAAACGAGAGTCGGAAGACCGAAGCAATGTGGACGAAACCTGGGGAACACCTTGGAGTGGAACACACCGTCTCTACACCCCATACCCAATTTGTAGGCCTAATGCAGTGTAGTTTTCTACAACTACTAAACGAGAGTCGGAAGACCGAAGCAATGTGGACGAAACCTGGGGAACACCTTGGAGTGTAACACACCATCTCTCTACACCCCATACCCAATTTGTAGGCCTAATGCAGTGTAGTTTTCTACAACTACTAAACGAGAGTCGGAAGACCGAAGCAATGTGGACGAAACCTGGGGAACACCTTGGAGTGGAACACACCATCTCTCTACACCCCATACCCAATTTGTAGGCCTAATGCAGTGTAGTTTCCAACAACTACTAAACGAGAGCCAGAAGATCGAAGCAATGGCGAGGAAACCTGGGGAACACCTTGGAGTGTAACACACCATCTCTCTACACCCCATACCCAATTTGTAGGCCTAATGCAGCGTAGTTTCCAACAACTACTAAATGAGAGCATTAAGATCGAAGCAATGGCGAGGAAACCTGGGGAACACCTTGGAGTGGAACACACCATCTCTCTACACCCCATACCCAATTTTTAGGCCTAATGTAGCGTAGTTTCCAACAACTACTAAACAAGAGCATTAAGATCGAAGCAATGGCGAGGAAACCTGGAGAACACCTTGGAGTGGAACACACCATCTCTCTACACCCCATACCCAATTTGTAGGCCTAATGCAGCGTAGTTTCCAACAACTACTAAAAGAGAGCATTAAGATCGAAGCAATGGCGAGGAAACCTGGGGAACACCTTGGAGTGGAACACACCATCTCTCTACACCCCATACCCATTTTGTAGGCCTAATGCAGTGTAGTTTTCTACAACTACTAAACGAGAGTCGGAAGACCGAAGCAATGTGGACGAAACCTGGGGAACACCTTGGAGTGTAACACACCATCTCTCTACACCCCATACCCAATTTGTAGGCCTAATGCAGTGTAGTTTTCTACAACTACTAAACGAGAGTCGGAAGACCGAAGCAATGTGGACGAAACCTGGGGCACACCTTGGGGCGGCAGACACCGTTATTAGGCCCTACCAAAGTTGTACCCCCAATGCAGTTTTAAAATTCCTAGAGGCTGAAAACAAGACTATTGACGCTCAGCTTTTTTCAAAGGAACACAGCTGAATTGAGTGGCGCAGACAGACACAGGTAGTAGGCCTTAAACCAAAAATGTGGCTCACTGCAGCTTAAAAAAGGTTACAGGGGTACACAGGCAGCATTGCTCTGGGCAGTGGAGGACAATTTCAATAGTGGACCGCAGACAGACTTTGTACGCCTACTATTAAAAAAAGGATGCTCTATGCAATAAAAAATAGGTTCCAGGGGTACACGGGCAGCAGTGATCTGGTCAGTGTAGGAGTAGTAGAAAGAAGGGACCGCAGACAGGCTTCGAAGGCCTAACATAACAAAATAGGGCTGTTGGCAACTTAAAATTGGTTCCAGGGGTACACGGGCAGCAGTAGAATGGTCAGTGGAGGCCTTGTGGAAGGAGGGACCGCAGACAGGCTTCGAAGGCCTAACATAAAAAAATTGGGCTGTAGTCAATTTAAAATTGGTTCCAGGGGTACACGGGCAGCAGTAGAATGGTCAGTGGAGGCCTAGTGGAAGGAGGGACCGCAGACAGGCTTCGAAGGCCTAACATAAAAAATTGGGCTGTAGGCAATTTAAAATTGGTTCCAGGGGTACATGCGCAGCAGTAGAATGGTCAGTGGAGGCCTAGTGGAAGGAGGGACCGCAGACAGGCTTCGAAGGCCTAACATAAAAAATTGGGCTGTAGGCAATTTAAAATTGGTTCCAGGGGTACATGGGCAGCAGTAGAATGGTCAGTGGAGGCCTTGAGGAAGGAGGGACCGCAGACAGGCTTCGAAGGCCTAACATAAAAAATTGGGCTGTAGGCAATTTAAAATTGGTTCCAGGGGTACATGGGCAGCAGTAGAATGGTCAGTGGAGGCCTAGTGGAAGGAGGGACCGCAGACAGGCTTCGAAGGCCTAACATAAAGAAATTGGGCTGTAGGCAATTTAAAATTGGTTCCAGGGGTTCACGGGCAGCAATGGTCTGGTCAGTGTAGTAGTAGTAGAAAGAAGGGACCGCAGACAGGCTTCGAAGGCCTAACATAACAAAATAGGGCTGTTGGCAATTTAAAATTGGTTCCAGGGGTACACGGACAGCAGTAGAATGGTCAGTGGAGGCCTAGTGGAAGGAGGGACCGCAGACAGGCTTCGAAGGCCTAACATAAAAAAAATTGGGCTGGCTGTGGGCAATTTAAAATTGGTTCCAGGGGTACACGGGCAGCAGTAGAATGGTCAGTGGAGGCCTAGTGGAAGGAGGGACCGCAGACAGGCTTCGAAGGCCTAACATAAAAAAATTGGGCTGTAGGCAATTTAAAATTGGTTCCAGAGGTACACGGGCAGCAATGGTCTGGTCAGTGTAGTAGTAGTAGAAAGAAGGGACCGCAGACAGGCTTCGAAGGCCTAACATAACAAAATAGGGCTGTTGGCAATTTAAAATTGGTTCCAGGGGTACACGGGCAGCAGTAGAATGGTCAGTGGAGGCCTCGTGGAAGGAGGGACCGCAGACAAGCTTCGAAAGCCTAACATAATAAAATTGGGCTGTAGGCAATTTAAAATTGGTTCCAGGGGTACACGGGCAGCAATGGTCTGGTCAGTGTAGTAGTAGTAGAAAGAAGGGACCGCAGACAGGCTTCGAAGGCCTAACATAACAAAATAGGGCTGTTGGCAATTTAAAATTGGTTCCAGGGGTACACGGGCAGCAGTAGAATGGTCAGTGGAGGCCTAGTGGAAGGAGGGACCGCAGACAAGCTTCGAAGGCCTAACATAATAAAATTGGGCTGTAGGCAATTTAAAATTGGTTCCAGGGGTACACGGGCAGCCATGGTCTGGTCAGTGTAGTAGTAGTAGAAAGAAGGGACCGCAGACAGGCTTCGAAGGCCTAACATAACAAAATAGGGCTGTTGGCAATTTAAAATTGGTTCCAGGGGTACACGGGCAGCAGTAGAATGGTCAGTGGAGGCCTAGTGGAAGGAGGGACCGCAGACAGGCTTCGAAGGCCTAACATAAAAAAAATTGGGCTGTAGGCAATTTAAAATTGGTTCCAGGGGTTCACGGGCAGCAATGGTCTGGTCAGTGTAGTAGTAGTAGAAAGAAGGGACCGCAGACAGGCTTCGAAGGCCTAACATAAAAAAAATTGGGCTGCAGGCAACTTAAAATTGGTTCCAGTGGTACACGGGCAGCAGTAGAATGGTCACTGAAGGACTAGTGGAAAGAAGGGACCGCAGACAGGCTTTGAAGGCCTAACATAATAAAATTGGGCTGTAGGCAATTTAAAATTGGTTCCAGGGGTACATGGGCAGCAGTAGAATGGTCAGTGTAGTAGTAGTAGAAAGAAGGGACCGCAGACAGGCTTTGAAGGCCTAACATAACAAAATAGGGCTGTTGGCAATTTAAAATTGGTTCCAGGGTTACACGGGCAGCAGTAGAATGGTCAGTGGAGGCCTAGTGGAAGGAGGGACCGCAGACAGGCTTCGAAGGCCTAACATAAAAAAATAGGGCTGTTGGCAATTTAAAATTGGTTCCAGGGGTACACAGGCAGCAGTGGTCTGGTCAGTCGAGGTCTAGTGGAAGGAGGGACCGCAGACAGGCTTCGAAGGCCTAACATAATTCAATTGGACAAGCTGTAGGCACTTTATAATTAGTTCCAGGAGTACACGGGCAGCAGTAGACAGGTCAGTGTAGTAGTAGTTGAAAGAACGGGCCGCAGACAGGCTTCGAAGGCCTAACATAATAAAATGGGCTGGCTGTAGGCAAATTAAAATTGGTTCCAGGGCTAGACGGGCAGCAGTGGTCTGGTCAGCGGAGGCCGATTGTAATGAGTGTCTGCCAGTTAGTAGTCCAAAACAATAAATAAATGTGAATGTCTCGCATTAAAACAAAACGAAAACACTAAAGGGTGCAATCATTAGGTTCAGGGGTGGGATCCTCTGCGTAGTTTCAGACCTACTAATTTAGCGCAAAGTATTTACTGTGGTAAATAGAGGACACTGCCCCTGACTATGTTAAGTACCATCATACATGTCAACACAATGGTATTGTCAGTGGCAGGAATGGAAGGATGTCAGCGCATAGACTAAACATTGGTGGAAGTGTGAGAGATAACTGTGGAAGTGGTAGAGCAATGTTTGACCTGGGGTTGGGTGAACTCTCTTGTGGCCGGCGGTACAGGCCCAGGGCCCCTCATGTTACAACAGTGTTTCTGACGTTGGGTGCGCACCACCACCGCCACAGACACTTTATTGTACTATGAGGGGCCCAGTGGCAGTGCCGTCGACCAAAAGCGGGCACACCCACCTCTTCAGACAAATAGCACTCTCACGGGTGCTTGCGCCAAGTCGCGATACCACGGCCCCGTGTGGGGAGTTTGGCCATTTAGGGAGGTGTAAACATGTCATATGCTGGACAATCAGCTGCAGCAAATTAGACATTCGAAAAGTAATTCACAGTAGTCCACAGGCAAGAGCTTTTCATAGGAAAGCTAGGTGTCTGCCGGGCAAGGTGGGGCAAAAGAATTCGAAATCCAGTTGTGGTTCATTTTAATGAATGTTAGATCATCAACATTTTGGGTAGCCAGACGAGTCCATTTTTCGGTTAATATTGAACCTGCAGCACTGAATACTCTTTCTGACAGGACACTAGCTGCCGGGCAAGCAAGCTCCTGCAATGCATATTCTGCCAATTCTGGCCAGGTGTCTAATTTTGATGCCCAGTAATCAAATGGGAATGACGGTTGAGGGAGAACATTGATAAGGGATGAAAAATAGTTAGTAACCATACTGGACAAATGTTGTCTCCTGTCACTTTCAATTGATGCAGCAGTACCTGTCCTGTCTGCGGTCATAGCAAAATCACTCCACAACCTGGTCAGAAAACCCCTCTGTCCAACGCCACTTCTGATGTGTGCACCCCTAACACTCCTGGTCTGCTGCCCCCTGGAACTGGTGTGAGAATGATCACGTGCGCTGTGTGCTGGGAATGCCTGAAGCAAACGTTCAACAAGAGTTGATTGTTTGGTTGCTAATATTAGTCTCAAGTTCTCATGTGGCATTATATTTTGCAATTTGCCTTTATAGCGTGGATCAAGGAGGCAGGCCAACCAGTAATCGTCATCGTTCATCATTTTAGTAATGCGTGTGTCCCTTTTGAGGATACGTAAGGCATAATCCGCCATGTGGGCCAAAGTTCCAGTTGTCAAATCTGCGGTTGTGATTGTTTGAGGGGCAGTTTCAGGCAAATCTACGTCACTTGTGTCCCTCAAAAAACCAGAACCCGGCCTTGCCACGCAACCAATTTCCAGTGCCCCCGGGAAAGCTTCCTCATTAAAAATATACTCATCCCCATCATCCTCCTCGTCCTCCACCTCCTCTTCGCCCGCTACCTCGTCCTGTACACTGCCCTGACCAGACAATGGCTGACTGTCATCAAGGCTTTCCTCTTCCTCTGGTGCAGACGCCTGATCCTTTATGTGCGTCAAACTTTGCATCAGCAGACACATTAGGGGGATGCTCATGCTTATTATGGTGTTGTCTGCACTAACCAGCCGTGTGCATTCCTCAAAACACTGAAGGAGTTGACACATGTCTTGTATCTTCGACCACTGCACACCTGACAACTCCATGTCTGCCATCCTACTGCCTGCCCGTGTATGTGTATCCTCCCACAAAAACATAACAGCCCGCCTCTGTTGGCACAGTCTCTGAAGCATGTGCAGTGTTGAGTTCCACCTTGTTGCAACGTCTATGATTAGGCGATGCTGGGGAAGGTTCAAAGACCGCTGATAGGTCTGCATACGGCTGGAGTGTACAGGCGAACGTCGGATATGTGAGCAAAGTGCACGCACTTTGAGGAGCAGGTCGGAGAACCCAGGATAAGTTTTCAATAAGCACTGCACCACCAGGTTTAAGGTGTGAGCCAGGCAAGGAATGTGTTTCAGTTGGGAAAGGGAGATGGCAGCCATGAAATTCCTTCCGTTATCACTCACTACCTTGCCTGCCTCAAGATCTACTGTGCCCAGCCACGACTGCGTTTCTTGTTGCAAGAACTCGGACAGAACTTCCGCGGTGTGTCTGTTGTCGCCAAAACACTTCATAGCCAATACAGCGTGCTGACGCTTGCCAGTAGCTGGCCCATAATGGGACAACTGGTGTGCAACAGTGTCAGCTGCCGATGGAGTGGTTGGCCGACTGCGGTCTGTGGAAGAGCTGTCGCTTCTGCAAGAGGACAAGGAGGAGGAGGAGGGGGTGCGAACGCCTACAGCCAACTGTTTCCTAGACCGTGGGCTAGGCACAACTGTCCCGAAATTGATGTCCCCTGTGGACCCTGCATCCACCACATTCACCCAGTGTGCCGTGATGGACACGTAACGTCCCTGGCCATGCCTACTGGTCCATGCATCTGTAGTCAGGTGCACCTTTGTACTCACAGATTGCCTGAGTGCATGGACGATGCGCTGTTTAACATGCTGGTGCAGGGCTGGGATGGCTTTTCTGGAAAAAAAGTGTCGACTGGGTAGCTCGTAGCGTGGTTCAGCATACTCCATCAGGGCTTTGAAAGCTTCGCTTTCAACTAACCGGTAGGGCATCATCTCTAACGAGATTAGTCTAGCATTGTGGGCGTTAAAACCCTGTGTACGCGGATGTGAGGATAAATACTTCCTTTTTCTAACCAGAGTCTCATGTAGGGTGAGCTGGACTGGAGAGCTGGAGATCGTGGAACTTGCGGGTGTGCCGGTGAACATGGCAGACTGAGAGACGGTTGGAGACGGTATTGTTTCCACCGGTGCCCTAGATGCAATATTTCCTCCTACAAAACTGGTGATTCCCTGACCCTAACTGCTTTAGGCTGGCAAAGAAACCTGCACAGATACTGCCGGTGGTGCGGAAAATGGTGGCCTTACAGTGACGGAAGGGATGTTGCGTTGCTGACTAGCTTCATTGGCCGAGGGTGCTACAACCTTAAGGGACGTTTGGTAGTTAGTCCAGGCTTGAAAATGCATGGTGGTTAAATGTCTATGCATGCAACTTGTATTGAGACTTTTCAGATTCTGACCTCTGCTTATGCTAGTTGAACATTTTTGACAGATGACTTTGCGCTGATCAATTGGATGTTGTTTAAAAAAATGCCAGACTGCACTCTTCCTAGCATCGGATCCCTTTTCAGGGATTGCAGACTGAGCTTTAACCGGATGGCCACGCTGTCCTCCAACAGGTTTTGGCTTTGACACGCGTTTTGGGCCTGATACGGGCCCGGCAGATGGAACCTGTTGCGATGTTGATGCCTGCTGCGGCCCCTCCTCCACCTCCGCTTCTGAACTACTGCCGCCTGCACACTGTTCCCCCAATGGCTGCCAATCGGGGTCAACAACTGGGTCATCTATTACCTCCTCTTCTAGCTCGTGTGCAACTTCGTCTGTGTCACCGTGTCGGTCGGTGGTATAGCGTTCGTGACGGGGCAACATAGTCTCATCAGGGTCTGATTGTGGATCAGTACCCTGAGAGGGCAATGTTGTGGTCTGAGTCAAAGGACCAGCATAGTAGTCTGGCTGTGGCTGTGCATCAGTGCACTCCATGTCAGAATCTGCTTGTAATGGGCATGGCTTGTTAAGTGTTTCACTTTCTAAGCCAGGGACGGTATGTGTAAAGAGCTCCATGGAGTAACCCGTTGTGTCGCCTGCTGCATCCTTCTCTCTTGTTGTTGTTTTTGCTGAAGAGGACAAGGAAGCGACTTGTCCCTGACCGTGAACATCCACAAGCGAAGCGCTGCTTTTACATTTACCAGTTTCAGAAGAGGAGGCAAAAGAGCTAGAGGCTGAGTCTGCAAGGTAAGCCAAAACTTGCTGTTGCTGCTCCGGCTTTAAAAGCGGTTTTCCTACTCCCAGAAAAGAGAGTGTTTGAGGCCTTGTGTAGCCAGACGACGAACCTGGCTCCACAGCTCCAGACTTAGGTGGAATATTTTTTTTCCCACGACCACCTGATGCTCCACTACCACTACCATCATTACCAGCTGACAATGAATGCCCACGGCCACGATCTCTTGCACCAGACTTCCTCATTGTTTTAAAAACTTAACCAAAGTAACTTTATTTGTTGCTGTCAAACAACTTACACGGTGAGCTATAACTTCAGTATGATTTCGATATCCCTTTACAGGTTGGTGAGACCGCAAGGAAAATCAGGCACAATGTTACACACTCTGTTTTCTGTGGCACCAAATCACAGAGATGCCACACACGCAGGACTGTCACTCAAGCACAAATGTCAATATTAATCTCCCACTGTTTTATTTATTTATTTTTTTTCAGGGAGACTTTATAAACAAAATAAAATAAAATAATTTTAAAAGGAAGAATTTAGAAACCAAATAAAATAAAATGATTTTTTCAGGGACAATTTAGAAACCAAATAAAAAAACAAAAAAAGGCTTTCTATGCCCCACTGAGTGAGAGATGGCACACACAGGAGTCAGGAGTGGCACACAAGCCCAGAGGCCAATATTTTTCTCGCACTGATTGATGTAGTGATTTTTTCAGGTAGATTTTAGAACCCAAATCAAGCAAAAAAATAAATAGGCTTTCTATGGCCCACTGAGTGAGAGATGGCACACACAGGAGTCAGGAGTGGCACACAAGCCCTGAGGCCAATATTTTTCTCCCACTGATTGATGTAGTGATTTTTTCAGGTAGATTTTAGAACCCAAATCAAGCAAAAAAATAAATAGGCTTTCTATGGCCCACTGAGTGAGAGATGGCACACACAGGAGTCAGGAGTGGCACACAAGCCCTGAGGCCAAAATTTTACTCCCACTGATTGATGTAGTGATTTTTTCAGGTAGATTTTAGAACCCAAATCAAGCAAAAAAATAAATAGGCTTTCTATGGCCCACTGAGTGAGAGATGGCACACACAGGAGTCAGGAGTGGCACACAAGCCCTGAGGCCAATATTTTTCTCCCACTGATTGATGTAGTGATTTTTTCAGGTAGATTTTAGAACCCAAATCAAGCAAAAAAATAAATAGGCTTTCTATGGCCCACTGAGTGAGAGATGGCACACACAGGAGTCAGGAGTGGCACACAAGCCCTGAGGCCAATATTTTTCTCCCACTGATTGATTTATTGATTTTTTCAGGTAGGATTTAGAACCCAAATCAAGCAAAAAAATAAATAGGCTTTCTATGGCCCACTGAGTGAGAGATGGCACACACAGGAGTCAGGAGTGGCACACAAGCCCTGAGGCCAATATTTTTCTCCCACTGATTGATTTATTGATTTTTTCAGGTAGATTTTAGAACCCAAATCAAGCAAAAAATAAATAGGCTTTCTATGGCCCACTGAGTGAGAGATGGCACACACAGGAGTCAGGAGTGGCACACAAGCCCAGAGGCCAATATTTATCTCCCACTGATTGATGTAGTGATTTTTTCAGGTAGATTTTAGAACCCAAATCAAGCAAAAAAATAAATAGGCTTTCTATGGCCCACTGAGTGAGAGATGGCACACACAGGAGTCAGGAGTGGCACACAAGCCCTGAGGCCAATATTTTTCTCCCACTGATTGATTTATTGATTTTTTCAGGTAGGATTTAGAACCCAAATCAAGCAAAAAAATAAATAGGCTTTCTATGGCCCACTGAGTGAGAGATGGCACACACAGGAGTCAGGAGTGGCACACAAGCCCTGAGGCCAATATTTTTCTCCCACTGATTGATTTATTGATTTTTTCAGGTAGATTTTAGAACCCAAATCAAGCAAAAAAATAAATAGGCTTTCTATGGCCCACTGAGTGAGAGATGGCACACACAGGAGTCAGGAGTGGCACACAAGCCCAGAGGCCAATATTTATCTCCCACTGATTGATGTAGTGATTTTTTCAGGTAGATTTTAGAACCCAAATCAAGCAAAAAAATAAATAGGCTTTCTATGGCCCACTGAGTGACAGATGGCACACACAGGAATCAGGAGTGGCACACAAGCCCAGAGGCCAATATTTATCTCCCACTGATTGATGTAGTGATTTTTTCAGGTAGATTTTAGAACCCAAATCAAGCAAAAAAATAAATAGCCTTTCTATGGCCCACTGAGTGAGAGATGGCACACACAGGGATGGCACTCTAGCAGAAATGCCAATCTTAATCTCCCACAAAAAAACAAAAAAACCAGGGACTGTCCTACAATTACTATCTCCCTGCAGTAATCTCAGCCAGGTATGGCAGGCAGCAATAAGGAGTGGACTGATGCACAAATTAAATAAAAAGTGTGGACAAACAAACAAGATAGCTGTGCAGAACGGAAGGAACAACAGGATTTGTGCTTTGAAAAAAGCAGTTGGTTTGCACAGCGGCGTACACACAGCAATGCAGCTATCAGGGAGCCTTCTAGGGCAGCCCAATGAGCTACAGCGCTGAGAAAAAAAAAATGTAGCTTCCACTTTCCCTGCACACCGAAGGTGGTGTTGGACAGTGGAAATCGCTACAGCACAAGCGGTTTGGTGGTTAATGGACCCTGCCTAACACTATCCCTGCTTCTGACGAAGCGGCAGCAACCTCTCCCTAAGCTCAGATCAGCAGCAGTAAGATGGCGGTCGGCGGGAATGCCTCTTTATAGCCCCTGTGACGCTGCAGACAGCAAGCCAATCACTGCAATGCCCTTCTCTAAGATGGTGGGTACCAGGACCTATGTCATCACGCTGCCCACACTCTGCGTTCACCTTCATTGGCTGAGAAATGGCGCTTTTCGCGTCATTGAAACGCGACTTTGGCGCGAACGTCGCGTACCGCATGGCCGACCCCGCACAGGGGTCGGATCGGGTTTCATGAAACCCGACTTTGCCAAAAGTCGGCGACTTTTGAAAATGAACAACCCGTTTCGCTCAACCCTACTCATGGCCACTGTGCTTCATTTTTATGCTGTGATGGGTTTTTGAAATCCACTACATGCCAGGTTCAATTAAGGGTATGCCTAGTTTTATATTAGATTTTCCTAAGAGAGTTGCATCAGATGAGGAAATTCCGCATGTATAAAAATGCATATGCATTCTTAGCACTTTTTTTGCTGTTTAAATGCCCTAAAAGACATATAATCCATGCATGACTATATCCATAAAGTTTTGTCAAAGACAATTATCAAGAGGCATGAAAAATAAAATTTTTGAATAACATGACCTACCAAAAAGAGAGCAAATTCAAATAATAGACTAAAGTGTGAGCAACTCTTCAGGCATGACAATTCCCCAACAACATATTACCCAGTGGGTGAATAAATCCAATATAATTGATGAATTAAAAGCAAAAAAGCCAAAATTTTATTTTTTATCGTTTCAAAGTGATCAATACTTACAGATTTGTTATTCCTCACCATGCTGTGTGATGCTGCAAAATGATGCAACGGCGTCTGATGTTGTAAATTGGTACTGGTCTTTGTTTTACTTGATTATGATGATGTAAAGAGGAGGTACATATCTATGCTGATTTGAGAATAATTTTATTTGATTGGTTGGTTTAACTACACTTATTGTCATTGGTCAGATTTGAAAGATCCTCATTGGATATTTGGATATATGAGCTACAAGCATCGATTTGTTTCTATATGGAGCCTATGTTGAATCAAAAGCCAAAAGGTTCAACACTCCATTTTTCATAATCAGTATAGCTCTGGTCCCCTGATGAAGCCTGTATAGGCGAAACTGGTTAGGAGAGCTATATTTGTTTTTTTAGATTCTGAAGTGGTCCCTGTTGGAATGGAAATGAAATACTTATATCTCTAAAAAGTTACATAGATGCATGGACTCCAGACATGATGTAGATAAGGAAACAACTAATTATAGATGTGTCCCAAATAGGTGAGAGGTGTGTTGGGGTTAGGGATGGAGCTAGAATAGGGGGATTTCCACTTTTTAGGTACATCAGGGAGTCTCCAAATGCGACATGGTGCCACCATTGATTCCAACCAATATTGCGTTCAAAGAATCAAATGGTGCTCACTTCCTTCTGCACTCTGCCATGCACCCAAACAGTGGTTTACCCCCACATATGAGGCAACAGCGTACTCAGCACAAATTTGACAACTTTTGGGGTCCGATTTCTCCTGTTACCCTTGGAAAAATAAAAAAGGGGGCTAAATATCATTTTTGTGGAAAAAAATATTTTTTTTCACGGCTCTGCGTTATAAACTTCTGTGAAGCACTTGGACGTTCAAAGTTCTCACCACATATCTGCATAAGCTCCTTGGGGGGGTCTGGTTTCCAAAATGGGGTCACTTGTGGGGGGTTTCTACTGTTTAGGCACATCAAGGGCTCTGCAAACGCAACATGACTCCCACAGACCATTCGATCAAAGTCTGCATTCCAAAATGTCACTACTTCCCTTCCAAGCCCCGACGTGTGCTCAAACAGTAGTTTTCTCCCACATATGGGGTACCAGTGAACTCTGAACAAATTGGACAACAACTTTTGGGGTCAAATTTCTCCTGTTACCTTTGAGAAAATAAAAAAATTGGGGCTAATAATAATTTTTGTGGAAAAAAATGATTTTTTTATTTTCATGGCTCTACATTATAAACATCTGTGAAGCACTTAGGCATTCAAACTGCTCACCACACATCTAGATAAGCTCCATGGGGGTCTAGTCTCGAAAATGGGGTCACCTATGGGGTTTTCCACTGTTTGGGCACATCAGGGGCTCTGCAAACGCAACATGACGCAACATTCTATCAAAGTCTGCATTCCAAAACGGCGCTCCTTCCCTTCCGAGCTCTGCCATGCGCCCAAACAGTCGTCCCCCCCCACATATGGGGTATCAGCGTACTCATAACAAATTGCACAACAACTTTTTTGGTCCAATTTTTCCTGTTACCCTTGTGAAAGTAAAAATATTGGGATGAAAAATTATTTTTGTGGAAAAAATATGATTTTTTTTTTCACGGTTGTACGTTATAAATAGTGATGAGCGAATATACTCACTACTCGAGATTTCTCAAGCATGCTCCTCAGAGTATTTTTTAGTGCTTGGAGATTTAGTTTTTCTTGCCGCAGCTGAATGATTTACATCTGTTAGCCAGCATAAGTACATGTGGGTGTTTCCTGGTTGCTAGGGAATCCCCACATGTACTTATGCTGGCTAACAAATGAAAATCATTCAGCTGCGGCAAGAAAAACTAAATCTCCGAGCACTAAAAAATACTCGGAGGACCCCCGAGCATGCCTGAGAAATCTCGAGCAACGAGTATATTCGCTCATCTCTAGTTATAAACTTCTGTGAAGCACTTGGGGGTTTCAAGTGCTCACCACACATCTAGATAAGTTACTTAAGGGGTCCAGTTTCCAAAATGGTGCCACTTGTGGAGGGTTTCTTCTGTTTAGGCACATCAGGGGCTCTGCAAATACAACATAAAGTCCGATTTCAATTCCAGCCAATTCTGCTTTGAAAAAGTCAAACAACGCTCCTTCCCTTCCAAGCTCTTCTGTGCGCCCAAACAGTGGTTTACCCCAACATTTGAGGAATTGGCGTACTCAGGAAAAATTGCGCAACAACTTTGGGGGTCTAATTTTTTCTGTTACCCTTGTGAAAATAAAAATTTGGGGGCAAAAAGATCATTTTTGTGGAAAAAATATGATTTTTTATTTTCATGGCTCTACGTTATAATCTTCTGTGAAGTACTTGGGGGTTTCAAGTGCTCACCACACATCTGGATAAGTTACTTAAGGGTCTTGTTTCCAATGTGGTGTCACGTGTGGGGTGTTTCCACTGTTTAGGCACATCAGGGGCTCTCCAAATGTGACATGGCATCAGTTCTCAATTCCAGACAAATTTGCATTAAAAAAGTCAAACCGCACTCCTTCCGTTATAAGTGCTGCTGTGCATACAAACAGTGGTTTACCCCACGTATGGGGTATCGGCATACTCAGGAGAAATTGCACAACAAATTTTGTGGTTCATTTTCTCTTTTTACACTTGTGAAAATAAAAAAAATTGGTTCTGAATAAAATGTTTGTAAAAAAAGTGAAATGTTATTTGTTTCTTCCACATTGCTTCAGTTCATGTGAAACTTCTTGACTGCGGTTTTGAGCATCTTGAGGGGTGTAGGTTTTAGAATGGTGTCACTTTTGGGTATTTTCTGTCATGTACACCCCTCAAAGTGACTTAAAATGTGAGATGGTCCCTAAAAAAATGGTTTTGTTAATTTTTTGTAAAAATGGGAAATTGCTAGTCAAATTTTAACCCTTATAACTTCCTAAAAAAAATTGTTTCCAAAATTGTGCTGATGTAAAGTAGACATGTGGGAAATGTTATATATTAACTATTTTGCGTGACACATCTCTCTGATTTAAGGGCATAAAAATGAAAATTTTAAAAAATTGAAAAATTAAAAAAAGTCACCATATTTCTCTTTTTGTCATAAATAAACGCAAGTACTATCAAATAAATTTTACTGCTATCATAAAGTACGATATGTAATGAAAAAACAGTCTCAGAATCACCAGGATTTGTTAAATTGTTCCAGAGTTATAACCTCATAAAGTGACAGTGGTCAGAATTGTAAAAATTGACCTGGTCATTATCCCCTTTCTGAGCTCGGATGGAATGGTATGTCCGAGGTCAGATCCCTTACTTTGATGTGGGCTTCGGCAGTGAGTCCGCATCAAAGCCGGAACATGTCAGCTGTTTTGAACAGCTGACATGTGCCCGCAATAGCGGAGGGTCGAATCACAATTCACCCGCTGCTTTTAACTAGTTAAATGCCGCTGTCAAATGCTGACAGCGGCATTTAACTAGCACTCCCGGCCATCGGGCCGGAAATGCGAACATCGCTGACCCCGTCACGTGATTTGGGGGTCAACGATGAGTTGGCATGACAACCAGAGGTCTATTGAAGACCTCTATAGCTGTTGATGCCGGATTGCTCTGAGCACCACCCTGTGGTCGGCGCTCATAGCAATGCAGCAATTCTACTACATAGAAGAGATCTGAGCTTCACTCCTATGTAGCAGAACCGATCAAGCTATGCCAGCTTCTAGCCTCCCATGGAGGCTATTGAAGCATGGCAAAAGTAAAAAAAAATGTTTTAAAAAATATGAAAAAAAATATATAAAAGTTTAAATCACCCACCTTTCGCCTGATTCAAAATAAAACATATTTGGTATCACCACGTTCAGAATCACCTGATCTATCAATAAAAAAGGGTTAACCTAAACAATAAACGGCGTAGCAAGAAAAAAATTTGAAACACCAGAATTACATTTTTTAGTCGTCGTGACATTGCATTAAAATGCAATAACGGACGATCAAAAGAACGTATCTCACCAAAATGGTATCACACAAAAAATAAGTCCTCACCCAAGCTCAGATCACGAAAAATGGAGATGCTACGGGTATCGGAAAAATTGAGCATTTTTGGAATTTTTTTTTTACCACCTAGATAAAAAAATACCTAGACATGTTTAGCATCTATGAATTCGTAATTACCTGGCGAATCAAAATGGCAGATCAGTTTTAACATTTAGTGAACCTAGCAAAAAAAAAAAAAAAACAAGTGTGGGATTGCACCTTTTTTGCAATTTCACCGCACTTGGAATTTTTTTCTCATTTTCTAGTACATGACATGCTTAAGCCAATGATGTAATTCAAAACTAAAACCTGTTCCTCAAAAAATAAGCCCTCACATGGTCATATTGACAGAAAAATAAAAAAGTTATAGCTCTATGAAGGAGGGGAGTGAAAAATGAAAACGCAAAATCGAAAAAAGCTGAGGTCATGAAGAGGTTAAGCTGCAAATTGGCTCTGTCACTAATGGGTTAAAAGTGCATGCATTTCATTAGTTTTTGGTGGTGGTTTTGATAAAAAAAAAATCACCAATCCAGCATTTAATTTCATTGTAGGGCTAGAATGAAGCAACTACAATGGGGGAAAAAGTATTTATTCAACCACCAATTGTGCAAGTTCTCCCACTTAATAATATGAGAGAGGCCTGTAATTGACATCATAGGTAGACCACAACTATGAGAGTAAAAATGAGAAAACAAATACAGAAAATCACCTTGTCTGATTTAGCAAAATTTAATTTGCAAATTATGTGGAAAATAAGTTTTTTGTCACTTAAAAACTTGCAAGATTTCTGGCTCTCACAGACCTGTAACTTCTTCTTTAACCCCTTCCCGACCCATGACGCCACGTAGGCGTCATGAAAGTCGGTGCCATTCCGACCCATGACGCCTATGCGGCGTCATGGAAAGATCGCGTCCCTGCAGATCGGGTGAAAGGGTTAACTCCCATTTCACCCGATCTGCAGGGACAGGGGGAGTGGTAGTTTAGCCCAGGGGGGGTGGCTTCACCCCCTCGTGGCTACGATCGCTCTGATTGGCTGTTGAAAGTGAAACTGCCAATCAGAGCGATTTGTAATATTTCACCCATTATAACGGGTGAAATATTACAATCCAGCCATGGCCGATGCTGAAATATCATCGGCCATGGCTGGAAATACTAGTGTGCCCCCACCCCACCCCTCCGATCGCCCCCCCACCCCCCCGATCTGGCCGGTACACTGCTCCGGCTCCCCTCCGTCCAGTGCTCCGCTCCCCCCCGTGCTCGTGCCCGCTCCCCCCGTGCTCCAATCACCCCCCCGTGCTCCAATCACCCCCCCTGCACTCCGATCCACCCCCCCCCGTGCTCCGTTCCACCCCCCCGTGCTCCGTTCCAGCCCCCCCGTGCTCCGTTCCACGCCCCCCGCGCTCCGTTCCACCCCTCCCGCGCTCCGATTCCCCCCCCCCCGTGCTCCGATCCCCCCCCCGTGGTCCCCCCCCACCCTATCATACTTACCGATCCAGCCGTGGTCCCGTCCGTCTTCTCCCGGGCGCCGCCATCTTCCAAAATGGCGGGCGCATGCGCAGTGCGCCCGCCGAATCTGCCGGCCGGCAGATTCGTTCCAAAGTGCATTTTGATCACTGAGATATAATCTATCTCAGTGATCAAAATAAAAAAAATAATAAATTACCCCCCCCCCTTTGTCACCCCCATAGGTAGGGACAATAAAAAAATAAAGAATTTTTTTTTTTTCCACTGTTAGAATAGGGTTAGGGGTAGGGGTAGGGTTAGGGTTAGGGGTAGGGTTAGGGGTAGGGTTAGGGTTAGGGTTAGGGTTAGGGGTAGGGTTAGGGGTAGGGTTAGGGTTAGGGCTAGGGGTAGGGTTAGGGGTAGGGTTAGGGTTAGGGTTAGGGCTAGGGTTAGGGTTAGGAATGTGCACACGTATTCTGGTCCTCTGCGGATTTTTCCGCTGCGGATTTGATAAATCCGCAGTGCTAAACCGCTGCGGATTTATGGCGGATTTACCGCGTTTTTTTCTGCGCATTTCACTGCGGTTTTACAATTGCGATTTTCTATTGGAGCAGTTGTAAAACCGCTGCGGAATCCGCACAAAGAAGTGACATGCTGCGGAATGTAAACCGCTGCGTTTCCGTGCAGTTTTTCCGCAGCATGTGTACAGCGATTTTTGTTTCCCATAGGTTTACATTGAACTGTACACTCATGGGAAACTGCTGCGGATCCGCAGCGTTTTCCGCAGCGTGTGCACATACCTTTAGAATTAGGCTATGTGCACACGGTGCGGATTTGGCTGCGGATTCGCAGCAGTGTTCCATCAGGTTTACAGTACCATGTAAACATATGAAAAACCAAATCCGCTGTGCCCATGGTGCGGAAAATACCGCGCGGGAACGCTGCGTTGTATTTTCCGCAGCATGTCAATTCTTTGTGCGGATTCCGCAGCGTTTTACACCTGTTCCTCAATAGGAATCCGCAGGTGAAATCCGCACAAAAAACACTGGAAATCCGCGGAAAATCCGCAGGTAAAACACAGTGCCTTTTACCCGCAGATTTTTCAAAAATGGTGCGGAAATATCTCACACGAATCCGCAACGTGGGCACATAGCCTTAGGGTTAGGGTTGGAATTAGGGTTGTGGTTAGGGTTAGGGGTGTGTTGGGGTTAGTGTTGTGGTTAGGGGTGTGTTGGGGTTAGGGTTGTGATTAGGATTATGGCTACAGTTGGGATTAGGGTTAGGGGTGTGTTGGGGTTAGTGTTGGAGGTAGAATTGAGGGGTTACCACTGTTTAGGCACATCAGGGGTCTCCAAACGCAACATGGCGCCACCATTGATTCCAGCCAATCTCGTATTCAAAAAGTCAAATGGTGCTCCCTCACTTCCGAGCCCTGACGTGTGCCCAAACAGTGGTTTACCCCCACATATGGGGTACCAGCATACTCAGGACAAACTGCGCAACAATTACTGGGGTCCAATTTCTCCTGTTACCCTTGTGAATCTAAAAAAATGCTTGCTAAAACATAATTTTTGAGGAAAGAAAAATGATTTTTTATTTTCACGGCTCTGCGTTGTAAACGTCTGTGAAGCACTTGGGGGTTCAAAGTGCTCACCACATATCTAGGTAAGTTCCTTGGGGGGTCTAGTTTCTAAAATGGGGTCACTTGTGGGGGGTTTCTACTGTTTAGGCACCTGGTGGCTCTGCAAACGCAACGTGACACCCGCAGACCATTCCATCAAAGTCTGCATTTCAAAAGTCACTACTTCCCTTCTGAGCCCCGACGTGTGCCCAAACAGTGGTTTACCCCCACATATGGGGTATCAGCGTACTCAGGAGAAACTGGACAACAACTTTTGGGGTCCAATTTCTCCTGTAACCCTTGGGAAAATAAAAAATTCTGGGCTAAATAATTATTTTTGAGGAAAGAAAACGTATTTATTATTTTCACGGCTCTGCATTATAAACTTCTATGAAGCACTTGGGGGTTCAAAGTGCTCACCACACATCTAGATAAGTTCCTTTCAGGGTCTAGTTTCCAAAATGGGGTCACTTGTGGGGGGTTTCTACTGTTTAGGCACATCAGGGGCTCTGCAAACGCAACGTGACGCCCGCAGAGCATTCCATCAAAGTCTGCATTTCAAAACGTCACTACTTCAATTCCAAGCCCCGGCATGTGCCCAAACAGTAGTTTACCCCCACATATGGGGTATCACCGTACTCAGGAGAAACTGGACAACAAATATTGGGGTCAAATTTCTCCTGTTACCCTTGGGAAAATTAAAAAATTCTGGGCTAAATAATTATTTTTGAGGAAAGAAAACGTATTTATTATTTTCACGGCTCTGCATTATAAACTTCTATGAAGCACTTGGGGGTTCAAAGTGCTCACCACACATCTAGATAAGTTCCTTTGGGGGTCTAGTTTCCAAAATGGGGTCACTTGTGGGGGGTTTCTACTGTTAAGCCACATCAGGGGCTCTGCAAACGCAACGTGACGCCCACAGAGCATTCCATCAAAGTCTGCATTTCAAAACGTCACTACTTCACTTCCGAGCCCCGGCATGTGCCCAAACAGTGATTTACCCCCACATATGGGGTATCAGCGTACTCAGGAGAAACTGGACAACAACTTTTGGGGTCAATTTCTCCTGTTACCCTTGGGAAAATAAAAAATTGCAGGCTAAAAGATCATTTTTGAGAAAATAATTTTTTTTTTTATTTTCATGGCTCTGCGTTATAAACTTCTGTGAAGCACTTGGGGGTTCAAAGTCCTCACCACACATCTAGATTAGTTCCTTTGGGGGTCTAGTTTCTAAAATGGTGTCATTTCTGGGGGATCTCCAATGTTTAGGCACACAGGGGCTCTCCAAACGTGACATGGTGTCCGCTAATGATTGGAGCTAATTTTCCATTTAAAAAGCCAAATGGCGTGCCATCCCTTCCGAGCCCTGCCGTGCGCCCAAACAGTGGTTTACCCCCACATATGGGGTATCAGCGTACTCAGGACAAACTGGACAACAATATTTGGGGTCCAATTTCTCCTATTATCCTTGGCAAAATAGGAAATTCCAGGCTAAAAAATCATTTTTGAGGAAAGAAAAATTATTTTTTATTTTCATGGCTCTGCGTTATAAACTTCTGTGAAGCACCTGGGGGTTTAAAGTGCTCAATATGCATCTAGATAAGTTCCTTGGGGGGTCTAGTTTCCAAAATGGGGTCACTTGTGGGGGAGCTCCAATGTTTAGGCACACAGGGGCTCTCCAAACGCGACATGGTGTCCGCTAACAATTGGAGCTAATTTTCCATTCAAAAAGTCAAATGGCACGCCTTCTCTTCCGAGCCCTGCCGAGTGCCCAAACAGTGGTTTACCCCCACATATGAGGTATCGGCGTACTCGGGAGAAATTGCCCAACAAATTTTATGATCCATTTTATCCTACTGCCCATGTGAAAATGAGAAAATTGAGGCGAAAAGAATTTTTTTGTGAAAAAAAATTACTTTTTCATTTTTACAGATCAATTTGTGAAGCACCTGAGGGTTTAAAGTGCTCACTAGGCATCTAAATTAGTTCCTTGGGGGGTCTAGTTTCCAAAATGGGGTCACTTGTGGGGGAGCGCCAATGTTTAGGCACACAGGAGCTATCCAAACGCGACATGGTGTCCGCTAACGATGGAAATAATTTTTCATTCAAAAAGTCAAATGGCGCTCCTTCCCTTCCGAGCCTTACCATGTGCCCAAACAGTGGTTTACCTCCACATGTGAGGTATTGGTGTACTCAGGAGAAATTGCCCAACACATTTTAGGATCCATTTTATCCTATTGCCCATGTGAAAATGAAAAAATTGAGGCTAAAAGAATTTTTTTGTGAAAAAAAAGTACTTTTTCATTTTTACGGATCAATTTGTGAAGCACCTGGGGGTTCAAAGTGCTCACTATGCATCTAGATAAGTTCCTTGGGGCGTCTAGTTTCCAAAATGGGGTCACTTGTGGGGGAGCTCCAATTTTTAGGCACACGGGGGCTCTCCAAACGTGACATGGTGTCCGCTAAAGAGTGGAGCCAATTTTTGATTCAAAAAGTCAAATGGCGCTCCTTCCCTTCCAAGCCCTGCCGTGCGCCAAAACAGTGGTTTACCCCCACATATGAGGTATCAGCGTACTCAGGACAAATTGGACAACAACGTTCGTGGTTCAGTTTCTCCTTTTACCATTGGGAAAATAAAAAAATTGTTGCTAAAAGATAATTTTTGTGACTAAAAAGTTAAATGTTCATTTTTTCCTTCCATGTTGCTTCTGCTGCTGTGAAGCACCTGAAGGGTTAATAAACTTCTTGAATGTGGTTTTGAGTACCTTGAGGGGTGCAGTTTTTAGAATGGTGTCACTTTTGGGTATTTTCAGCCATATAGACCCCTCAAACTGACTTCAAATGTGAGGTGGTCCCTAAAAAAAATGGTTTTGTAAATTTCGTTGTAAAAATGACAAATCGCTGGTCGAATTTTAACCCTTATAACTTCCTAACAAAAAAAAATTTTGTTTCCAAAATTGTGCTGATGTAAAGTAAACATGTGGGAAATGTTATTTATTAACTATTTTGTGTCACATATCTCTCTGGTTTAACAGAATAAAAATTCAAAATGTGAAAATTGCGAAATTTTCAAAATTTTCGCCAAATTTCCGTGTTTATCACAAATAAATGCAGAATTTATTGACCTAAATTTACCACTAACATGAAGCCCAATATGTCACGAAAAAACAATCTCAGAACCGCTAGGATCCGTTGAAGCGTTCCTGAGTTATTACCTCATAAAGGGACACTGGTCAGAATTGCAAAAAACGGCAAGGTCTTTAAGGTCAAAATAGGCTGGGTCTTGAAGGGGTTAAGAGGCTCCTTTGTCCTTCGCTTACTACCTGTAGTAATGGCACCTTTTTGAACTTGTTATCAGTATAAAAGACACCTGTCCACAACCTCAAACAGTCACACTCCAAACTCCACTATGGTGAAGACCAAAGAGCTGTGGAAGGACACCGGAAACAAAATTGTAACCATGCACCAGGCTGAGGAGACTGAATCTGCAATAGGCAAGCAGCTTGGTGTGAGGAAACCAACTGTGAGAGCCATAATAAGAAAATTGAAGATATACAAGACCACTCATAATCTCCCTCCATATGGGCTCCACGAAAGATCGTACCCCGTGGGGTCAAAATTATCACAAAAACCATGAGCAAAAATCCAAGAACCACACTGGGTTACCTAGTGAATGACCTGCAACCTGCATAGTGCTGGGACCACCGTAGCAAAGGCTACCATCAGTAACACACTACGCCGCCAGGGACTCAGATCCTGCAGTACCAGATGTGTCCCCCTGCTTAGGCCAAAACATGTCCGAGCCCTTCTGAAGTTTGCTAGAGAGCATTTGGATTATCCAGAAGAGTGGAGAATGTCATTTGGTCTGATGAAACCAAAATAGAACTGTTTGGTAGAAACAAAACTTGTCGTGTTTGGAGGAGACAGAATGCTGAGTTGCATCCACAGAACACCATACCTACTGTGAAGCATGGGGGTGACAACATCATGCTTTGGGGCTGTTTCTCTGCAAAGGGATCAGGATGACTGATCTGTGTACATGAAAGTATGAATTGGGCCATGTATCAGATTGTGAGTGCAAACCTCCTTCCATCAACAAGGGCAGTGAATATTAAATGTGAATGAGTCTTTCAGCATGATAGTTATCCCAAGCACACCATCAGGGCAATGAAGGAGTGGCTTTGTAAGAAGGATATAAAGGTCCTGGAGTGGCCTAGCCAATCTCCAGATCTCAATCCCATAGAAAACCTTTGGAGGGAGTTGAAAGTCCGTGTTGCCCAGCGACAAGCTCAAAACATCACTGCTCTAGAGGAGATCAGCATGGAGGAATGGGCCAACAAACCACCAACAGTGCGTGCCAACCTTGTGAAGACTTACAGAAAAAGTTTGACCTTTGTCATTGCCAACAAAGGATATATAAGAAAATATTGAAATGAACTTTCATTAATGACCAAATACTTATTTTCCATCATAATTTGCAAAATAAATCTTGCCAAATCAGACAAGATGATTTTCTGGATTTGTTTTCTCATTTTAACTTTCATAGTTGTGGTCTACCTATGATGTCAATTACAAGCCTCTCTCATCTTTTTAAGTGGGAAAACTTGCAAAATTGGTGGCTGACTAAATTATTTTTTTCCCCACTGCAATCTAAATTGCTGGATCATAGTATTAGACTTACCAGCCGTAGTCTTCAGCTTTTCCCAGCGCTGCTCCGGTCTCATGCCACTTTATTGTAACTACAACTTCTGACTGACCAGAAGTCAGAGGTAACAGTTACAAGCTCTCAATTCAATTCAATTCAATTCAAATGAGCTTTATTGGCAGGACTAAGTTCATGTTAGCATTGCCAAAGCATATGGTAAAATTATGGGGGTGGGGTAGGGAGGCATATAGAGGTCCAGGATATATCAGACTCCTTTTAGAGGATAGGGGATGTTTCCAGGGTGGGGTAGAGGAGTCCATGACATATCAGGCTCTTTAGTTGGGGGATAGGGATATGTCCAGTGTTGGGGTACAGGAGTCCATGACATATCAGGCTCCTCTTAGTCTGTGGCAGGCACTGACATATTCCGCTGCTACGGAGACTGCACTTTCCTCTTCCCCCAGTATTATCGCCAGTTTCTCTTCCTCCTCCATGGAGGTGAAGTCTGGGAGGAGATAAGACAGTCTTTTGAAGTGAGTTTCCCTCTCTGCGGAGTATTTGGTCCACCTCAGCAGGAAGTGGGCCTCATCCTCCACGGCCTCCTGGGGGCACTCCTTGCAGAGTCTGCTCTCTCGGGGCTTGTAGTTCTGTCGGTGCCGCCCGGATTCGATGACTGTACCCTCATTCTGACTCTCACAGACTTACAGCAAACACTGGAGCGATCCGGCATGTCACAATCTTCAGAAAACGACTGGAGCAGTGCAGAGAACAGAAGAAGATGGTAGAATAATACTGGAAGCAGGGAACTTACATTAGTTACACCACTTCAGTGCTAAAATAAAGAAAAAAAATTAAACTATGGAGAGCTGTTTTAAGTTTTTGCCGTGTGTTTTTCTTCTGCTAGTGTTGAAGTGCTGTAGAAAATTATGCAGCAAGAGCAAAATCAAAACAGAAAAACATGTCAGTTATCATATCACTAGTCTCTCAGAAAGAAAAAAAATTTAACGAAAAAAAATATTCTTTATGCAGATTTTCTAATAATTTGCAATTGCTAAATAGTCTCTAAAGCCCCTGTCTGCAATGCGTTTGAACTTAAAATGCAGAGTAAATGGCAATAAAAACAGCATTAAGCATGTATTGAAATGCTGAGTTCGTAGGACCCACAAAAACATAATATTTTATAATTAGAACTAACAAAAATAATAGAAAGTCTACATATTTGCAACATGTGTCTACTCTTACGTTGCAAAATGATTTTTCTAATAATTTTTTTACATGAAAAATGTGCAGTTATGAATTGCTGATCTTCATACAAACACATTATAATGGAGAAGTGAATTACCGAGCGTGCTGTTAGTCAGCACAGCTGCTATTCTTAGGCTGGCAAGAGCGCTGTTTAATAAACATTTATGAGAGTCGTCAGATGGAGTTGTCCCTTTCCTCTAAACAATATGGCTGCCAGGGAACACTCCCCAAGAGGCATTCTACCTGAGTGCACTTTGCCAGATTGATGTGTTGCATTCCGACAGTTGGTTTTTTATGTACAAAATTTGTTTGGCATGACCAAGCTGCTCACATCAATATATTATTAAAGGAAAGAAACAAACAAGCAGGAAGAAAGCTGAACTAAATATATTCATCTTTGCACTTTCTTCCCAGTTGTCTCTTATTTCCCACCTAAGATTCTTCTCCTAGCAGGACAGATATGTTTATCCCAGTTTCATTGTTGTCCCAATTAAATGTACCCCAATCCTTTCTCGTAAAACAAATGTGGAAGAGAAGATTACTCAGTGGATCTGAATAGTAAACATGAATGGATATTGTTCTTGACATCTTGTGAAGTTGTCTCTCTCCCTTGTATCTCGAGAGAACAACGGGACCTTCTGGGCCTGTACAAGAAGTCTTGAATTTTTAATGAAGGTCCCTGAAATGCAGGGCAGCAAGATGTTGTCACCTCGGCATATTTTATCCCTGATCAAACAATACTTGGCAGATGTTATAAACTTGTAACAGTGTCTAATCTACACCGGCTGCTGGTTTGGTAACAAAAGTACAAGTTCTCACCCAGTTGCTGTTCTTGCTTGTCTCATTTTATTTGGCATTATTTCATTAACTAGTCACAAGCATGCTCATTGTATTTGAATAATGTGAGAACCATGGTTGTACGTGATCTTGTGATGGATAAACCTTTTAAAAATGGGACTATTTAAATGTTTAACATTCTCTTAATCTTTGCAAGATTAGTTACATTAGCATGTCCTGATAATAAAGAAAATAGAGTGCAGAAGAATTTGCATGTCCACCTAAAGGGCCAAGTGCTGGTGGACACACATGCTTAGTAACACCGCACACAATCAGTTCTTTGCATAGTGACATAAACATTAAATACGCTAATTCATTTTTCTATTCTTCAATTTCATTTGTACTGATTTCTATAGGACTGCATATTATAATTGTCACACAATATTTATCTTCACTACTCTGGATTCTATGTCACTTATCTGCAGGGAAACTAACCTGCCTGTATACTGAGGAAGAAGGCTAGCTCTGCTCAAAACCTGACCCTACATCAGCACCAAAGAGGACACGGGAGAGAAAAAAATGATTTGGCACAATGAGCTTTTGGTGCGAATTTCTGTACCTTTTGTTTAAGCAGGTTACTTGCTTCTTTTATTGCATTTTTATGTTTTTTTACTTGCACTTTTATTGTGTTTTTGACACAGCAGTTTTTATATCTTTTGTTAGTGTGCCATACTTTAAATAAAGATGCTTTGTTTTGATTTTTCCTGGTATTTTGCTTTGACAAAACTTTATTGACATACTTAGGCACGGATTACATTCCTTATTGATGTTCCTCAGCCGCGGAAATGCACTAAAACCACATTTGCATTTTTCACCAGCGGAGATTCTGCACCTATTCCAAATCTATGGAAAAATTCCGCACAGAAAACTCATTGTGCCAGCAAGAGGAATTGACATGTTGTGGATTTGAAACACGCGCCGCAGGTGAGTTTATGCTGCATTAAAAGGATGCACAATGGTTTTGAGATTTCTAGAAATCCAACCACTTTCTTAGACCTGTAAGACGCCATATGTTTGACCCAGCAAAAATACGCTTCAATAAGCACGAGTCAATAAGCACCAAAAGCTCATCTAATACACTAGTCACAAAAAGATAGAGATGTGTGGCTTTGGGGCAAAATTTATGTGAATTGTAAAAAGTTCTTTCTACAGTGATATTTTATCATGAAAGTAGGACATTTAAGTAGAAGCATGCAATGGTGGTTTCCTCATCTCAAGCAATTTACTGAAGCAAATGCCAACAGCAGTAGTGAGTATACTCCAACAATGACTCAATAACTTGTCATGTGGCCTAGGAGCATCAGTTACAGCTTGACAATGACATCTTATGCTATTCACAAATCAAGTTATTTTCTGCTGATGCATGGCATCCCACTCTCCTTGAAGGGTGTCTCTCAGGTAATTGAGGTTCTAGGGTGCAGAGTTATAAGCCTCTACATGGCAACTTGGCTGATCCCACAGGTTTTGTATAGGATTTAGGTTTAGAAAAAGTGCAGACCACTCCATTTGACCTCAGTCCCCAGCAGCCATTCCCTAATAGTGCAACTTTGATGAGCTGGAGAATTGTTAACCATGAAGATTAAATTAAACTTGTGTTGTTCATGCAGAGGAAAAATTATGTTATGCAAATAGTAAGGGTGTTTCACAAAGTGCTGGGCAGTTCTATATTGACTAGACACCTGCTCACATTGTAACACAGCCACCACCAAAGGCTAATCTGGTGACAACTGTGGCTACATAGTAACATAGTTATTAAGGTTGAAGGAAGACTTTAAGTCCATCTAGTTCAACCGATAGCCTAACCTAACATGCCCTAACATGTTGATCCAGAGGAAGGCAAAAAAAACCCATGTGGCAAAGAGTAAGCTCCACATTGGGGAAAAAATTCCTTCCCAACTCCACATACGGCAATCAGACTAGTTCCCTGGATCAACGCCCTATCAAGGAATCTAATATATATAACCTGTAACATTATACTTTTCAAGAAAGGCATCCAGTCCCCGCTTAAATTTAAGTAATGAATCACTCATTACAACATCATACGGTAGGGAGTTCCATAGTCCCACTGCTCTTACAGTAAAGAATCTGCATCTGTTAGTATGCTTAAACCTTCTTTCCTCCAGACGTAGAGGATGCCCCCTTGTCCCTGTCTCAGGTCTATGATTAAAAAGATCATCAGAAAGGTCTTTGTACTGTCCCCTCATATACAGTGGGGCAAAAAAGTATTTAGTCAGTCAGCAATAGTGCAAGTTCCACCACTTAAAAAGATGAGAGGCGTCTGTAATTTACATCATAGGTAGACCTCAACTATGGGAGACAAACTGAGAAAAAAAAATCCAGAAAATCACATTGTCTGTTTTTTTAACATTTTATTTGCATATTATGGTGGAAAATAAGTATTTGGTCAGAAACAAAATTTCATCTCAATACTTTGTAATATATCCTTTGTTGGCAATGACAGAGGTCAAACGTTATCTGTAAGTCTTCACAAGGTTGCCACACACTGTGTTGGTATGTTGGCCCATTCCTCCATGCAGATCTCCTCTAGAGCAGTGATGTTTTTGGCTTTTCGCTTGGCAACACGGACTTTCAACTCCCTCCAAAGGTTTTCTATAGGGTTGAGATCTGGAGACTGGCTAGGCCACTCCAGGACCTTGAAATGCTTCTTACAAAGCCACTCCTTCGTTGCCCTGGCGGTGTGCTTTGGATCATTGTCATGTTGAAAGACACAGCCACTTTTCATCTTCAATGCCCTTGCTGATGGAAGGAGGTTTGCACTCAAAATCTCACGATACATGGCCCCATTCATTCTTTCATGTACCCGGATCAGTCATCCTGGCCCCTTTGCAGAGAAACAGCCCCAAAGCATGATGTTTCCACCACCATGCTTTACAGTAGGTATGGTGTTTGATGGATGCAACTCAGTATTCTTTTTCCTCCAAACACGACAAGTTGTGTTTCTACCAAACAGTTCCAGTTTGGTTTCATCAGACCATAGGACATTCTCCCAAAACTCCTCCGGATCATCCAAATGCTCTCTAGCAAACTTCAGACGGGCCCGGACATGTACTGGCTTAAGCAGTGGGACATGTCTGGCACTGCAGGATCTGAGACCATGGTGGCGTAGTGTGTTACTTATGGTAGGCCTTGTTACATTGGTCCCAGCTCTCTGCAGTTCATTCACTAGGTCCCCCCGCGTGGTTCTGGGATTTTTGCTCACCGTTCTTGTGATCATTCTGACCCCAGGGGGTGGGATTTTGCGTGGAGCCCCAGATCGAGGGAGATTATCAGTGGTCTTGTATGTCTTCCATTTTCTAATTATTGCTCCCACTGTTGATTTCTTCACTCCAAGCTGGTTGGCTATTGCAGATTCAGTCTTCCCAGCCTGGTGCAGGGCTACAATTTTGTTTCTGGTGTCCTTTGACAGCTCTTTGGTCTTCACCATAGTGGAGTTTGGAGTCAGACTGTTTGAGGGTGTGCACAGATGTCTTTTTATACTGATAACAAGTTTAAACAGGTACCATTACTACAGGTAATGAGTGGAGGAAAGAGGAGACTCTTAAAGAAGAAGTTACAGGTCTGTGAGAGCCAGAAATCTTGATTGTTTGTTTCTGACCAAATACTTATTTTCCACCATAATATGCAAATAAAATGTTAAAAAAACAGACAATGTGATTTTCTGGATTTTTTTTTCTCAGTTTGTCTCCCATAGTTGAGGTCTACCTATGATGTAAATTACAGACGCCTCTCATCTTTTTAAGTGGTGGAACTTGCACTATTGTTGACTGACTAAATACTTTTTTGCCCCACTGTATTTATACATTAAAATAAGATCACCTCTTAGCCTTCGTTTTTCTACACTAAATAGCCCCAAGTGTAATTACCTATCTTGGTTTTGCAGACCCCCCAGTCCTCTAATAACCTTGGTCGCTCTTCTCTGCACCCGCTCTAGTTCAGCTATGTCTTTCTTATACACCGGAGACGAGAACTGTACACAGTATTCTAAGTGTGGTCGAACTAGTGACTTGTAGAGGTAAAATTATGTTTTCCTCATGAGCATCTATGCCTCTTTTAATGCATCCCATTATTTTATTTGCCTTTGTAGCAGCTGCCTGACACTGGACTCTAAATGTGAAAATACACCTAGGTCTTTTTCATTGATGGTTTTGCCCAGAGTTTTAGAATTAGAAGCACATATTTATACATCTTATTACTTCTACCCAAGTGCATGACCTTACATTTATCCCCATTAAAGCTCATTTGCCATTTGTCAGCCCAAGCTTCTAGTTTACATAAATCATCCTGTAATATAAAATTGTCCTCCTCTGTATTGATTACCCTGCAGAGTTTAGTGTCATCTGCAAATATGGAAATTCTGCTGTGTATGCCCCCTGCAAGGTCATTAATAAATATGTTAAAAAGACGAGGGCCCAATACTGACCCCTGTGGTACCCCACTGCTAATTACGACCCAGTCCGAGAGTGCTCCATTAATAACCACCCTTTGTTTCCTATCCCTGAGCCAGCTCATAACCCACTTACACAAAATTTCCCCTATCCCCATTATTCTCATTTTACGTATCAACCTTTCCTGTGGCACCGTATCAAAAGCTTTTGAAAAGTCCATATACACTACGTCCACTGTGTTCCCTTGGTCCAGTCCGAAACTTACCTCTTCATAGAAATTGATCAGATTTGTCTGACAGGCACGGTTCCTAGTAAACCCATGTTGATATTGGGTCATGAGGTTATTCCTCCTCAGATACTCCAGTATAGCATCCCTTAGAATGCCCACCAGGATTTTACCCACAGTAGAGGTTAAGCTTACTGGCCTATAATTTCCGAGTTCAGTTTTTGTCCACTTTTTTAATATTGGCACCACATTTGCTATACATCAGTCCTGTGGTACAGACCCTGTTATTATGGAGTCTTTAAAGATTAAAAATAATGGTCTATCAATGACTATACTTCATTCCAGCAGTACTCGGAGGTGTATCCCATCCAGGCCCGGAGATTTGTCAATTTTAGTGATTTTTAGACGTCGCCGTACTTCCTGCTGGGTTAAGCAGGTGACATTTAATTGGGAATATTTGTTATCACTGATCATATTGTCTGCCATGGAATTGTCTTGTGTAAATACTGATGAAAAAAAGTCATTTAGCATATTAGCTTTTTCCTAATCCTCATCCACCATTTCACCAAGACTATTTTTAAGGGGGCCAACACTATCATTTTCTAGTTTCTTACTATTTACGTAGTTAAATAATATTTTGGGATTATTTTTACTGTCTCTGGCAATGAGTCTCTCTGTCTCAATTTTTGCTGCCTTGATTTACATAGTTACATAGTTACATAGTTATTAAGGTTGAAGGAAGACTTTAAGTCCATCTAATTCAACCCATAGCCTAACCTAACTTGCCCTAACATGTTGATCCAGAGGAAGGCAAAAAAAAACATGTGGCAAAGAGTAAGCTCCACCCTGGGGAAAAAAATTCCTTCCTGACTCCACATACGGCAATCAGACTAGTTCCCTGGATCAACGCCCTATCAAGGAATCTAGTGTATATACCCTGCAACATTATACTTTTCCAGAAATGTATCCAGTCCTCTCTTAAATTTAACTAATGAATCACTCATTACAACATCATACGGCAGAGAGTTCCATAGTCTCACTGCTCTTACAGTAAAGAATCCGTGTCTGTTATTATGTTTAAACCTTTTTTCCTCCAAACGTAGAGGATGCCCCCTTGTCCCTGTTTCAGGTCTATGATTAAAAAGATCATCAGAAAGGTCTTTGTACTGTCCCCTCATATATTTATACATTAACATAAGATCACCCCTTAGTCTTCGTTTTTCCAAACTAAATAGCCCTAAGTGTAATAACCTATCTTGGTATTGCAGACCCCCCAGTCCTCTAATAACCTTGATCGCTCTTCTTTGCTTTTTACAGAATGTATTTAATTTTCTGTATTTATTTAATGCCTCATCACTACCTACTTCCTTTAATTCTCAAAATGCTTTCTTTTTGTCCCTTATTGCGCCCCTTACAACTCTATTTAGCCATATTGGTTTCCTCCTATTTCTAGTATGTTTATACCCATACGGTATATAATGTGCACACGTCCTATCCAGGATGCTAATAAACGTCTCCCATTTTCTTTGTGTATTTTTATGTCTCAAGATATCGTCCCAGTTAAATTCACCAAGATCATCTCTCATCCGTTGGAAATATGTCCTCCTGAAGTTTAGTGTCCTTGTAACCCCTCTACTACACATCTTATTGAAGGATACATGAAAACCTATTATTTTGTGATCACTATTCCCCAAGTGACCCCCAACCCTTATATTTGCTATGGGGTCTGGCCTGTTAGTTAATATTAGGTCTAGCAGTTCCCCCCTTCTTGTTGGGTCCTGAACCAGTTGTGAAAGGTAATTGTCTTTCATAGTTGTCAAAAACCGATTACCTTTGCTGGAACTGCAGGTTTCTGTTCCCCAATCTATTTCAGGGTAGTTGAAGTCCCCCATAATAATGACTTCTCCTTGAGTCGCAGCTTCATCTATTTGCTTTATGAGGATATTCTCCGTTGTTGTTTTTTTGGATTTATAAAAACCCCTATCAGTAATTTATTATTTTTCCCCCCTCCCCTTATCTCCACCCACAGGGACTCTACATTTTCATTAGATTCACCTATATTATCACACAGGATGGGTTTTAAGGATGATTTTACATATAAACACACCCCTCCCCCTCGCTTATCCGTTCTGTCATTTCTGAACAAACTATAGCCCTGCAAGTTAACAGCCCAGTCATGGCTCTCATCCAGCCATGTCTCAGATATCCCCACCATGTCATAATTATGCTCCAACAACATTAATTCTAACTCGTCCATTTTGTTGGCGAGGCTTCTAGCATTAGTATACATGCACTTTATGTATCTCTCTGTACTTCTGTTCTTTCTTAAATTATTAATTGTTCTAACCCCACCCCTTATGCCACCGCCACCCCCAAATTCCTTATTTGTGCCCAGGTCTCTATCTGCACTGTCTTTGCCTCCTATAAAATGAATACCCTCCCCCCAATCCCTAGTTTAAACACTCCTCCAACTTTAAACACTCCTCTAGCCATTTTCTCCCCAGCACAGCTGCACCTTCCACATTGAGTTTTCTTGGGTAATAAGGGTAAAAGCCAGAATTTATTGAAAGTTCACATTACATATCATAGACGAAAGTAATTACAGAAAGAGAATCAGATAAAGTGATACAAGTGCAGACAATACCAGGGTAACCAGGAGCCACCAACAGCGTTTGCCCCTTAGTGCCAAACAGTCCATTTAGTCATAAAGTGCATGTGCAGTAAACTATGGCACAGGCAGGTTTGCCTTGCCCAAAATAAACCTCACGTATGCGGTGATTAAAGGATATGCATAATATGGCACCCTATAGGGCCAACAAACAATTACCACGGGCAGAAGGTAAGTTGAGAAAGCGGTCTATTGAAGATGCGAAACGCGCGTCGGGCTTTTTCTACGGGTCCCAGGTCCCCCCAACTTCTGCCCGTGGTAAGTGTTTGCCGGCCCTATAGGGTGCCACCGCATAATCACTGCATACGTGAGGTTTATTTTGGGCAAGGCAAACCTACCTGTGCCATAGTTTACTGCCCCACCTATAAAACTGTCCCACTAGTTAACCCCTTCAGTGAACGCCGTAAAAAAAATAACTAGGCAAAAAACAACGCTTTATTGTCATACCACCGAAAAAAAAGTGGAATAACACGCGATCAAAAAGACAGATATAAATAACCATGGTACTGCTGAAAACGTCATCTGGTCCCACAAAAAATGAGCCACAATGTAGCATCATCAGCGAAAAAATAAAAAAGTTACAGTCCTCAGAATAAAGTGATGCAAAAATAATCATTTTTTCTATAAAATAGTTTTTATCGTATAAAAGTGCTAAAACATAAAAAAGATATAATTGAGGTATTGCTGTAATCGTTCTCACCCGAAGAATAAAACTGCGTTATCAATTTTACCAAACATGGAATGATAAAAACGCCCCCCAAAAAATTAATTCATGAATAGCTGGTTTTTGGTCATTCTGCCTCACAAAAATCGGAAAAAAAAGCGATCAAAAAATGTCACGTGCCCGAAAATGATACCAATAAAAATGTCAACTCGTCCTGCAAAAAACAAGAACTTATATGACTCTGTGGACCAAAATCAGGAAAATCTATAGCTCTCAAAATGTGGAAACGCAAAACTATTTTTTTCAGTAAACAGCGTCTTTTAGTGTGTGACAGCTGCCAATCATAAAATTTCACAAAAATACCTGCTAAAAAAGTAAATCAAACCCCCTTTCATAACCCCCTTAGTTAGGGAAAACAATAAAATGAGAAAAAAAATGTATTTATTACCATTTTCCCATTAGAGTTAGGGCTAGGGTTAGTGTTAAGGCTATGGTTAGGGCTAGGGCTAGGGTTAGGGCTAGGGTTAGGGCTAGGGTTAGGGCTAGGGTTAGGGCTAGGGTTAGGGCTAGGGTTAGGGCTAGGGCTAGGGTTAGGGTTAGGACTAAGGTTAGGGCTAGGGTTAGGGCTAGGGTTAGGCCTAGGGTTAGGGCTAGGGTTAGGGCTAGGGTTAGGGCTAGGGCTAGGGTTATGGTTAGGGTTAGGGATAAGGCTAGGGCTAGGGTTAGGGATGAGGGTAGGGTTAGGGTTAGGGTTGGGGCTAGGGTTAGGGCTACAGTTAGGGTTGGGGCTAAAGTTAGGGTTAGGGCTGGTACTAAAGTTAGGGTTAGGGTTGGGGCTAAAGTTAGGGTTAGGGCTACAGTTAGGGTTGGGGCTAAAGTTAGGGTTAGGGTTGGGGCTAAAGTTAGGGTTACATTTACAGTTGGGATTAGGGTTAGGGGTGTGTCAGGGTTATGGGTGTGGTTAGGGTTATAGTTGGGATTAGGGTTAGTGGTGTGTTGGAGTTAGGGGTGTGGTTAGGGTTGGGATTAGGGTTAGGGGTGTGTTGGGGTTAGGGGTGTGGTTGGGGTTATTGGTGTGGTTGGGGTTAGGGGTGTTGATGGTATTAGGGGTGTGTTTGGGTTATGGTTTCAGTTAGAATTATGGGTTTCCACTGTTTAGGCACATCAGGGCTCTCCAATCACGATATGGCATCTGATCTCAATTTCAGCCAATTCTGAATTGAAAAAGTAAAACAATTCTCCATCCATCCGAGCTCTCCCGTGTGCCCATACAGGGGTTTACCCCAACATATTGGGTATCTGTGTACTAAGGACAAATTGTACAGCAACTTTTGGGGTCCAATTTCTCCTTTGGAAAATACAAAACGGGGGGCTAAAAAATAATTTTTGTGGAAAAAAAATTTTTTTTTTTCACGGCTTTGCGTTATAAACTGTAGTGAAACATTTGGGGGTTCAAAGTTCTCACCAAACATCTAGATAAGTTCCTTGGGGGGACTAGTTTCCAATATGGGGTCACTTGTGGGGGTTTCTACTGTTTAGGTACATTAGGGGCTCTGCAAACGCAATGTCATGCCTGCAGACCATTCCTTCTAAGTCTGCATTCCAAACGGCGCTCCTTCCTTTCCGAGCTCTGCCATGAGCCCAAGCGGTGGTTACCCCCCACATATTGGGTATCATCATACTTAGGACAAATTAGACAACAACATTTGGGGTCCAATTTCTCCTGTTACCCTTAGGAAAATACAAAACTGGGGGCTAAAAAATAATTTTTGTGGAAAAAAAAATAATTTTTATTTTCACGACTCTGCGTTAAAAACTGTAGTGAAACACTTGGGGGTTCAAAGCTCTCACGACACATATAAATATATTCCTTAGGGGGTCTACTTTCCAAAATGGTGTCACTTGTGGGGGGTTTGACTGTTTAGGCACATCAGTGGCTCTCCAAACGCAACATGGCGTCCCATCTCAATTCCAGTCAATTTTGCATTGAAAAGTCAAATCGTGCTCTTTCCCTTCCGAGCTCTGCCATGCACCCTAACAGTGGTTTACCCCCACATATGGGGTATCAGCATACTCAGGACAAATTGTACAACAACTTTTTTGGTCCAATTTCTTCTCTTACCCTTGGGAAAATAAAAAATTGGAGCAAAAATTTCATTTTTGTGAAAAAATATAATTTGTTATTGTTACGTCTCTGCATTATAAACTTCTGTGAAGCACTTGGTGGGTCAATGTGCTCACCACACATCTAGATAAGTTCCTTAGGAGGTCTACTTTCCAAAATGGAGTCACTTGTGGATGGTTTCAATGTTTAGGCACATCAGGGGCTCTCCAAACGCAACATGGCATTCCATCTCAATTCCTGTCAATTTTGCATTAAAAAGTCAAACGGCGCTCCTTCCCTTAAGAGCTCTGACATGCACACAAACAGTGGTTTACCCCCACATATGGGGTATCAGCGTACTCAAGTCAAATTGCACAACAACTTTTGGGGTCCAATTTTTTCTATTACCCTTGGAAAAATAAAAAATTGGGGGTGAACAAATCATTTTTGTGAATAAATATGATTTTTTATTTTAGGACTCTGCAATATAAACTACTGTGAAGCACTTGGTGGGTCAAAGTGCTCACCACACATCTAGATAAGTTCCTTAGGGGGTCTACATTCTAAAATGGTGTCACTTGTGGGGGGTTTCAATGTTTAGGCACATCAGTGGCGCTCCCAACGCAACATGGCTTCCCATCTCAATTCCTGCCAATTTTGCATTGAAAAGTCAAATGGCGCACCTTCCCTTCCGAGTGCTGCCATGCACCCAAACAGTGGTTTACCCCCACTTATGGGGTATCAGCATAATCAGGACAAATTGTACAACACATTTTGGGGTCCATTTTCTCCTGTTGTCCTTGTTAAAATAAAACAAATTGAACCTGAAATAAATTTTTTGTGAAAAAAAAGGTAATTTTTTTAAACATTCCAAAAATTTCTGTGAAACACTTGAAGGCTTAATAAACTTCTTGAATGAGGTTTTGAGCACATTGAGGGGTGCAGTTTTTAGAATGGTGTCACACTTGGTTGTTTTCTAACATATAGACCTCTCAAAATGACTTCAAATGTGATGTGGTCCCTAAAAAAATGGTGTTGTAAAAATGAGAAATTGCTGGTCAATTTTAACCCTTATAACTCCCTAACAAAAATAAATTTTGCTTCTAAAATTGTGCTGACGTAAAGTAGGCATGTGGGAAATGTTACTTATTAAGTATTTTGTGTGACATATCTCTGTGATTTAAGGGCATAAAAATTCAAATTTGGAAAATTGCGAAATTTTCTAAATTTTATTCAAATTTCCAAGAAAATATTGTCAGAATCATCAGGATCCGTTGAAGCGTTCCAGAGTTATAACCTCATAAAGGGACAGTGGTCAGAATTGTAAAAATTGGCCCGGTCATTAACGTGCAAACTACCTTTGGGGCTTAAGGGGTTAAGTTTACCTGAAAATGTTAGAGTGCATTTTAGGATCATCCTGAAATTTCATCCAAAAGCCAAATATCTGTTTGTGAAGATTATATACTGGATATACACTGCTCAAAAAATAAAGGGAACACTTAAACAACACAATGTAACTCCAAGTCAATCACACTTCTGAGAAATCAGCTTGCCCAGTTATGAAGCAACACCGATTGTGAATCAATTTCTCTTGCTGTTGTACAGTACACTTGAAGCTATCAACGAGTTGTTCTGCAGGGGGTGACCACAGACCATTTCTCTGTTTTCATCATTTTTGGCTGTTGTTTTGGTGAGTTTTGGATTTTGTAATTGCTCTCACCCCTACCAGTACTGTACAGTAGCATGAGGCAATGTCTGCAGTCCATAGATGTTATTCAGGTAGTGCAGCTCATCCAAGATGGCACATCTTACAGCCCAACACCATGCAGGGCAATTAGCAATTGCAGAGAACACCAAAATTGGCAGATTCGACTTTGGGGCTCTTTGCTCTTCAGGGATGAGAGTGGATTCACACCGAGCACATAGGACAAATATAACATAGTCTGGAGACCCCATGGAGAATATTCTGCTGCCTGCAACATCCTCCAGCATGACCGGTTTAGCAGGAGGTCAGTAATTGTATGGGAAGGTATTTCTTTGGAGGGCTGCACAGCCCACCATGTGCTAGCCAGAGGTACCTTAACTGCCATTAGGTACCAGGTACTCAGAGCCATTGTGAGAAAATATGCAGGTGCAATGTGCCCTGGGTTCCTTGTGATGCAGGACAATGCTTAGCTTCATGTGGCGGAAGTGTGTTAGCAATTCCCGCAAGATGACGACATTGATGCTCTGGACTGGCCTGCCCGTTCCCCAGACCTGAATCCAATCGAGCACATCTGGAACATCATGTTTTGATCAATCCCCCAATCCCACGTTGCACCACACACTGTCCAGAAGCTGATTGATACTTTAATCTATGTCTGGGAAAAGATCAATCAGGAAAGCATCCACCTCCTCATTAGGACCATGCCCAGACATTGAAGGGAGGTCATATGGGCACGTGGAGGCTACATACTATTGAGCATAATTTCCTTGTCTTGAGGCATTTCCGCCGAAGTTGGATCAGCCTGTAATTTGATTTTCCCCCTTGATTTTGAGTATAATTCCAAATCCAAACGTTCATGGGATATTAATTTTCATTTACATTGATCATTTTTATATATTATTATTCTCAACACATTATGCAATAAGTACATTTTTGCAAGTGGAGTATTTAATTCAGTGATATCTAGGATGTGGTATTTTAGTGTTCCCTTTATTTTTTTGAGCAGCATATATATAGTTATAGAAATTATTTAAAAGATAACCCCATTATAGGTTCACAGTCACCACATTTTCACGGTCTCATACTGTACATTTAATAATATATACCTGTAGAATTTCTCTACTGTACGACTTAATTGTACCTCCATATTTTTTCCAAAGATATAGAGGTCAGAGTGTTTATGTCAGATTTCATAACATTCCAACAGAACAAAAGTTGTGACATGCTCCAATGGCAGCCATATAATCATTACTTTTCTTAAATGTTTGCCTGTCTGTTGGTTGCTCCTGCTCACATTTTACACATAGCTCTGCTGTATGTATGCATGATAAAGCAAAATATCCAGTGACCCCTGAAATGGACTATGAGTATATGTATATATAGATATATATATACAGTGGGGCAAAAAATATTTAGTCAGTCAGCAATAGTGCAAGTTCCACCACTTAAAAAGATGAGAGGCGTCTGTAATTTACATCATAGGTAGACCTCAACTATGGGAGACAAACTGAGAAAAAAAAATCCAGAAAATCACATTGTCTGTTTTTTTAACATTTTATTTGCATATTATGGTGGAAAATAAGTATTTGGTCAGAAACAAAATTTCATCTCAATACTTTGTAATATATCCTTTGTTGGCAATGACAGAGGTCAAACGTTATCTGTAAGTCTTCACAAGGTTGCCACACACTGTTGTTGGTATGTTGGCCCATTCCTCCATGCAGATCTCCTCTAGAGCAGTGATGTTTTTGGCTTTTCGCTTGGCAACACGGACTTTCAACTCCCTCCAAACGTTTTCTATAGGGTTGAGATCTGGAGAATGGCTAGGCCACTCCAGGACCTTGAAATGCTTCTTACGAAGCCACTCCTTCGTTGCCCTGGCGGTGTGCTTTGGATCATTGTCATGTTGAAAGACCCAGCCACGTTTCATCTTCAATGCCCTTGCTGATGGAAGGAGGTTTGCACTCAAAATCTCACGATACATGGCCCCATTCATTCTTTCATGTACCCGGATCAGTCATCCTGGCCCCTTTGCAGAGAAACAGCCCCAAAGCATGATGTTTCCACCACCATGCTTTACAGTAGGTATGGTGTTTGATGGATGCAACTCAGTATTCTTTTTCCTCCAAACACGACAAGTTGTGTTTCTACCAAACAGTTCCAGTTTGGTTTCATCAGACCATAGGACATTCTCCCAAAACTCCTCCGGATCATCCAAATGCTCTCTAGCAAACTTCAGACGGGCCCGGACATGTACTGGCTTAAGCAGTGGGACACGTCTGGCACTGCAGGATCTGAGTCCATGGTGGCGTAGTGTGTTACTTATGGTAGGCCTTGTTACATTGGTCCCAGCTCTCTGCAGTTCATTCACTAGGTCCCCCCGTGTGGTTCTGGGATTTTTTGCTCACCGTTCTTGTGATCATTCTGACCCCATGGGGTGGGATTTTGCGTGGAGCCCCAGATCGAGGGAGATTATCAGTGGTCTTGTATGTCTTCCATTTTCTAATTATTGCTCCCACTGTTGATCAGATAAATTAGCCTGGGACAAGATACGTTGTATGTTCTTTTTCTTTTTCTGTCTGGTTGCATTTGTGTTGTTTGCTATAGGTGTAGGAATCAGGATTTTCTTACATCAACACAGTTTAAACATCCTAGCTCCTTAGGAAGAAGGTAACGAGGTATTCTCATACCCAAACGCCACCTAGGGCAAGAAAAAAGACATCCTAGCTCCTTAGGAAGAAGGTAACGAGGTATTCTCATACCCAAACGCCACCTAGGGCAAGAAAGCTCAGGATAAGAAAATGGGGAATAAGCAAACAAAGTCGGAACCAGAAGAATTAGATATCTATACTATCATAAAGGAGAGAAGTGGTGAAGATGCCACTAAGGGGCTGAAAAAGATTTTTAGTAAGTTTGGAGTTACTAGGGCAGAAGCTTTTAGTAGAAAACTATGGGAAGGAATTCAGGAAAGGAAAAAAGGCATAATCAGAGACAAGAAATGGATAGATCAGATCCAAGCATTGATTGATGTCTCTAGGGTAGCAGAAAATGAGGGATGGACATATAATCAACAGAGTAAAAAGTGGTGTATTAGACCCACAGGCTGTGGAGAAAAACAAAATGTGGAATCTAAAAATACCCCACCCCCATACCTTAACCCACATGCCCCATCTTTTCTCCAAACACCACCTCAAAGTTTAGCCGGACCAGGAGGATGGGTATGTCCGCACTGTGGACAACAAAATCCAGACTGGAGAAATGATTGCCTAGCCTGTGGTACACCTAGACATGGCGCTGTACTTGCCCCTGTTAGGGTAGTACCAAGACCCTTTAGGGAACCTGGTGCTGACGGAGTAATGGGAACTAGATATCACCAAACTCGACAATATTTCCCTTGGTCCCCCGCTGAAGGCATGTCTCTCTTGCATAACGCACCAGATCCCACCCAGTGTCCAGTTAGATTTGCACAATATATACAGCAAATTATGCAGACTCACGCTGGAGTTTGGGCAGATGGAGAAGAATTATGTAGAATGAAAATGACTCCTGGACTCTTCCAGGAGCTATTAGCAAATCTACAGGTACATAGGCCCCAAGCAGGAGATGGTGCCTTACAAACGATAGAATCAGGTACACAATTTGTAGATCACTTAATGGTTTTCATGAGGGAGAGACAGAGGCAGAGAGGAACAACGGGAGTGGTGGCTCAGAAATCTGGACAATCAGTAGACGAATATTATCTAAGTGTAGAAAATAATTTCAGAGATGAAGGCATGGATCTAACCGCTCCAGGAATGATGAGGTTAGTTACAAAAACCTTTATAGATGGATTGTCTCCAAAAGTGAAGGAAAAGCTTAAGGCCGCAACCCCTGATTGGAGAACCTTGGAAGACCCACACCTGGCTAGACAGAAAGCTGTAGGGATAGAAATGGACTTAAGAGAAAATTCTAAGCCAGTAAGAATTGTACAGGCTAATACTGGCTCTGCTAATCAAAAGTTTACTTGTCATTACTGTAAGAAGCCAGGACATTTCCAAAGGGAATGTAGGAAGAGAAAAACAGATATAGATTCAGGAACCTTTGTACCCCAAAATAGGATAAATAACCCAGTGCCTGATCAAACAGACAGCTCAGAATGACTGAAAGTTATGCAGGTCTCTCTTCCTTCTAGAAGACCAATAATACAAGTTGAAGTTGAGGGTAAAAATGTACCTTTTCTGATAGATACGGGACCAACATCCTCCATTTTAAATCAGGACTTTTTAACCATATCCTGACAATATATCCTCAAAGGTTACATATGCAGAAGGGTATGATGGTAAAATTCAGGCGTTGCCCTTTACAAAACCTTTAAATGTGAGCTTTGGCCCTAAAACTTTTGTATCCAAATTTTTATTTGCTAAAGGTGCACCTACCTGCTTGTTGGGTACTGATGTCTTAAGTAAAATGCATGCAAACATCCATTTTAGAGAAGATGGCACAGTTATGCTGACCATCCCTGAAGATGCAGAAACTCTGGAACCATATGTTAGAATACAGGCAATGGAGGATTTTCCCGAAATTTACACTCAACAAGCAAAAATTGACTTGTCTCGGGTTCCTGACAGCCTATGGGCAAAAGGAGACACTGATGTAGGATTTTTATCAGTAGCTCCTATACTGTTAGAAACTGCCCCGGGAACCATATTACCTCAGCTTAGGCAATACCCCATCAGCGCCCAGCAAGAACAGGCGATTTCTCAACAAATTCAGGATTATGTGTTACAAGGTGTTTTGGTAGAAATCAGGTCACCCGCCAATACACCCTTATATCCTGTTAAAAAGAAAGTGTCCTCCAAAGAAACTATGGTGAAATATCGCATGGTGCACGACTTACGGGAAATCAATAAGGTTTTGGCACCGGTCACCCCTGTGGTACCGAATCCTCATACCTTACTGTCTCAAATTCCCAGCACTGCTGCATATTTTACGGTAATTGACTTATCAAACGCATTTTTTTCTGTGCCACTACATAAGAACTGTTGGCATTTGTTTGCCTTTACATTCAAGGGTAAACAATTAGCATGGACAAGATTGCCACAATGTATGGTACACTCACCAACTTTGTACTCTGAAGCAATGCAGACCGTGCTAAAAAATTTCATCCCAGAACCAGGAGTAGTCATTCTACAGTATGTAGATGACTTACTTATTTGTTGCCCTGATGAGCAGACGGCAGTTACCTCAACTGTTAATTTCTTAATTTTCCTAGCGCAAGAAGGCTGTAAAGTAAATAGACAGAAACTCCAGGCTTGTCAACAAACAGTCGTGTTTTTAGGTCACTGCATATCACAGGGCATCAGACACCTCACACCTCAACGTACGGAAGCCATACGTAACATGCTTGAACCCAGGAATCACAAACAGCTGCGTGCTTTCCTAGGTATTGTTTCACACTGTAGACAGTGGATCATACATGCAAGTCAACTCATGCAGCCTTTATATGACTGTATTGCCAACACACCATATTCACTCAGTGAAGAGGCTAAACAGTCATTTTCCTCTTTGAAAACAGCACTGGTATCAGCTCCGGCTTTGGGACTCCCAGACTACACTAAACCTTTTCAATTGATGGCAGCTGAGATATCCTCACATGCTACAGGGGTGCTCACACAAAAACATGGAAACAAACAGAGACCTGTGGCATACATATCAGCTCATCTGGACCCTGTAGCTAGAGCCGCACCTTCTTGTGTAAGAGTAGTAGCCGCAATTTCACTGTTATTAGATAAAGCTTCTGAGATTGTTCTTGATCACCCACTTCTAGTTCAGACCACTCATGATGTACATGGCATTCTTAACCAGGTCCAACCTAAACATATTTCAATGGCCAGACACCTCCGTCTCCAATGTTCCCTACTACTGCCGCCCAACATTTCCTTTGCCAGGATTCAGACTCTTAATCTCGCGTCTTTGCTCCCTTTAGAGTCTGAGGGGGGTACCATACCTGAGGAAACTGCAACTGCACTCTCCAACTCCTTTGACCCATCAAAGTCAATGCATGATTGTGTACAATTAATGGAACAAGAGACTCAGGGCTTATGTAATGTACGTGACAAGCCACTCTGTAATGCTACATTTGAACTTTTCATAGATGGCAGTAGATATGCAGATATGAATGGACAATTTCATACAGGTTATGCGGTAGTAACTCAGCATGAAGTGCTGAAAGCAGAACCTCTCCCTGCTAATCAGTCTGCACAAGAAGCAGAACTTACGGCATTAGTTGAAGCTCTAAAAATAGCCAAAGATCAGACAGCAAACATATACACTGATTCTAGATATGCACATGGCATTATTTTAGATTTTGGCGTAATATAGAGAGCCAGAGGTTATATGACTGCTTCAGGCCAACCTGTTAAACATGCCTCCCTCATTAGACAGATTCTGGAGGCAGCACAAGAAACTAAAGAAATAGCGGTGATAAAGGTAGCTGCACATGTGAGACTCGACACCGAGGAAGCCAGGGGTAACGATAAAGCCGATAAGGCAGCAAAACAGGCAGCACGTAAACCCTTACATCATGCCCACACACTAGATAGCTCTGAAGATGATGAGGAAAGATTGAAGGAAGCTCAGAAACAGGTAGACGACGAAGAACGAGGGCAGTGGCAGAAAAAAGGGGCAGAAGATCAGCAAGGATTATGGAAAAAAGGAACTTTGTTGTGTTTACCCAGAGCCTGGTACCCCGCAGTGGCAAGTGACCTCCACCTACCCACGCATGTGTCGGCAAATGGTATGACGCTCAAGGTAAAAGAAAGGTGGTTGGCTCCAGGCTTTGGTAATTTTGCTCGGAACATGTGTGCTGCATGCGATATATGCCTGGCACACAATCCAGGTCAGGCCATTAAAACCCCAACCAAGCATCATGTAAGACCACTGTATCCCTTTCAAAGACTCCAGATCGACTACATCCAACTTCCTAGGTACAATGGATACGAATATGTGCTTGTGTGTGTGGACATGTTCTCAGGGTGGCCAGAGGCTTATCCAGTTCGTAAAGCCTCAGCAAAAACTACTGCCATTAAAATAGCACATGAACTGATACCCCGTTACGGCATGCCTGAGGTGATCGAGTCAGATAGAGGTACCCATTTTACTGGGGAAATATTCCAGAATGTTATGAAAATGTTGGGAGTAGAAAACCAGTTTCACACTCCATATCATCCACAGAGTTCAGGTAAAGTGGAAAGATTAAATGGGACAATAAAATTAAAAATCCAGAAGGCCATGGCAGAAACAGGAAAGCCTTGGACCGAGTGTCTACCACTTGCCCTGTATTCCATCCGAAACACCCCAAGGGGGAAGGCTAAGCTGTCACCACATGAGATTCTTTTTGGTAGAGCAGCAAATTTGGGTTGTTATTTTCCACAACAACTGATGTTGAATACTGAGACTTTAACTGCTTATGTACAAGAATTACAAAAACGTTTAACTAAAGTGCATTCGCAAGTTTTTGCTTCCCTTCCAGATCCAGAAAATCTCGAAGGAGGCCACAAGTTGGAACCTGGTGATCAAGTCTACGTGAAAAGATACACCAGAAAGACTCTGGAACCGAGATTTGACGGACCTTTCCAAGTCCTGTTAACAACTCCAACAGCAGTCAAGCTTGAAGGAAAGGCATCATGGATACATGCAAGCCATTGCAAAAAAGCAGTATAAGACTCATGATATTGATGTTAATAATGTTAACCTCAACGGAGGCATGGGAAAGACTGAATTCTCTAGCTCCTTTGAACAATAGATTCGTACAACATCATAGAAAATTAGTGCATGACTTGTTAAATAATACGCAACCCCTGGCAGATTGTTGGATCTGTACCCATTCACCAGTATCAGCCACAAGTATACCTTTTCTAGCAGTTCCCATGTCAGCTGAAGAAATATTCGCTTGGCCTAATTGTTCAGACAACCTGGCCAACAACCAACCTGGCAATACTAGACTATGGAATACTACAATCGCCATACCAATTGTGGGATGGGTAGAATTTCCTTGGTGGCAGGGCAATCTTACAGGAAAAATAGACAACTTACAATATTTAGCATTCAAGGGAGGAAAATGGGTACCTAGGAATAAGACTGGATTAACTGATTTAGGACAGGTCCCCACTGAAAATCTACAGCTCAGTTTCAGTACAACCACCCCTTCCTCTGATGCTTTCAAACCTACAGTATTGGAAAGATACATACATAATAGAAAATGGGAACATTCTGAGTTGTTCCCCCAAGGTGATGCAAACAGTTGTACAAGTAAGCCGGGGAACCTGGTTTGTAATGAATCCAATGAGTATGTCAACGGAATGCATGTATGTGGGAATCCCGCAGCCGGGTACTGTAGCCCCTTGGGACAAAAACCCTCTTGGTGTATGCTTCAGAATGTATCTAGTTTTGTGGATTTGGCTCACAGATTGGTATTGCAGCACTCAGCTTTGTGGGATCTGCCTGAGGGTACATTTTGGATATGCGGAGAAGGAGCATATAAATGGCTTCCCGTAGGTATAAAGGGTACTTGTACATTAGGACGCCTAACCCCGGCTACTTTCATAATTTCAAATAAACAAGTGAATATGCAAGCCGTGCCCAAGCACACACTGTATAAAAGAGCTGCAGATAACTCACCACGTCCCTCGGGGAGGCCGCATATAGTACAAATGGGAATTCCCAACAAAATTGCTTGAACCATTTTTATTTATCCTATGTTAACACAAATGTGGGATAAATTAGTTAGAGCCACGGATTATCTAGATGATCAGATTTGGGATATATTGGACATATTAAATACTAGTATAGCTGTACAGAATCAGCTTATAATAGTCACTAACCAACATACCCTGGTATTGGATTACCTAACTGCCTCACAAGGGGGTATGTGTCAAATCATCGGACCCACCTGCTGTCATTATATAGACCCGAATAGTACTATGAGTATGAGATTTAAATTAAAAGACGTACAACGACTCAGGGATCAGTATGACAAAGACAATGACCAAAATAAGGATAGCTGGTGGTCAGATACCTTTTCTTTTCTTAACCCGGCCAATTGGTTCAGAGGGATCGGTGGGTGGGTTACCGGGATTATGCAAAGCCTAATACATACAGTTATGGTTATTGTAATTATATATGTATTATTCAAGGTTGTACTCAAGGGTATCTCGGTATGCACAAATAAATTTTGTGTAATGGATGCGAGAATATAAAGTTTTTTTTTTTGTAATATCACAAAAAGAATGACTAAAATGATCGACAAGGTTTTGAATGGAATATGTCAAAGGGGGGATTGTGAAGAGCAGAACAAAAATGATTACCTCAATGAACAAAAATAAAAAAAAAAGAATTTGTGATAAATATTGACCTGTCCATTCAAGGACATTTTAGCTATAGTATGAAATCCTGTTTTTCTTGTCTGTGGAATTGCCTTTGTACTGTTTGTTGTGAAACTGCCGCCCACGAAACTGTTTTCTTTTCTTTTCTTTCTTTCCTGTTTTGTCTCTTTGTTTAAACATGCAAAACTTGTATAACCACTAAACCTACTGAAACAACTATATAAAGAAGGGATAGCACTTTGAAGGCAGGCGTGCTTCAGAGACTTCCCAGTGATACACTATACAAGACGTGTCTTGTGTATTATTTCTGGTGATTTCCCACTTCCAAAGGCTGCTCCGACTGAGTGTGATCCCGACACTATGATGTAAATTACAGACGCCTCTCATCTTTTTAAGTGGTGGAACTTGCACTATTGCTGACTGACTAAATACTTTTTTGCCCCACTGTATATACACTGCTCAAAAAAAAAAAGGAATACTAGAACACTTAAACGACAGAATATAACTCCAAGTAAATCAAATTTATGTGAAATCAAACTGTCCACTTAGGAAGCAAAACTGCTTGACAATCAATTTCACATGCTGTTATGCAAATGGAATAGACAACAGATGGAAATTATCAAGGCACACTCAATAACGGAGTGGTTCTGCAGGTGGGGACCACAGACCACATTTCAGTACCAATGCATTTTGGCTGATGTTTTGGTCACTTTTGAATGTTGTTTGTGCTTTCACACTCGTGGTAGCATGAGATGGACTCTACAACCCACACAAGTGGCTAAGGTAGTGCAGCTCATCCAGGATGGCACATCAATGTGAGCTGTGGCAAGAAGGTTTGCTGTGTCAGTCAGCATAGTGTCCAGAGGCTGGAGGCGCTACCAGGAGACAAGCCATTAAATGGCTTGTATGTATGCATGATAAAACAAAATATCCAGTGATCCCTGAAATGGACTATGTGTGTGTGTGTATATATATATATATATATATATATATATATATATATACTGTTCAAAAAAATAAATGGAACACTAGAACACTTAAAATTATCAAGACACACTCAATAACGGAGTGGTTCTGCAGGTGGCGACCTAAGACCACATCTCAGTACCACTGCTTTCTGGCTGATGTTTTGGTCTCTTTTGAATGTTGTTTGTGCTTTCACACTTGTGGTAGCATGAAACGGACTCTACAACCCAGATAGGTCGCTCAGATAGTGCAGCTCATCCAGGATGGCACATGAGTGCGAGCTGTGGCAAGTAGGTTTCCTGTGTCTGTCAGCAGAGTGTCCAGAGGCTGGAGGTGCTACCAGGAGCTAAGCCATTACACCAGGAGACGTGGAGGGGGTTGTAGGAGGGCAACAACCCAGCAGCAGGAACGCTACCTCAGCCTTTATGTAAGGAGGAACAGGAAAGAAAATGGATACTATAGCAAATAAAATATAGGAAACATTTATTGAAATATTCAAAATTATTCAAACAATAATGACAATTAAATAATTAATTATATTGGGATGCAATTACAAAAGGGATGGACGACAACATAGTGCCACATACAGGCCAGAAAAAAGACAACGCCCCCCGAAGTAACCAGAGGTGCGAATCTCACGTTGGGGTCTTTCACGCCACATCTGGGAGCAGGTCGGTCCTATCATTCACATTGGTTCTTCTCCATTGCTTTGTCTTTCTCCCTTTATGCTTGGCTTTCCTTTGTGGCCTCCTCATACCTCATTACCCGGGTTATATATTGCTTATGGAGGTGTCTGGATCTATTGTTAACTATTAGGAGGACTATTATAGCTATAGGATCTATTTTCTTCTCTCAGTATACAAAATTTTCAATTTTCAATATGCGCCTTTAGTGAGGTACTTATCTAAATGCAGCTGCAAATGTGGTACCTACTGTGGGGTTATGTAGTGCACTATTAGCACTTTATTTTTTGTAGCTATAAATGTGGCGCGTATTGCATATATTGCACTACTGGCACTTTTCCGAACTATCTGATGTGAAATATAGAACCGTTCAATTATTTTCAATCATTTGACATCTTGTAATTACTGCTACATCCACGATGAATTTATGCAGTGCACTATTGGCACTTTAATGTATGGCTGCTAGTGGTCCGTTTACCTTGTATTTTGCACGATTGGCACTTTATTGTGATATCTACTTATTTGAGGTTGAACTACTGTACCATCTTGAATTATCTGACTATATGCAATTATTGCTATTTATATTCACATTATTGAGAGATTTTGAAATTACCAATTAATTTCTGTGTGCAGCCTAGATGATATACGTAGTAATTTATCTATGAAATCCTGCAACCTTTTTTCTGGCCTTTTTTCATCCCTTTTGTAATTATGTCCTAATGTAATTAATTATTTAATTGTCATTAGGGTTGAGCGAAACGGGTCGGCCATTTTCAGAAGTTGCCGACTTTTGGCAAAGTTGGTTTTCATGAAACCCGACCCGACCCCTGTGTGGGGTCGGCCATGAGGTCGGCGATCTTCTGAATCTGGTATCGGAATCTGGTAATAGGAATATACTCACCCTCGGACGCGCCCTGCTTCTTTCCAGCAGCCTTCCTTCCTAAGAATCAGCGCTTGAAGGACCTTCGGTGACGTCGCGGCTTGCGATTGGTCGCGTGAGCGGTCACATGGGCGGTTGCGCGACCAATCACAAGCCGCGACGTCATCTAAGGTCCTTCACGCGCTGATTCTAAGGAAGGAAGGCTGCCGGTTAGTACCAGGGCGCGTCAGAGGGTAAGTATAGCAATATTTTTTATTTTAATTCTTTATTTTACACTTAAATATGGATCCCAGGGCCTGAAGGAGAGTTTCCTCTCCTTCAGACCCTGGGAACCATAGCATCCCATTGCACTGCATTGGGTTTCGTGTTTCGGCCGACCCCGACCCCGACTTTTCTATAGGATCGGCCGATTTCGCTCGACCCGACTTTTGAGAAAGTCGGGTTTCGTGAAACCCGACCCGATCCTATAAAAGTAAAAGTCGCTCAACCCTAATTGTCATTATTGTTTGAATAATTTGAATATTTCAATAAATTTTTACTATTTTTTATTTGCTAGAGCAAATAATAGTAACCATTTTCTTTTGGGTTTTTGTAGTTTTTATATGGTGCAGCTCATAATATTTGCCCCATTCTTTTTTGGTTTAGGTGGAACAGGAGAAGCAATAACAGAGCCCTGCAAAGTTACCTCTGGCAAGCCACAAATGTGCATGTGTCTGCACAAACGGTTAGAAACTGACTCCATAACGATGGTCTGAGTGCCCAATGTCCACAGATGGGGGTTGTGCTCACAGTCCTACACCATGCAGGACACTTGGCATTTGCCACAGAACTCCAGGATTGGCAAATTTGCCACTGTTGTCCTGTGCTCTTCACAGATGAAAGCAGGTTCACACTGAGCACATGTGACAGACGTGACAGAGTCTGGATATGCCATGGAGAGTGATCTTCTGCCTGCAACATCCTTCAGCATGACCGGTTTGGCAGTGGGTCAGTAATGATGTGGGGTGGCATTTCTTTGGAGGGCCGCGCAGCCCTCCATGTGCTCGTCAGGGGTAGCCTGACTGCCATTAGGTACCAAGATGAGATCATCAGACCCCTTGTGAGACCATATGCTGGTGTGGTTGGTCCTGGGTTACTCCTAATGCAGGACAATGCCAGACCTCATATGGTTGGAGTGTCAGCAGTTCCTGCAAGATGAAAGCATTGAAGCTATGGACTGGCCCACCCGTTCCCCAGACCTGAATCCGATTGAACACATCTGGGACATCATGTCTCGCACCATCCACCAATGTCACGTTGCACCACAGACGTCCACAAGTTGGTGGATGCTTTAGTCCAGGTCAGGGAGAAGATCCCTCAGGAGACCATCAGCCGCCTCATCAGGAGCATGTCCAGGCATTGTAGGGAAGTCATACAGGCATGTGGAGACCACACACACTACTGAGCATCATTTCCCTGTCTTGAGGCATTTGCACTGAAGTTGGATCAGCCTGTAACTTCATTTTCCACTTTCCTTTTGAGCATCATTCCAACTCCAGACCTCCATGGGATATTAGTTGTGATTTACATTGATAATTTTTAGGTTTATTGTTCTCAACACATTCCACTGCGTAATGAATAAAGATTTACAACTGGAATATTTCATTCAGTGATATCTAGGATGTAGGGTTTTAGTGTTCCCTTTGTTTTTTTGAGCAGTATATATATATATATATATATATATATATATCGGAGGTCAGTGAATTTTATTTCGAGCATAAACCATTTATGAATAAAGCATAAACATCCATACAATTCTGTTGTGACATGCCAACAAATATTCCAGATGTAAATGATTATATTAAGCCATCTTATAAATATATCCATTTATTCATCAAACATCAACATACGCTCATGCCATATTACACCCAATATAGATGACAAGAAGCTCTTTATTTTTCACCTCTTCCGGCAGCTGGATCCCACGCTGGTTTGCCTTGTTGGCAATGATTGATTACCCAATATCTAATTAAACCTGATCCAATCACTTATTATGCAGAGTGGAACAAACAAACTGAAGTTGACTGTCATGCAGGTGATTGATGATACTGCCAATCCAGCTTTTGTTGCGTCTAATGTCCTGACGCTTGTTACAACCAGCCAAAGCTGTGCTGGACAAAGTGTTCTGTCATTCTCCACATGAATTCTGCCTTGCACCTTTTATTTTTCAAATTAACCCTTCTTACAATAAGATGCTGGGACAAGGAGAGTCATATATTTATTTTTGCCTATATAATCATATAAAGACTCCCTGAGGATACATGGGGAATTCAGATTGCAAGAGACATATGTAAGCTTTGGATGAAAAAAAGCGTGAATTAGATAATAGCTGCGGGAGATCTTCCATGTTATTAAGAACTTACCTGGATGGTTCATGTTATATGTCAAATGGGTCAATTTTATAGAGCTTCTCAAAAATGTTTTCATAATTGTAAACCTGACTACTAAACAAATTGACATACCTGCACATTATGCAGTATGTGGATTACAATCTAACTCATTTTTATTTTACATTTTACCATGCTTTTGCTTATTTTGTGAAAATCATAATTTGTTAAATGCCATAAATAAATATATACACACATTCGTATGCCCCCTGCAATTCACAAATCAAAATGATTAATTTCATGAAGAAAAGTTAAAGGTCAAGTTCACACAGCATTTTGATTGAGCTTTATCCACTGCAGCTTTTTTTCGCATAGCAGTAAAATGTAATTTACTCAATGAAGACCCAAACTATGCATTATGAGCTATTTCATGTAAATCCTTAGTGTCTTGTGATGTTATTTTCTAGATGAAATTAATGAAAACAAAACAGCAGGAAAACTCTATGTAAAATGTCATATGTTGAGTGTTTACACTATGATGGTGTATAAGGAGTGCTGCATGTTTACACGATTTAATATTAAATTTAATTGACATAATAATTTTAGCCTCTGAAAAACAATAATGTCAATAATGCCAAATGTATATAGTTTGGTATGATTTAATATATTTACACAAAAAAATGAAAAAAATAAATATTGGAGGGTTACTTCAAGGACCATAACATTTTCCAGTTTATGTAAAAAATTGTGTGAGGTTTTATTTTTTAATTTTTTTTGGGGGGGAGACAAGGTGTGGTTTCACTGGATCCACTTTTTTGGGTACATTTGACTTTTTCATAATTTCTCTTTAATTTTTGTGAAGTGGTCTAAGCAAGAACCAACAATTTTTTTCTTTTTTTCTTTTTTTTATATCACAGCCTTCACTGTAAAAGATAAATAAATATATAGTTTTATTGTACAGGTCAATATACAGAGCTCTATAAAATCTTATTTTTTCTGCAACAATACCATTTTGGGATGCACACAACATTTTGTCTCTTTTTTCTTATTTTTTTGTGAAGTGGGATGAACAAAAAAAAAACAATTTTGACAGTTTTGAGTTTTTTTCTAATTTTTTGTGATGTTTACTAAGTAGAATAAATAAATGTATAATTTTAGATGTATAAATTTATAAATTTAATTGTATAAATTTAGAAACATCCTTAGGGGTGCGCGCATGTGGAGGTGCACGCAAGCGTCCCACCCACTTCCTGGACCATTTCTTTGCCTGGCTGCCGCACTTCATGTCCTCAGAACTACCAACCTTTATCCTGGCAGACTTCAACATCCCCATTAACAGCCCCACTTCCACATCTGCATCTCAGCTTCTATCACTAACCACTTCTCTAGGCCACTCACAGCTCTTAACTTCTGAAACACACAAAGACGGTAACACCCTGGACCTGGTTTTTGCCTGGCTCTGTTCAATCTCCTACCTAGATAACTCACCACTTCCCCTCTCTGACCACAACATTCTCTCCTTCACACTCACAAATCCTTGCTCACCCCAGCACCCTCCTACCTACCATTCAGTCAGAAATCTACAAGCCATTAACCCTCATACACTTTCATACTCCCTACGCTCATCATTGTCCCCAATCTCTTCTTTTTCCTGTCCTGATCTGGCTGTATATCACTTCAATAACACTCATAGAAGCACCCTTAACCAAGTAGCTCCCCTCACCCACAGAATCTCCAAGCACAGAGTGAAACAGCCCTGCATGTCCCCTGGCTCACTCTCCACATTCAGTCCCATGACAGAAGAAGTCTCCAAGCTCCTCTCCTCGTCTCGTCCGACTACATGCACTACCGACCCCATTCCCTCACACCTCCTCCAGCCCCTCTCCAGTCGTCACAACTCACCTAACTACAATCTTTAATCTCTCCCTCTCCTCTGGCATTTTCCCCTCCTCCTTCAAACACTATCATTATTCCATTACTAAAGAAACCCACCCTCGACCCATTTTGCACAAACAGCTACAGATCAGTCTCCAATCTCCCCTTCATCTCTAAACTCTTGGAGCGCCTGATATACTCCCGCCTTACCCTTTACCCCTCCACTCACTCCCTCCTAGACCCTTCACAGTCCGGTTTCCACCCCTACATTCGACAGAAACTGCACTCATCAAAGTGACCAATGACCTTCTGACAGCAAAACGTAACGGTGACCACTCTCTGATCATTCTTCTCGACCTTTTTGCAGCTTTTGACACTGTTGACCACCCTCTTCTACTCTCTAGGCTCCAGTCACTAGGCATTAAGGACACTGCTCTCTCCTGGTTCTCCTCATATCTTTCTGATGGCTCCTTCAGTGTTCTGTTTTCTGGCTCCACTTCATCTCCTCTTCCTCTCACTTTCGGGGTACCTCAAGGCTCAGTTCTTGGCCCCCTTCTCTTCTCTATCTACACAGCCCCAATTGGACAGACCATCAGCAGATTTGGCTTTCAGTACCATCTTTATGCTGATGACACACAACTATACACATCATCCCCTGACCTTACCCCCGCTGTACTACAGAACGCCACTGACTGTCTGTCTGCAGTCTCTAACATCATGTCTGCTCTCATTCTGAAACTCAACCTCTCCAAAACTGAACTTCTTCTGCTCCCGCCATCTACTAATCTCCCTAAATCTGACATTTCCCTCTCCGTGAGTGGCACCATAATAACACCCCGGTGGCAGGCGCGCTGTCTGGGTGTTATGTTTGACTCAGATCTCTCCTTCACCTCCCATATACAATCTCTTGCCCACTCGTGCCACTTACACCTAAAGAAAATCTCTAGAATCCGCCCTTTTCTCACCATGGAAACAACAAAAACCCTCACTGTCGCCCTGATCCACTCCCACCTGGACTACTGTAACGTTCTATTAATTGGCCACCCCCTCACTCGACTTTCCCCTCTCCAGTCCATCTTTAATGCAGCAGCCAGGGTCGTCCATCTGGCTAATCATTACTCGGACCCATCCGCTCTTCGCCAGTCATTTCACTTGCTGCTCATTCATTGCAGGATACAATTCAAAGTACTTGTTCTCACCCACAAAGCTCTCACAATGCGGCACCCCCTTACATCTCCTCCCTCATTTCTGTCTATCAGCCTAACCGACGGCTGCGTTCTGCAAATGACTTTCAACTAAACTCTGCACTAATCCGTACCTCCCACTCCCGACTCCCAAGACTTCTCCCGTGCTGCGCCAATCCTCTGGAACGCTCTACCCCAAGATATTAGGACCATCCACAATTTGCATAGTTTTAGGCACTCGCTCAAAACACATTTGTTCAGAGCGACGTACCACGTTCACTAATCAAAGTAATTTTATGTTTGTGTGTGTGTAGCCCATTCACTATCTCCATCTATCCGTCACCCCTGAAGATGGCTAGACCATCATTGTAAATACATCATTGTAAATACACACCTGTGCTTTGTATCTCCCCCACCTCATTGTAGATTGTAAGCTCTCACGAGCAGGGTCGTCTTATTTCGCTTTAATTATTGTATTGTTAACGTTGTTACTTATGACTGTTGTGCTTGAAACTGTTAAGCTGTAAAGCGCTGCGAAATATGTTGGCTCTATATAAATAAAGATTATTATTATTATTATTATAATACTAGCTATTGAACCCGTTCTATGCCCGGGTGGCTAGCATCTATATTGGTATATGGTCTCCATCCTGGTATGTGCTGCTCCATCCTGCGTCCCCATCCTGTCATGAGCTGCTCCATCCTGCGTCCCCATCCTGTCATGTGCTGCACCCATCCTGCACCCCCATTCTGACATGTGCTGCTCCCATCCTGCACCCCCATTCTCACATGTGCTGCTCCATCCTGTGTCCCTATCCTGTCATGTGCTGCACCCATCCTGCCATGTGTTGCACCCATCTTGCGCCCCCATTCTGTCATGTGTTGCACCCATCCTGCGCCCCCATTCTGTCATGTGCTGCTCCCATCCTGCGCCCCCATTGTGACATGTGCTGCTCCCATCCTGCACCCCCATTCTGACATGTGCTGCACCCATCCTGCGCCTCCATTCTGACATGTTCTACACCCATCCTGCGCCTCCATTCTGTCATTTGCTGCTCCCATCCTGTCATGTGCTGCTCCCATCCTGTGCCCCCATTCTTTCATGTGCTGCTCCCATCCTGCGCCTCTGTTCTGTCATGTGCTGCTCTCATCCTGCGCCCGTTCTGTCATGTGCTGCTCCCATCCTGCGCCCCTGTTCTGTCATGTGCTGCTCCCATCCTGCGCCCATTCTGTTATGTGCTGCTCCCATCCTGCGCCCCTGTTCTGTCATGTGCTGCTCCCATCCTGCTCCCGTTCTGTCATGTGCTGCTCCCATCCAGCGCCCCTGTTCTGTCATGTGCTGCTCCCATCCTGCCCCCGTTCTGTCATGTGCTGCTCCCATCCTGCGCCCCTGTTCTGTCATGTGCTGCTCCCATCCTGCACCCGTTCTGTCATATGCTGCTCCCATCCTGCGCCCCTGTTCTGTCATGTGCTGCTCCCATCCTGCGCCCCTGTTCTGTCATGTGCTGCTCCCATCCTGCGCCACCATTGTATTATATGCCCCCCATAAGATGCTCCATTGTATTATATGCCCCCCATAAGATGCTTCATTGTATATGCCCCGTATTCTACTGTCATATATAAAAAAAAATACCATACTCACCTATCGTCGCTGGGCGCCGAGTGCTGGGGGGCCTGAGCAGGCGGGGACACCGGCGCGCTGTGGGGGTCAGGTGCCGGAGTCACCGCTAGCTCAGGCCCCCAGCACTTCCTATACTCACCTGTTTGTCCCGTTCCACCGCTGTGCGCCGCCATCTTCCGGCTCCTCTGGCTGTGACTGTTCAGTTAGAGGGCGGTGCCGGCACGCATTAAGCGCGTCATCGCGCCCTCTGAACTGGGAACGTCACAGCAGAGGACCCGGGAGACGGAGCCGCACGCAGCGCTGGAACGGGGGACAGGTGAATATACTTACCCTCCTGGCGGTCCCTGACTCTCCGGTGGAGATCGCGGTGTGCGTTCAGTGTTTACGCATACCGCGATCTCCTGGGAGCGTCACTCTGTGGGGGCCAGACTGCGCCGGCGCTAGCGCTTGCGCAGTCTATAAAGGCTTCGGACAGAGTGACGCTCCCAGCGTTATATTATAGATAAGTACACATCATTACAGACCTGAATTCATCTTCCTGTCCTGTGTGTTTAAATGATGTGTTTGGAGAGAGGTTGTTGTGGAGTTGATCTGTAGTACGCCTATGTTTGTCTCCTGGTCCCTGTTCCCCTTTAATTTATTCCTCTGTGTCCCTATCCTCCTCCCTATTGTTGGTTTGTGCTTTTGTGTGATAGAGGGTTTATGTTACCCCTGTTTTGTCTTTTGTGTCTTGTTCACATCATAATTCAGTCCCAGGCTTCATGGGGAGGAGGAGGTGACAGACCAGGGATTTAACGGAAGCATAGTGAGTACCCCCGGGACTGGGATAGTTTGGGTTCAAATTCCAGAGACAGTTTGAGGCCCCTCTCCCCTACTTAAGAATGCTACAGAATAACAAAAGCTGTTGGAATCATCAAGAACACCAATTCTAAGAGTTACAGCAAGAGATCAGCTGCATATCAGTCAGGCTCACACAGATGATCACACTGATACAGAAGCTGTGCCTTGTTATTACCGTGGAACACATAGACATCATGGAGCACATAATGACAAACTCATGATTAGGGATGGGCACACTGAACAGTAAAGTTTGGGCTCCATACCGAACACCTACTGTTAGAGGAGGGACCACGAACACGGACTTCATCAGGAAGTCCATTTTACTATTCAGGTTCACCCCCTAAATACCAGGTGTTTTTCAAGCTGTCATCTGCATCTGATTAGCAGTAAGATTAATACTACCCATAAGAGATCTGTGATTCTCATGCTGACAGTGTGAGCCTGCAGCTGTGACCGGAGGTCTAAAGTTTACCTCCGGTCACTGGCGTCAGCTGATTGTACTACTGCTCCCATCAGCCTATGCCTGCTGGCTCTAACAGCAAGAGCAGGTTACAGCTGATGAGAGTATTCATCAGCTGGCCCTTACACTCTAAATAAATAATTAAAAAATAAAACAGTATGGGTTCCCTTGTATTATTGATAACCAGCCAGGCAAAACTGACAGCTGCAGGTGCAACCCTCAGCTGTCAGCTTTAGCAAGGCTGGTTATCAAGAATAGAGTGGTCCTTATGCAATTTTTATTTTAAATTAATTAATTAAAAAATTTAAAAAATGGCATGGAGTCCCCCTAATTTTTGACAGCTAGCCAAGCTAAAAAAAAGACAGCTGGAGGCTGGTATAGTAATAGTCCCATCAACTGATGCCAGTGACTGAAGGTAAACGTTTAACCTCGAGCCACAGCTGCAGACTCACACTGTCTATAATCTAGCTGGGTAGTAATCCAAATAAGAAAATGCAAAAGCAATAGCAGTTGGATACTGGATAAAAAGTAACTTTTATTGATACTAAAAATAAAATATAAATGACCACTAAAGAAACAAAATACAAAAAACCAGGGATCTGTGGTACGTGTGCCCTAAACCAAACACAGCAAGGGGAAGACAAATAGACGTAAACATACAACAAACAATTGACTGTGTTTATTGGTCCAAATGTATTGAATAGAGACCAAAATAGATAGCATATAGTACCGAAAAAACTGGGAAGTACTAATCAATATATACCTCTCGGTATGTTATTATGGTAATGTGGTGTCCCTTATATCGTCACTAGGAACCATAACTGACACATGCCACAGCCATAAGTCGAGAGTAATCACTTAGAGCATTCCCCTTTGTTGATATACAGATATTGCTACCAGGCGCATATAGCGCCACCACCCTAAGCTAGTTGTATACAACAACAAAAGATGTACTGGGTGTGTAAAAACAGTCAATAATAAAGCAGTAAGTCACCGAAGCCTCATAAGAAAATATATAATGCACTAGACACTTGTATAGCGAATCTGTATCTCACCCATAGCCTAGCTAATGAGCGTTATAACAGTGGTCAGTGCAGACCATATACCTTTAGTGTGGATACAACATTATATCTGAATGCAACCCGATTACTGTACAGACATATAGAATTGCACAGACAGATCCCGCTTTCTATTGCGGGTTAGAATCACCACACATTTAACCCACTGTTGTGGGTGGATCTCACCAGAGTCCGTCGGTTTCGTTTGCCGTGGTAAGGTAATGGTGAGGCCGTGACATAAGACAGCGTCTCCCGACGCGTTTCATCCTACCGGAATCATCAGGGGAGCAAAGTATGACTGATCCGCCTTAGGCTACGTTCACACTAGCGTTGCGCCGCCCTGCGTTTTGTGACGCGTGCGTCGTTTTTTGACCAAAATCGGACGCACAGAAAATGCAACTTGTTGCATTTTCTTGCGTCCGACGCTAGCGTCGGAAACGACGCAAGTGTCGAAAAACGCCACCCTAAAAACGCACGCGTCCCCTATGTTAAACAGAGGGGCGCGTCGCCGCTGCGTCGCCGGCGCAACAGCGACGCACATTGGTGGAACGCCAATGTGAACGTAGCCTTACCGATCTCCCTCACTCCTGTGTCATTTGTGTGTTCGGACCAACAGCGCGTGAGCGATGCTCCGCCCATGGCGTGTGACGCGTCTGAGGTCATATAGAGTACTTCCGGTATGATGGGTCAGTCGTCTGGTATGCTTGGAACGCACGCAATGCATCACTGTGGGACGCATAGCTCCCGCAAAGTGCGCCTGCGCCATAAACCAGAAAAGGTCTCTGACCCTCCTACCGTACTTATAATATGGAACCCTATAAAGTATAAAGGATCCCTGATAGGGCTGCACCAAATAAGGGTGGACCAATAAGTATATACAAAAACCCCGTATGGGCAGACCCTAAGAAGAGGCGGACGCATAAAAATCTAGCGCCGACCCATCACCCAAGCGGCATGATACAGAATTAACCTATATCAATAATGGTGTGACACACCAAAAGGAAAGACAGATGGCCTAGGATAAGGCTTAAGATGACAAAAAAGAAAAATCAAATAGGGACAGAAGTTTACATAATAGGCCCAAGAAAGACACGGCCAAAAAAAAAAAAAGGGGATAAGTTGGCTATGAATTCATTTATTTGGACGTGACACCACGGATCCATGTGCCAATAGGAAACAGAGAGTGCAGGGGTGGTGCCGGGGAACCTGCAGGCCCTATAGAGAACTAGACCCTATTGTTCTATCTGTACCCTGCCTATCGCGGAGGTTGGCACCCTACAAGAGAAAGACGAAGAGAAATGGCGCCCCCACTCAACGGCGGCTATCCCTAACTGCATAGCCCTATTTTGTCCCTAAATTGTGCATGGGAGATAGAAAAGGATACGGTGGTTAATTCCAAGAAAGATTTCTCTAGAAGGTGGGGACATCTTTCCCTACCGACTATGGCCTACCTAGCGCAGGGGTTGGCACCCTAAAAACCTGCTCAAATGGCGCCCCCACTCCATGGCGGCTTTCCCTCATTGCAAAACCCTCAATCAATGGAATGTGATGGAGATGACAATTATAAAAAGCAACTGTAAGATTGTACCTCATTCAGGCCAGCTGGCTGCACGGTTCTCAGGGTAAATATCCACCTGCTCACTTTTTGTAGGATCAACTTGTCCCAATCTCCTCCTCTTACTGGAGGGATTATTTTGTCGATCCTAATAAAAGAAATTTCTTTAAGATTACCACGATGGAAATTATTCATGTGGGTTGCCACTGGAGTATCTCTTCTATTGGCGATGTCCCGGAGATGTTCACCAACCCTTTTCCGAAATTCTCTCTTTGTTTTGCCCACATACTCCAAACCACACCCACAAGTGGCTTTGTAAATCAATTTTAGTACGACAATTAATAAAGTGTCGGATGGAGTATGACGTGGCAGTAACATTACTCTGGAAAGTTTTTGTTGATGTAATGGAGGCACAGGCCTTACATGCGCCACATTTGTAGCATCCTTTTGTTTGATTCATCCACCCAGGTCTGTTTTCTGGTTGATAGTGGCTGTGAACCAATCTGTCAGATAAAGATCTACCTTTTTTGTAGGTGATCTGAGGCCATTCAGGGATGTGTTTACTTATATCATTATCCATCTGGAGTACTGACCAGTAGGGTTGAGCGAAACGGGTCGAACATTTTCAAAAGTCGCCGACTTTTGGCTAAGTCGGGGTTTCATGAAACCCGATCCGACCCCTGTGCGGGGTCGGCCATGCGGTACGCGACTTTCGCGCCAAAGTCGCGTTTCAATGACGCGAAAAGCGCCATTTCTCAGCCAATGAAGGTAAACGCAGAGTGTGGGCAGCGTGATGACATAGGTCCTGGTCCCCACCATCTTAGAGAAGGGCATTGCAGTGATTGGCTTGCTGTCTGCGACGTCACAGGGGCTATAAAGAGGCGTTCCCGCCGACCGCCATCTTACTGCTGCTGATCTGAGCTTAGGGAGAGGTTGCTGCCGCTTTGTCAGAAGCAGGGATAGCGTTAGGCAGGGTCCATTAACCACAAAACCGCTTGTGCTGCAGCGATTTGCACTGTCCAACACCACCCTCGGTGTGCAGGGACAGTGGAAGTTTTTTTTTTTTTTTTTTTCCCCTCAGCGCTGTAGCTCATTGGGCTGCCCTAGAAGGCTCCCTGATAGCTGCATTGCTGTGTGTACGCCGCTGTGCAAACCAACTGCTTTTTTCAAAGCACAAATCCTCTTGTTCCTTCCTTTCTGCACAGCTATCTTTTTTGTTTGTCCACACTTTTTATTTCATTTGTGCATCAGTCCACTCCTTATTGCTGCCTGCCATACCTGGCTGAGATTACTGCAGGCAGGGAGATAGTAGCTGCCTGCCATACCTGGCTGAGATTACTGCAGGCAGGGAGATAGTAATTGTAGGACATTCCCTGTTTTTTTTTTTTTTTTTTTTTTGGTGGGAGATTAAGATTGGCAATTTGGCATTTCTGCTAGAGTGCCATCCCTGTGTGTGCCATCTCTCTCACATAGTGGGCCATAGAAAGCCTTTTCATTTTTCTGTATTTTTTTTTGTGGGGTGTATAAATTCTCCCTGATAAAAATACAGTGGGAGATTAATATTGGCCTTTGGGCTTGTGTGCCAGTCCTGAGTGTGCCATCTCTCTCACAAATAGTGGGCCATAGAAAGCCTATTTTATTTTTTTTGGGGTTTTATAAATTCTCCCTGAAAAAAAGGGAGATTAATATTGGCCTCTGGGCTTGTGTGCCAGTCCTGAGCGTGCCATCTGTGCCAGCCCTAGGCGTGCCATCTCTCTCACAAATAGTGGGCCATAGAAAGCCTATTTATTTTTTTTTTTGGTTTTATAAATTCTCCCTGAAAAAAAGGGAGATTAATATTGGCCTCTGGGCTTGTGTGCCAGTCCTGAGCGTGCCATCTGTGCCAGCCCTGAGCGTGCCATCTCTCTCACAAATAGTGGGCCATAGAAAGCCTATTTAATTTTTTTTTTTGTTTTATAAATTTTCCCTGAAAAAAGGGAGATTAATATTGGCCTCTGGGCTTGTGTGCCAGTTGTGAGCGTGCCATCTGTGCCAGTCCTGAGCGTGCCATCTCTCTCACAAATAGTGGGCCATAGAAAGCCTATTTAAATATTTTTTTGGTTTTATAAATTCTCCCAGAAAAAAAGGGAGATTAATATTGGCCTCTGGGCTTGTGTGCCAGTCCTGAGCGTGCCATCTGTGCCAGCCCTGAGCGTGCCATCTCTCTCACAAATAGTGGGCCATAGAAAGCCTATTTAATTTTTTTTTTTGTTTTATCAATTTTCCCTGAAAAAAGGGAGATTAATATTGGCCTCTGGGCTTGTGTGCCAGTTGTGAGCGTGCCATCTGTGCCAGTCCTGAGCGTGCCATCTCTCTCACAAATAGTGGGCCATAGAAAGCCTATTTAAATATTTTTTTGGTTTTATAAATTCTCCCAGAAAAAAAGGGAGATTAATATTGGCCTCTGGGCTTCTGTGCCAGTCCTGAGCGTGCCATCTGTGCCAGTCCTGAGCGTCCCATCTCTCTCACAAATAGTGGGCCATAGAAAGCCTATTTTATTTTTTTTGGGGGTTTTATAAATTCTCCCTGAAAAAAAGGGAGATTAATATTGGCCTCTGGGCTTGTGTGCCAGTCCTGAGCGTGCCATCTGTGCCAGCCCTGAGCGTGCCATCTCTCTCACAAATAGTGGGCCATAGAAAGCCTATTTAATTTTTTTTTTTGTTTTATAAATTTTCCCTGAAAAAAGGGAGATTAATATTGGCCTCTGGGCTTGTGTGCCAGTTGTGAGCGTGCCATCTGTGCCAGTCCTGAGCGTGCCATCTCTCTCACAAATAGTGGGCCATAGAAAGCCTATTTAAATATTTTTTTGGTTTTATAAATTCTCCCAGAAAAAAAGGGAGATTAATATTGGCCTCTGGGCTTCTGTGCCAGTCCTGAGCGTGCCATCTGTGCCAGTCCTGAGCGTCCCATCTCTCTCACAAATAGTGGGCCATAGAAAGCCTATTTTATTTTTTTTTTGGGTTTTAGAAATTCTCCCTGGAAAAAAAAAGGGAGATTAATATTGCCCTTTGGGCTTGTGTGCCAGTACTAAGCGTTCCATCTCTCTCTCTCTCTCAGTCAGTGGGCCATAGAACGCCTATTTTTGGTTTTATTTGTTTTCTAAATTCTCCCTGAAAAAATCATTTTATTTTATTTGGTTTCTAAATTCTTCCTGATAAAATCATATTTTTTTTATTATTTTTTTTTCTAAAGTCTCCCTGAAAAAAAAAAAAAGAAAACAACCCAAAAAAACAGTGGAAGATTAATATTGGCCTTTCTGCTTGTGTGCCAGTCTTGACTCCTGGGTGTGCCATCTCTCTCTCTCTCTCTCTCTCTCTCTCTCTCTCTCTCTCTCCAATTGTGGTCCATAGAAAGCCTATATTTTTTTTCCTTGATTTGGGTTCCAAAATCTACCAGAGAAAATAACTCCATCAATCATTGGTAGAAAAATATTGGCCTCTGGGCTTGTGTGCCACTCCTGATTCCTGTGTGCGTCATCTCTCACTCAGTGGCCCATAGAAAGCATATAGTTTGTTACATTTGTTTTCTAAATTCTCCCTGCAAAAATCTATTTTTTTTTTTTTGGGGGGTTTCTAAAGTGTTCCTGAAAAAAATAAAAATAAAAAAAAAATAATAGTGTGACATTAATATTAACATTTGTGCTTCAGTGACAGTCCTGCGTGTGGGGCATCTCTCTAATTTGCAGCCACCAAAAAAAGAGTGTGTAACATTGGGCCTGATTTTCGCTGTGGTCTCACCAACCTGTAAAGGGGTAGCTAAATCATACTGAAGTTATAGCTCACCGTGTAAGTTGTGTGACTGCAACAAATAACGTTAGTTTGGTTACGTTTTTAAAACAATGAGGAAGTCTAGTGGAAGAGGTCGTGGCCGGGGGCGTTCATTGTCAGCTGGTAATGAGGGTAGTGGTAGTGGTGGAGCATCAGGTGGTCGTGGGGGAAAAAATATTGCACCTAAGTCTGGAGCTGTGGAGCCAGGTTCGTCGTCCGGCTACACAAGGCCTCGAACGCTCCCTTTTCTGGGATTAGGAAAACCGCTTTTAAAGCCGGAGCAGCAAGAGCAAGTTTTGGCTTATCTTGCTGACTCAGCCTCTAGCTCTTTTGCCTCATCTCGTGAAACTGGTAAAAGTAAAAGCAGCGCGTCGTTAGTGGATGTTCACGGTCAGGGACAAGTCACTTCCTTGTCCTCTTCAGCAAAAACAACAACAGAGAAGAATGCAGCAGGCGACACAACGGGTTACTCCATGGAGCTCTTTACACATACCGTCCCTGGCTTAGAAAGTGAAGCAGTTAACAGTCCATGCCCATTACAAATTGAATCTGACATGGAGTGCACTGACGCACAGCCACAGCCAGACTACTATGCTGGTCCTTTGACTCAGACCACAACATTGCCCTCGCAGGGTGCTGATCAAGAATCAGACCCTGATGAGACTATGTTGCCCCATCACGAACGCTATACCACCGAACGACACGGTGACACAGACGAAGTTGCGCAGGAGGTACAAGAAGAGTTATTAGATGACCCAGTTCTTGACCCCGATTGGCAGCCATTGGGGGAACAGGGTGCAGGCGGCAGCAGTTCTGAAGCAGAGGAGGAGGAGGGGCCGCAGCAGGCATCAACATCGCCACAGGTTCCATCTGCCGGGCCCGTATCTTGCCCAAAACGCGTGGCAAAGCCAAAACCTGGTGGAGGACAGCGTGGCCATCCGGTTAAAGCTCAGTCTGCAATGCCTGAAAAGGTATCCGATGCTAGAAAGAGTGCAGTCTGGCATTTTTTTAAACAACATCCAATTGATCAGCGCAAAGTCATCTGTCAAAAATGTTCTACTTCCTTAAGCAGAGGTCAGAATCTGAAAAGTCTCAATACTAGTTGCATGCATAGACATTTAACCACCATGCATTTGAAAGCTTGGACTAACTACCAAACGTCCCTTAAGGTTGTTGCACCCTCGGCCAATGAAGCTAGTCATCAACGCAACATCCCTTCCGGCAGTGTAGGACCACCATTTAGCGCACCACCTGCTGTATCTGTGCAGGTATCTTTGCCAGGCCAAAGCAGTCAGGGTCAGGGAATCACCAGTTTCGTAGTAGGAAACACTGCATCTAGGGCACCGGCGGCAACAATACCATCTCCCACCGTCTCTCAGTCTGCCATGTCCACCGGCACCCCCGCTAGTTCCACGATCTCCAGCTCTCCAGTCCAGCTCACCCTACATGAGACTATGGTTAGAAAAAGGAAATACTTAGCCTCGCATCCGCGTACACAGGGTTTGAACGCCCACATAGCTAGACTAATCTCGTTAGAGATGATGCCCTACCGGTTAGTTGAAAGCGAAGCTTTCAAAGACCTGATGGACTACGCTGTACCACGCTACGAGCTACCCAGTCGACACTTTTTTTCCAGAAAAGCCATCCCAGCCCTCCACCAGCATGTTAAAGAGCGCATCGTCCATGCACTCAGGCAATCTGTGAGCACAAAGGTGCACCTGACAACAGATGCATGGACCAGTAGGCATGGCCAGGGACGTTACGTGTCCATCACGGCACACTGGGTAAATGTGGTGGATTCAGGGTCCACAGGGGACAGCAAGTTTGGGACAGTTCTGCCTAGCCCACGGTCTAGTAAACAGTTGTCTGTAGCCGTTCGCACCCCCTCCTCCTCCTCCTCCTCCTCCTCGTCCTCCTGCAGAAGCAAGAGCTCGTCCACAGACCGCAGTCGCACAAACACTCCATCCGCACCTGCCACTGTTGCACACCAGGTCTCCCATTATGGGGCAGCTACTGGCATACGTCAGCAGGCTGTATTGGCTATGAAGTGTTTGGGCGACAATAGACACACCGCGGAAGTTCTGTCCGAGTTCTTGCAGCAAGAAACGCAGTCGTGGCTGGGCACTGTAGATCTTGAGGCAGGCAAGGTAGTGAGTGATAACGGAAGGAATTTCATGGCTGCCATCTCCCTTTCCCAACTGAAACACATTCCTTGCCTGGCTCACACCTTAAACCTGGTGGTGCAGTGCTTCCTGAAAAGTTATCCGGGGTTATCCGACCTGCTCCTCAAAGTGCGTGGACTTTGCGCACATATCCGCCGTTCGCCTGTACACTCCAGCCGTATGCAGACCTATCAGCGTTCTTTGAACCTTCCCCAGCATCGCCTAATCATAGACGTTGCAACAAGGTGGAACTCAACACTGCACATGCTTCAGAGACTGTGCGAACAGAGGCGGGCTGTTATGTTTTTGTGGGAGGATACACATACACGGGCAGGCAGTAGGATGGCAGACATGGAGTTGTCAGGTGTGCAGTGGTCGAAGATTCAAGACATGTGTCAAGTCCTTCAGTGTTTTGAGGAATGCACACGGCTGGTTAGTGCAGACAACGCCATAATAAGCATGAGCATCCCCCTAATGCGTCTGCTGATGCAAAGTTTGACGCACATAAAGGATCAGGCGTCTGCACCAGAGGAAGAGGAAAGCCTTGATGACAGTCAGCGATTGTCTGGTCAGGGCAGTGTACATGACGAGGTACCGGGCGAAGAGGAGGTGGAGGATGAGGAGGATGATGGGGATGAGTATATTTTTAATGAGGAAGCTTTCCCGGGGGCACGGGAAATTGGTGGCGTGGCAAGGCCGGGTTCTGGTTTTTTGAGGGACACAAGTGACGTAGATTTGCCTGCAACTGCCCCTCAACCAAGCACAACCGCAGATTTGACAACGGGAACTTTGGCCCACATGGCGGATTATGCCTTGCGTATCCTCAAAAGGGACACACGCATTACAAAAATGATGAACGATGACGATTACTGGTTGGCCTGCCTCCTTGATCCTCGCTATAAAGGCAAATTGCAAAATATTATGCCACATGAGAACTTGGAACTAATATTAGCAACAAAACAATCAACTCTTGTTGACCGTTTGCTTCTGGCATTCCCTGCACACAGCGCCCGTGATCGTTCTCACACGAGCTCCAGGGGCCAGCAGACCAGAGGTGTTAGAGGGGCAGAAATCAGAAGTGGCGTTGGCCAGAGGGGTTTTCTGACCAGGTTGTGGAGTGATTTTTCTATGACCGCAGACAGGACAGGTACTGCAGCATCAATTCAAAGTGACAGGAGACAACATTTGTCCAGTATGGTTACAAACTATTTTTCATCCCTTATCGACGTTCTCCCTCAACCGTCATTCCCATTTGATTACTGGGCATCCAAATTAGACACCTGGCCAGAATTGGCAGAATATGCATTGCAGGAGCTTGCTTGCCCGGCAGCTAGTGTCCTATCAGAAAGAGTATTCAGTGCTGCAGGTTCAATACTAACAGAAAAAAGGACTCGTCTGGCTACCCAAAATGTAGATGATCTAACCTTCATTAAAATGAACCACAACTGGATTTCAAAATCTTTTGCCCCACCCTGCCCGGCTGACACCTAGCTTTCCTATGAAAAGGTCTTGCCTGTGGACTATTCTGAATGACTTTTCCAATCTCGTAATTTTCTTCACCTGATTGTCCAGCATACGACATGTTTCCACCTCACGAAATGGCCAAACTCCCCACACGGGGCCGTGCTATCGCCACTTTGCGCTTGGACCCTTGAGAGTGCTGTTTGTCTGAAGAGGTGGGTGTGGCCGCTTTTGGTCGACGGCACTGCCACTGGGTCCCTCATAGTACAATAAAGTGTCTCTGGCGGTGGTGGTGCGCACCCAACGTCAGACACACCGTTGTAATATGAGGGGCCCTGTGCCTGTACCGCCGGCCACAAGACAGTTCCCCCCCCCAGCTCAAACAGTGCTCTACCACTAGCAAAATTATCTCTCACAGCTTCACCAATGTGTAGTCTAGCCGCTGACATCCTTCAATGCCTGGCACTGACAATACCATTGTTTTGACATTTTTGTTATGTTAGGCCTTCGAAGCCTGTCTGCGGTCCCTTCTTTCTACAACTACTACACTGACCAGGCCACTGCTGGCCGTGTTACCCTGGAACCAATTTAAAAGTGCCTACAGTCAGCCCAATTTTGTTATGTTAGGCCTTCGAAGACTGTCTGCCGTCACTCCTTCCACTAGACTTCCACTGACCATACACTGCTGCCCATGTACCCCTGGAACCAATTTAAAGTGCCTACAGCCAGCCCAATTTTGTTATGTTAGGCCTTCGAAGCCTGTCTGCGGTCACTCCTTCCACTAGACTTCCACTGACCAGACCACTGCTGCCCGTGTACCCCTGGAACCAATTTAAAAGTGCCTACAGCCAGCCCAAGTTTGTTATGTTAGGCCTTGGAAGCCTGTCTGCGGTCACTCCTTCCACTAGACTTCCACTGACCAGACCACTGCTGCCCGTGTACCCCTGGAACCAATTTAAAAGTGCCTACAGCCAGCCCAAGTTTGTTATGTTAGGCCTTGGAAGCCTGTCTGCGGTCACTCCTTCCACTAGACTTCCACTGACCAGACCACTGCTGCCCGTGTACCCCTGGAACCAATTTAAAAGTGCCTACAGCCAGCCCAAGTTTGTTATGTTAGGCCTTGGAAGCCTGTCTGCGGTCACTCCTTCCACTAGACTTCCACTGACCAGACCACTGCTGCCCGTGTACCCCTGGAACCAATTTAAAAGTGCCTACAGCCAGCCCAAGTTTGTTATGTTAGGCCTTCTAAGCCTGTCTGCGGTCCATTCTTTCAACTACTACTACACTGACCAGGTCACTGCTGCCCGTGTACCCCTGGAACCAATTTAAAATTGCCTACAGCCAGCCCAATTTTTTTATTTTAGGCCTTCGATGCCTGTCTGCGGTCCATTCTTTCAACTACTACTACACTGACCAGGTCACTGCTGCCCGTGTACCCCTGGAACCAATTTAAAATTGCCTACAGCCATGTGTTATTATTTTAGGCATTCGATGCCTGTCTGCGGTCCATTTTTTCAACTACTACTACACTGACCAGGTCACTGCTGCCCGTGTACCCCTGGAACCAATTTAAAATTGCCTACAGCCATGTGTTATTATTTTAGGCCTTCGATGCCTGTCTGCGGTCACTCCTTCCACTAGGCCTCCACTGACCACACCACTGCTGTCCGTGTACCCCTGGAACCAATTTAAAATTGCCTACAGCCATGTGTTATTATTTTAGGCCTTCGATGCCTGTCTGCGGTCCATTCTTTCAACTACTACTACACTGACCAGGGCACTGCTGGCCGTGTACCCCTGGAACCAACATCAGAAAATATAAAAATAAGTATTTTGCTTATAAAAAAGAAAATACTGGTGAGATATCAAATGCAGACATTTTAACATTAAAAACAAACACACAACTAAAATCTGGTACAGTACTAAAAATGGCCACCAGCTACAATTACTTTCTCCTGCAAGTAGTTAACTGAAAGTTTTTTTAAATTGAAAACACACATATGGCATCCACCGAGTGTTGTCCTGTCGCGTCTTCTTTATATTATTGCCGAGAAGATGCAAAATAATGAAAATAATAAAATCATTAATTACCAAAATAATAGAGAAAGTCAACACCACATTGCAAATAAACATTCATTCCAAATAAAGAAGCAGGGCGCGTCCGAGGGTGAGTATATACCTAATAAGAATATAATCACCCTCGGACGCGCAATGCTTATTTCCAACAGCCTTCCTTCCTAAGAATCAGCCCTTCCGTCGTGTAGAGAGACGTTGTGTTACACTCCAAGGTGTTCCCCAGGTTGCCTTTCCTGAGCTTCGATCTTCCGGCTCTCGTTTAGTAGTTCTTGGAAACTACTCTGCATTAGGCCTTCAAATTGGGTATGGGGTGTAGAGAGATGGTGTGTTCCACTCCAAGGTGTTCCCCAGGTTGCCTTTCCTGAGCTTCGATCTTCCGGCTCTCGTTTAGTAGTTGTTGGAAACTACGCTGCATTAGGCCTTCAAATTGGGTATGGGGTGTAGCGAGAGGGTGTGTTACACTCCAAGGTGTTCCCCAGGTTGCCTTTCCTGAGCTTCGATCTTCCGGCTCTCGTTTAGTAGTTCTTGGAAACTACACTGCATTAGGCCTTCAAATTGGGTATGGGGTGTAGAGAGAGGGTGTGTTACACTCCAAGGTGTTCCCCAGGTTGCCTTTCCTGAGCTTCGATCTTCATGCTCTCGTTTAGTAGTTGTCGGAAACTACGCTGCATTAGGCCTACAAATTGGGTATGGGGTGTAGAGAGAGGGTGTGTTACACTCCAAGGTGTTCCCCAGGTTGCCTTTCCTGAGCTTCGATCTTCATGCTCTCGTTTAGTAGTTGTCGGAAACTACGCTGCATTAGGCCTACAAATTGGGTATGGGGTGTAGAGAGAGGGTGTGTTACACTCCAAGGTGTTCCCCAGGTTGCCTTTCCTGAGCTTCGATCTTCATGCTCTCGTTTAGTAGTTGTCGGAAACTACGCTGCATTAGGCCTACAAATTGGGTATGGGGTGTAGAGAGAGGGTTTGTTACACTCCAAGGTGTTCCCCAGGTTGCCTTTCCTGAGCTTCGATCTTCCGGCTCTCGTTTAGTAGTTGTTGGAAACTACGCTGCATTAGGCCTTCAAATTGGGTATGGGGTGTAGCGAGAGGGTGTGTTACACTCCAAGGTGTTCCCCAGGTTGCCTTTCCTGAGCTTCGATCTTCCGGCTCTCGTTTAGTAGTTCTTGGAAACTACACTGCATTAGACCTTCAAATTGGGTATGGGGTGTAGAGAGAGGGTGTGTTACACTCTAAGGTGTTCCCCAGGTTTCCTTGCCATTGCTTCGGTCTTCCGACTCTCGTTTAGTAGTTGTAGAAAAGTACACTGCATTAGGCCATACAAAATGGGTATGGGGTGGAGAGAGATGGTGTGTTACACTCCAAGGTGTTCCCCAGGTTGCCTTTCCTGAGCTTCTATCTTCAGGCTCTCATTAAATTGTGGTTAAATGGAACAACTGCATTTGGCGTACTAGTTGGTTTGGGGCCTACTATCGGTGTCTGCCACTCCTTGCTGTTCTCCTCCACTGAACAAAGCTGTGCCGCCTGTTTACTACGGTTGCCAATTTTGAACTGCATTTCGACTACTTACTGATTTGGCCCTACTCTCTGTGTCAGCCTCTCATTCCAGTTGTCCTCCACTGCAATGCCCCCTGGTTATTCCTGTGTTACCAATTTTGAACTGCATTTAGCCCACTTTCTTCTTTGGGCCTATATCTGTGTTTCCACTTCATCGTGCCCATTGCCCAGCCAGTGATAGATGAGTCTGCTGGTACATTGACCCATAACGCAACATTCCCCGTGCACGCTACACAACAACATTGTGACCCTGCTGAAAGTCAGGTTGCTCTTCCCGCATACCATACCACCTTACATGGGGACAAAGAGGAAGGTGCAGATGAAAGTGCAGGTTCCTTCATCAGGTGGGGGGAGGAATACTAGTTGGCGACGTCACTGGCACAGGGCCTCTCATAGTACGCAAAAGTGTTGCTGCCGGTGGGAGGCGCCCCCGCCGTGCAAACACACCGCTGTACTTTGAGGGGCCCTGTGCCAGTGCCAATGCCAACGAGTGGGCCCCCCCTGCTTGCTCAGGTTCACAGCACTTGCAAAGTTGAAATACTTACCTCTCCCTGCTCCACTGCCGTGACGTGGTCCAGATTTCCTGGGCCCACTAATTACTTGAACCAGCCCTACCCCCCACAACTTTAGCCAAATGACCCCCAATTTCAAATGCCTTCCAATTATTATAAGGTAAATTACGCTTGACAAGCTTCATTAAGAAGAATGGATGGTTTTGACATTAAAATGGCCACTCTAGGTGTTTTCCTGGCCCCCACTCACTGCCGACTATGCTGCCCCATTGACTTGCATTGGGTTTCGTGTTTCGGTCGATCCCGACTTTACGTCATAATCGGCCGATTTCACTCGACCCGACTTTGGACATAGTCGGGTTTCGCAAAACCCGGCTCGACTCTAAAAAGGTCAAGGTCGCTCAACTCTACTGACCAGTGTTTCATCAAAATCTTTCTGACGTCCCCCGCTCCGTTAGAAAACCGGGTAATGAAGCGAATGACATCATTATCCTCAACATTAGGTTTGGGAATTAGTAACTGTTTTCTCTCCTTTTTTTGGGACTCCTTGTAGGCCCTGTTAAGGATCCCTTCCGGGTAGCCCCTCTCTAAGAATCTATTTTTCAAGTCAGCCGCTTGTTCTTGGAAGGTGTCAGGATTGGAGCAATTTCTACGGATTCTCAAATATTGTCCTTTTGGTATACCTCTTTTTAGTGTAATGGGGTGGTTACTTTCTCATCTAAGGAGGGAATTGGTCGCTGTTTCCTTCCTGTGTGTTTTTGTGCTGATCTCACCGTCCTGTTTTCTTTCAATACAGATGTCAAGGAACGCCAGTTTTGTTGAATTTGCCTCATACGTAAAGTGAAGACCTAGATCATTAGTATTGAGGCCATTCACAAAGGTACCAAATTCAATGGCATTACCCCTCCAAATTACCAGGACGTCATCGATGTACCTTAGCCAAAGTACTATCCTCTCATCTGGACCTGCATTGGGATTACCAAAGACAGTTGTTTCCTCCCACCAGCCCAGGAGCAAATTTGCATACGAGGGCGCACAATGGCTGCCCATCGCTGTACCCCTGAGCTGGTGGAAGTACTTACGATCGAACAGAAACACATTACTGGTCAAACAGAACTCCAGAGCCTCCAGAATGAATTTATTGTGTTTTTCGTACTGTATCCCTCTTGTGCTCAGATAATGGTTCACAGCCGCCAGACCTTTTTCATGTGGGATGGATGAATATAACGCTTCTACATCAATACTCCCCAATATCATGTCGGGGTCTAGATATATACCGTCCAGTTTGCTTAAAAGGTCAGTGGTGTCACGTACAAAGGAATTCAGGGAGCCTACAAAATGTTTCAAAATTTTGTCAATATACATGCTAAGTTTTTCAGTTAGACTGTTGTTGCCGGATACAATGGGTCTTCCTTTCAAGGGATTGGTGCCCTTGTGCACTTTAGGAAGACAATAGAAGGTGGGTATGACTGGATTTTTTGGAAGCAGGAAATCTTTCTCATCCTTGCCCAAAACACCATCATCATAACCCTTAACAATTAAGGACTTTAATTTTTCCCCAAGACCCACCCAAGGGTTACCTGTCAGGACCCTATAATCCTCTGTTTTGTCCAGCAGGGAAAGACATAGGCCACGGTAGTCGGTGGTATCCATAATGACCACATTGCCCCCTTTATCAGAAGGTTTTAATGTAATACTGTGGTCTTTCTCCAGATTACATAAACAGGCCATTTCACCCCTGGACAAATTGTGTGGATTTTTGTGTCGTCTGTCTGACAATTTCATAATATCCTCAGTTACTAAATTTAGGAAAATATCCATGGCACTCAGATCCCCCGTTGGTGGGGGCATTCTCGAGCTTTTGTTTTTTAGTCCCGTGAAGGGGCCCAGCCCATCCAAGTTGGGATCAGGGTCCCCAAGATGGAATAAAAAGTGCACGTCTCTGAGCAGATCATCTGGAATACCCAATTCCGTGCATTGTTTTTTGTTTTCCCTAAGGAAGAATTTCTTCCATTTGAGGCATCTGACAAACAGATTAAGGTCCTTGACTACTTCAAAAGTGTCCATGTCTGATGTTGGTACAAAGGACAGACCCTTGCTAAGTAGGTTGTGCTCCTCCCTACTCAAAGGTCTAGAGGACAGGTTGACAACCTGCGTACTTATGTGGGTGGGTTGGATCGGCTTCGGAGCGGGTAACTTAGGTCTAAAAAACTGTTCTTAGGGGGAGATCTTCTATTGGCACCTCGTCCCCAACTGTTACCCCTTCCTTTGCCTTTACCCCTGCCTCTTTGTCCACCTGGTCTTACTTCACTGTCTGAGGCCTCTGCTTCGGAAGAGGAAATGTCTGTCTCTACCCGGCGTGGGAATCTGCTAGTGGAAAAGGAATATGCTTTATTTTCTTTAAATTCTTGCAGATCTCTTATGAAGAATTTATGTTTTTTATCTTTTAAATGGTACTGAAACCTCTCTACCGTATTCTGCAACTGTGTCTCTTTTTTAGAAAAATCAGGTTCAGAAGCAAATTTCTTTGTGATTTCCACCTGTTCTTTTAATGAGTCATTCAGTACGTTCAAATTTTGTTTTTCCTCCTCTAACAGCAGTCTCATTAACCTCAATGAACTATCAGTGGCCTCTTTTTCCCACTTCGCCAACAGACCTGGACTTTTGTAGCGGTACCCTGGTGCTAGAGTAATTCTTAAATGTCTGGGGACAATGCCTGATCTAATATATAATTGCCTAGAATACTACTTCCTGCAATTTGTGCCAACTTCCTGTCCGGAGCTAATGTCCGGAGCTAATGTCCGGAGATAAGTGACGTCAACAGTGTCCAGTGTCTGATTGGTTGCCGCCTGCTGCGAGCGACCAATCAGAAACGTGCCGTACTGTGACACACTCCGCCCGCCATTTTGGTGTGATTTTTGAATTTTTACCTCACAGCAAGTTTCTACTGCGTGGAGGCGGGCCCAGTGACGTTGCTCTTCAAGCTCCTGCCGAATTTCGTCAAAAAAATGATAATACCAGTTACCAAAACTATATATATTTAGTTGTGAAGTGGTTCAGTGACATTTTCACACCAATTTTGAACTTTTGTTTGGTGTTTTCTCCATATACTGCCTATTATGTTTGTTCTTTCTTACTATTATTTATTAATTGTATTATTCTTACATTTGAATAAATAAAGTATATATGGATTCTAGACTCCCGATTCTTTAGAATCGGGCTGCCATCTAGTTCAATATAATTGTCCAAACTTTGTACCTCCCACCATGAAGCTATTTGTTCTTTATATGTTTTTGTAAGCTCTTTAAAAGCCGCATTAAAAGAAGGTACATATTTCTTTTGAATATAAGTTCTATCTGAAAAAACTTCTTTGGCCTCTGAAGCCCATTGGTTAGTGTCAATGCCCGTGGTAAGGAACCCTGCCATGCCACATCTAAATATAATCTAACAGCGTGCGATCCAAGGCTCTCTGACTGGTGGTAATGATTTTACATTAGCAAACACTAGATGTTCAGGCCCCCTATTCAAGTGAATGGCGTCTGGATTTGGATGCTGTTCTGGTACCCCAACCAAACTTTTTAAACTGTTCAGTTGAACCTGCTAGACCAAAAAATCCAGCAGTTTGCCCATCCCTACTCATGATGAATATACTGTATATACGTCAAATAGCAAAAAAGAGGTTATCCTTTGATTAAAGTACATTTTAATCACTAGAATTTTTTTATAAAATAAATTTCTGCATTTAAATGTGTTAAACAAATGTTTCTGTGCTGACATAATCTTATAAATGTGCCACTGCTATGTGCTGTGTAATATCTGAGTCTGACCATGCAGGAACATGTCTAATCATATCACATCTCCTGGCCAGGGGAAGATGCAAAAGAGAGCATAGAGACAGGGCAGTACGGGATCACAGCTGATTCTTTTATTGAGCTACAACATTTCATTGCCTGTTTTTAAGCAATAGTTTGGAGAGCCCCCATGGGGCCGTGGGGTACTCAGTACTGGGTCCTTCAGTTTTTTTGGGGATGTCATGGTGGCTGACCCGGTCCGTGGCCCTGGGATTTCCATGTAAAAGGGAAAGGTCTTTAAAAGGGAAATGTTCGTGACGCCACCTGTGGTATTCGGTCAGGATGATCAACGCTGCTGTAAAGGTTCCGCTGGGGTGATGTTATGGCAGCTAAATGGTATACCTTCCCACTGGTGAAGTATATCCCCAGGGCTTCACAGTATGTAGATGGTGGATGGTGAGAGGCTCAGTGAAGAACGAGGACACAAGGTTGCAGTCTCTTTACTTTTACTGAAGACTTCAGCATCCACAGTTCAGGGCACCAGATCACAGGGCAGGCAGAGTCTGGCCAGTTTGGAGGCAAGTCCAGAGTCCCCTTGTCCAGGTGGAAATCAGTAGCCTTCCCTTGCGCTGCAGTGTTGTAGTTTCTTACTGCCTGAGGCTTCACATAAGGTCCTCACAGATGTAATGTCTTTCTCTCTGTCCCCCATATAGGATAGGACAAACCTGTATGACTGGTGGCTAGAGGCTGTTTATAGGGACTGTATCATGCCCCGGCCTAAACAGTTTGCCACCGTGCCTCCTGGGTGTATGGCCGACAGGTAGCGTGAAATTAGCTGTCCTGCTGGTCTCTGGAGCAAGGCATAAAGGTCGGTACTCCCTCGGTGTTCTGGCTACCGGGCTTCTGTGCCTCAGGAGGCAGCCTGTATAGGGCTGGTCCCCTTCTGATATCCAATTCTTTGCTATGACTTCCTTCACCCTCTCTGCAATACAATTCTCCTTCGATGTCTCTTTCTATGAGCTGCAGCTATTAGAGCATGCACAGCTCTGTGTACTTTCTCCTTCGCTCTCTGACAGGATCCCACCCCTGCCAGGGACCAACTAACTGAGCGGAGCTCAGCCAGCAACTAACTAACTTTCCCTACAGGGGACCAGTTTTACCAATGTGGGGAGTGACCTAATAAATAAAAGCAAGAGCTCCCCCTGGTGGCTTGGAGTGTGAAATGTGTTGCATGTTTGTGATACCAGGATGCAGTTGTCCTTCTTTGCCTCCAAACATAACACCACTTTCCCCTAGAGGAAAATGACATTACTGCAATGACCAGGACCCTGGGGTGCTGCAGTTTTACCTCAAAGAAAAAGATAATTTGCAATCCCTTGTTGTAATGTCTTTATACTCTTTTTTGCATCCTCCCCTGGTGATGAGCTCTGGCACATGCTGACCATGTCCCTATATGGTCAGACACAGCAATTGCACAGTACATAGCTGGGTACATTTGTAAGATTATCTTAGCACAGGAAACATTTTTAGCACATCCAAATGTTGAAATTGTAATTATTTTGATTATCTTTTGATTAAAATGAATTTTGTTGGTGGACAACCCCTTTAAGGGGTAAAGTTTTTGTATGCCTCTGTCTCTTACACAGATTAAATATGCTAGGTGCAGGACAACAGTCACTACTTGTATCAATTATTGTTTTTTCTGTTACATTTAAGAAAAATCCGCCCTCTCTACATGGGTCTAAGTGCCAGTGCTTGTGAACAATTCAATAGTGCTCTGGTCTCAACATGGCCTCCCCTTTCTCACTGTCTGAGCTATTTATGGTTTATCAGTAAATTTGACAGAAATATTGTATGTCAAATATGTTTATGTGTTTCTCAACTCCAGTTCTCAAAGCCCCCAAATAGGTCATGTTTTTTGGTATGTTATATAAGAGAAGCTGTGGAATTTTCTGATGTTTTGCTAATAAAATCATCTTTTCTTCTATACTAAGGAAATCCTGAAAATGTGATCTGTTAGGGAGCCATGAGAAATGGAGTTTAGGTGTACTGAGTTAAAGGATCTTATATATTTTTTACATTGTACCAAATAATGGATTTGTATATATAGAAGAGGTGCATTAAATATTTTACAATTTGAAAGTCTTAGCTGACCACGTTTATGTTTACTTTGGCCAGTCTCATGATTTTTCAGGTTCTACAAACTTTAAGAAGCAGAACAGTGGCTTTTCTGCAAGTTCCATCTGTTGCTCTCCACGAAATGAAAAGTGATTTTGATTGTTTTCTATTGTTACATTCATTGTGCATTTCTGTATTCTCTATGATGTATTTTTTTATTTGCTACTTATTAGCTTATGACTAGATTGTGTAAAACATTTGTTGAGATAACTACCTTATTTTTCGAACTATAAAACGCACTTTTCTCCTCCAAAATTTTGGAGGAAAGTGAGAGGGTGCGTCTTATAGTTCAGATATACATTTATAGTATAGCTGTGGATGGTAAAAGGGGAATGCCGGCAGCGGAGCAGCGGGCCACAGAAGGCAGGAGCCACGTGTGCCCTGTTAAAGAAAATTAATATTCACTGCTCCTCATAGCCCTAGTTCCTCCCACCTCTATGCACTGAAGCAGGCACTGAGAGGCTGGAGGGACTTTGGGAGTGGAGAGCAGTAAATATTCATCTTCTTAAATAGCAGGCACACTGTTAGCCACAGCTGCCGATTTCTTGCTGGCCAATCACATGTGTCCGCTATTAAAGAGAATGAATATTCACTGCTCTCCACACCCATGTGAGATGGGGGCCAGGTATTACAGGATGGAGATGAGGGGACCATGTATATACCAGGATTGGGATGGTGGCCATGTATGCTAGAATGGGGATGAGGAACCATATATACCAGGATGAGGATGATGGGACCCAGCATACCGGAATGGGAATGAGGGGACCTAGTATACCAGGATGGGAAAGAAAGGGCCATCTATACCAGGATGGGAATGAGGAGACCATGTATACTAGGATGGGGGCCATGTATACCAGAATGGGAATAAGGGGACCATGTATACCAGGATAGGGATAGGGGCCATGATTACTAGGATAGAGATGGGGACCATGTAAACCAGGATGAGGATGGTGGCCATAAATACCAGAATTAGCATGAGTTGACCATGTATATCAGTTTGGGGATTGGGGCCATGTATACCAGGATAAAGATAGGGGCCATGAATATAAGGATAAGGATGGAGGCCATGTATACCAGGATGAGATGGAACCATGAATACCAGGATGGGGATGAGGGGATCATGTATATCAGGATGGGGATGGTGGACATGTATAACAGGAAGGGGATTGGAGGCCATGCATACCAAGATGGTGTGGGAGCGATGGATACCTGGATTGGAGGCCATATATACCTGGATTGTGGGATGCACGGTACAGACCAAAAGTTTGGACACACCTTCTCATTTAAAGATTTTTCTGTATTTTCATTACTATGAAAATTGTACAAGAGTGTGCAAAGCAGTCATCAAAGCAAAAGGTGGCTACTTTGAAGAACCTAGAATATAAGACATAATTTCAGTTGTTTCAGACTTTTTTGTTAAGTATATTATTCCACATGTGTTAATTCATAGTTTTGATGGCTTCAGTGTGAATGTACAATTTTCATAGTCATGAAAATACAGAAAAATCTTTAAATGAGAAGGTGTGTCAAAACTTTTGATCTGTACTGTAGTTAGATCATCACCAAGAGGCTTTTAAACATCATCCATCTTAAATATCAGAGAAGCAACACCAAGACAGAACCCCTGGGAGATTACCTACACACCATGAGATGGTGTGTCCAAACTTTTGGTCTGTACTGTATATACCTGGGTGGGGACATATATACCAAAAAGGGGATATGTATATTCTAGGATGGGGGATATTAGTACAAAATTGGGGGACATTACCCCATAACAGTGTCAGCAGCAGATCTCCCCTCATAACAGTGCGTCATGACCACATTTTTTGCTTCAATTTTTTTTATTAATTTTCCTCCTCTAAAGCCTAAGTGCAACTTATGGTCCGGTGCATCTTACAGTCTGAAAAATAGAGTATTCTATATATATGATCATCTGTTCTTGTCTTGACCTACACAATGACAAATGTGAATCATCAATTCAGCCATTATTATTTAGTCTTGCGCTGACTAGAAATCTCATGATTCAGTCAAAAGTTTAGACACAATTTTTAGTTTAAAGACCCCTTTATACATTAGACTAAAGTTGTCTGAATTTGGGTGTATGGAAAGGATTGTCTGACAGTCTAATTGGTTTCCTGACTTTCCCCTCGACAGTTAAATATGTTAAGAAACAATAAAGTATTACATTCAGCTTGATTCTCTTCTGTTCCTACTGCGACATCTCTCCATCAGTCCTCCACTCATTTTGCAAGGCAACCATGCTGGTTTTCATTGCACTCTTCACCATTGCTTCTGGTGTGACAGACTTTGATACATGTTATGACTTCATGATGTCTTCACGTGCATTGCCATTGTCACATCATGACAAAATAGCTGCGCCGGAAGAGTCAGAGAGGAGAGAACATATGGAAAGAGTGTGTGCCTTATTGAGTATTAATCTATAACATCTTGGACAGATAATGGGCAAGGTAAGTATATATATATATATATATATATATATATATATATTTATATATATAGAGAGAGAGAGAGAGATTTTTTTAAGTGCAATTAAAAATGTTTTCCAATACAATTGAGATTATAATACCCTGACACATCAGACAAAAAAATGTGCAAACATCAAAAAACGTTTTCTTTGAAAACTGCAATCTTATACCATTTTACCAAACTTTAACAAGCTATCAGTACAATCCTAAAGTAGCTCAGGACAACCACAAAGATATATATATATATATATATATATATATATATCTATCTACTATATAATTGTCTATGGGTCACTTCCGTCTGTCTGTCTTTCTGTCTGCCTGTAACGGATATTCATTGGTCGCGGCCTATGTCTGTCATGGAAATACAAATCGCTGATTGGTCGTGGCAAAACACCCACGACCATTGCCACGACCAGTCAGCGACGGCCAGAGTCTGGCAGAGAAAAGCCCGCTGCTTTACTACCCTGCAGTCAGCGCTGTGCGCTCACACAGGGTTAATGCCAGTGTTAACGGACCGCGGTGTAACGCACTCCATTAACGCTGCTATTAACTCTGTGTTACCAACTTTGTACTATTGATGCTGCGTATGCAGCATCAGTAGTAAAACGATCTAATGTTAAAAATAATAATAATTAAAAAAGGTTATTCTCACCCTCCGAGGTCGCGCACCGTCCTCGGCAGTGCAAGCGGTAGGTTCCGGTGCCAAGGATGCTATGCGAGAAGGACCTGCCATGACGTCACGGTCATGTGACCAAGATGTCATCACAGGTCCTGCGCTCATACCAACTCTGGGACTGGAAGCTATCGTGTGCACCGCACACAGGCGCCAGGACTGCAAGGGTCCCTCGGAAGGTGAGTATATGTTCATTTTTTATTTTAAGTCTTTTTAACCACGCATATAGTGCCCACATTGCTATATACTACGTGGGCTATGTTACATACTGTGTGGGCTCTGTTATATACTACATCTCTATGCTATATACTATGTCACTGGGCAATATACAACGTGACTATCCAATATACTACGTGCTCTGTGCTATATACTACCTAGCTGTGCAATATACTATGTGACTGTGTCGGTTCTGTTGTATACTACATCAACTGTGCAATATACTACGTGGCTCTGTTATATACTACATGGCAGTGCAATATACTACGATATATGACGTGGCTATGTTATATACTACGTGGCTCTGCTATATACTACGTGGCTCTGCTATATACTACGTGGCTGACCAGTATACTACGTGCCTGTGCAATACACTACGTGGCTATGTTATATACTACGTGGCTGTGTTATATACTACGTAGCTCTGCTATATACTACGTCGGTTGTGTTATATATTATGCCACTGTGCAATATAGTACGTAGCCTGTACTATATACTACCTACATATTCTAGAATACCGCGTTATGCCGCGGTGTAATGCACTCCGTTCACGCTGCTATTAACCCTGTGTGACCAACTTTTTACTATTGATGCTGCCTATGCAGCATCAATAGTAAAAAGATCTAATGTTAAAAATAATAATAAAAAAAAATTGTTATATACTCACCGTCCGTCGGCCCCTCGGATCCAGAAAAGGCCTTTTCCACTCCTCGCGACGCTCCGATGACCGCTCCATGCATTGCGATCTTGCGAGATGATGATGTAGCGGTCTTGCGAGACCGCTATGTCATCATCTCGCGAGACCGCAATGCACTCTTGAGACCGGAGTGCACGAGGAGCACCGGTAACCGCTTTGCCTGGATCCGGGGGCCAACGGAAGGTGAGTATATAACTATTTTTTATTTTAATTCTTTTTTTTTAACAGGAATATGATGCCCACATTGATATATACTACATGGGCTGTGCAATATACTACATGGGCTGTGCAATATACTACGTGGGCTGTGCAATATACTGCATGGGCTGTGCAATATACTACGTGGGCTGTGCAATATACTACGTGGGCTGTGCAATATACTATGTGGGCTGTGCAATATACTACATGGGCTATGCAATATACTCTGTGAGCTGTGCAGTATACTACGTGGCTGTGCAATATACTATGTGGCTGTGCTATATACTACGTGGGCTGTGCTATACACTACGTGGGCTGTTATACACTATGCATACATATTCTAGAATACCCGATGCGTTAGATTCGGGCTACCATCCAGTACATATATATATATATTTATATATATATATATATATATGTGTGTGTGTGTGTGTGTATATATACAGTATGCTGATTTAGAAAGGAATGTCATCGATCATTAAGGTAGTTTATATGTTCTAGGATTTTATTTTATGTTATATATATTATTATTATATTTGTGTGTATATATATATATATATATATCTATATGTATATATATAAATATATATATATATATATATATATACCGTATTTTCCGGCGTATAAGACGACTTTTTAACCCCTGAAAATCTTCTTAAAAGTCGGGGGTCGTCTTATACGCCGGGTATCTATGGTGGGTGGGGGGGAGTGGTCCCGATGACGGAGGGGGCGTCTCACAGGGAAGTGTGAGTATGCCCCATTACCTCATATTGTAGCTGCAGCGTCAGCGTGGGGTGCTGGGGAGCGGCGGCGGCTGCTCCTTTGTGCCGCGTGGGTGCTGTGGGGCGGCGGTTCCTTTTGGTACAGTGCCGGGGCTCTGTGCTGTGGGGCAGCAGCGGGGGCGGCAGCAGCGGCGTATCTTCAGGGAGAGTCAGTCGGGGCTCCTCCGGCATCTCCCGAAATCCCAGAGGCGCCGGCAGCTCCATTGCTGCGATGCGGTGGCCTCCGGGAAAATGGCCGCTGGGGGCGGCACAGGCTCAGATTCAGATCTCGTCCTGAGATCTCGGGAGACGAGATCTGAATCTGAGCCTGCGCCGCCCCCAGCGGCCATTTTCCCGGAGGCCACCGCATCGCAGCAATGGAGCTGCCGGCGCCTCCGGGATTTCGGGAGATGCCGGAGGAGCCCCGACTGACTCTCCCTGAAGATACGCCGCCGCTGCCGCCCCCGCTGCTGCCCCACAGCACAGAGCCCCGGCACTGTACCAAAAGGAACCGCCGCCCCACAGCACCCACGCGGCACAAAGGAGCAGCCGCCGCCGCTCCCCAGCACCCCACGCTGACGCTGCAGCTACAATATGAGGTAATGGGGCATACTCACACTTCCCTGTGAGACGCCCCCTCCGTCATCGGGACCACTCCCCCCCCAAAAAAAAGGCACATTAGTCACCGGCCGTATAAGATGACATACGGCGTATAAGAAGACCCCCGATTTTTAAGATTTTATATTTTAACTGGAAAAGTTGGGGGGTCGTCTTATACGCCCAGTCATCTTATACGCCGGAAAATACGGTATATGAAAAACATCTGACAGCAAAATTATGCATGGCAAATTCTTGTAATGCAAGAGTTCTTAGAAATCTTAGAAATACTATCATTTTTCATTATTATTATAATTATTATTATTAATTTATATAGCACCATTAATTCCATGGTGCTGTACATGAGAAAGGGGTTACATACAGGGTTATAAATATCGATTACAGTAAGCAGGTATACAGTGACAGACTGGTACAGAGGGGAGAGGACCCTGTTCTTGTGGACTTACATTCTATGGGAAAGTGGGGAAGAGACAGAAGGTAGGGGCGAGGCGGCGGCTCTGGCGATGGCGAGGCGGCAGCTCTGGCGATGGCGAGGTGGCAGAATGGTTATTGCAGGCTGTAGGCTTTCTTGAAGAGATGGGTTTTCAGGTTCCGTCTGAAGGTTTCAGGTTCCGTCGCGGCTTCTGATTGGTCGCGTGCCGCCCATGTGACCGCCACGTGACCAATCAGAAGCCGCGACGTCATTCTCATTCACAAAAACTCCTAATTCTAGGAATTAAGGACCTGCGAATGACGTCGCGGCTTCTGATTGGTCGCGTGCCGGTCACATGGGCGGCACGCGACCAATCAGAAGCCGGGACGTCATTCGCAGGTCCTAAAGGCGCGCATTTTAAACAAAGAAGCCTCCCGGTTAGCAGCGTGATGTCCAGGGGCCGCCGGAGAGGTGAGCATATCAATATTTTTTATTTTTAGTCTTTATTTTACACATCCCTATGGATCCCAGGGCCTGAAGGAGAGTTTCCTCTCCTTCAGACCCTGGGAACCATGAGAATACCTTCCGATACTTGATGTCCCATTGACTTGTATTGGTATCGGATATCGGTATCGGCGATATCCGATATTTTTCGGGTATCGGCCGATACTATCCGATACTGATACTTTCAAGTATCGGACGGCATCGCTCAACACTATTATTTAGTGATTCATTGTTGCAACATTATCTAGATACATCAATTGGGAGGTGGCTGTTCTTGGATTCGGCTCTCTCCCCATTATAGTTTATGTGAGTATAAAAAAAGCTGTGTTCTGTTGGTTTAAAATCTACCTTCCATAGACTTCAATAGAAGAGGGAGCCTCACCTGTCTCAAATGTGTTGTGTATACTGTAAATAAGTCATAAATATATAAGATAGCAATACATTTTTTATAATCTTATAATAGGTCTGAAAAACATAAAAATATAGCAACAAATCTCTTTCGTTTTGATTAAATAATTCACTACTTTTATACAATAAGTTCAACCATTAAAATGTTATTCGCTTGTTCATTACTGATAATATTGAATCTTTCATTATAGCTCAGCTTGGCATATGATCATAAAGTTAACTATTTTAAAAAGCAATTCTTATCCTAAAATATAGTTTAATTTAATCTTTAAATTTCAGTGGCTGAAACCGATGACAATAGCCTCTGGCTTCTTCTGAGCTATTGCCAAGGAAAAATTATGTGACACATATCAAACAAGCGAGAAATGACACTGGACAACATTAATCAGAACTTTCTCATTTCCCCAAGAATTAAACATTAAATAATTAATTTCAGCACTATAGGCAGCTATAAGAGATGCTTTGTGCCTCCCCGCTGGTGAGAATTTGTCCTTGTCTGATAGAGTAGATTGATATATTTATTATTTATCAGATTAATCATCGCTAGGAACATTATAGATTGGCAGCTAGTTTCTGCAAGTGGAACTACAGGGGTTTGTTATTGCAGTTTGGGTGGGTGCAACACATCAGTGGCATAATAAAGACAAGGAGTATGTAAGAGAGAGGAGGGGTTCACTTGGAGCAGAGCTCACCCTCCAGCATTGTGTTTTTTATTTTCTTAAACCTTACTCAGAAACAAGTTAGAGAAAAAGAAGATGTCATTGATCTGGAAGCTCAATCGAGACTGACAACTCCTGGGGTCATTTTTATTTCTGTTTGCTGTGAGTTGAAAACGCGTTGCAAGAAGTGGATGAGAATTTCAGCTTTTGATCATTATTTTTATTGTTTTTCTTTTTTGTAAGAAGCATAGATGAGTGAAATTATGTAATAGTGGTTTTAAATTGGAAATTCCTTTTGACAATCTTTATCGAGTGCCAGTGGAACAAGTCTTTGGAGTGCATTTTCTTATAGTTTTCACTGGTGGTAAGATATCAATATGACTTTTTTTTATTTTTGCAGATCAACTAAACTACCATATCACACAGCTCAGAAACAAAACAAGGGACATAAAAAGTAATAATTCAAACATACGTAGGCAAAAATAAAATGCATTTTAGTACAGAAAAGCAAATATAATCACATGGTATAGTGCAACCAATCAGAAGGAATAACCATAACCATATCAAGTATAAAAGATTGGGGATAGTCAAGCAGCGGTATTTTAGGCTTTTACATTATAAGGATGCGAGGTCAGTACATATGGCTCGATCCACATAGGGATTGAAAAAGAGCTAATTTGTTTTACAACTAAAGTGCAGAAACAGATTGAAAATAGGAGTGGTAGTAACAGTCTGTGAATAATAATCCAGAGATTCAAGTGTTAGGGAGTTGGTTGACTACAATCCGTGTGACTGTGAGTTGATGACATTATTTTATTTAGCCTCTTCACAACATTTCACGTAAGTTTAAGTCATGTGTTCCCACAAAATCACTTAAACATACATCATGGTGATCATGTGAGCACAGGAGCACAAGAGCAGTGGCCACACAGTTGATACCGGTAGCTCGGCTTAAGTGAAAGCCAATCCTTGCCTGTCACTGCACCACCTCAGCCCATTAAGCTCTCTAAATGATGCTATTGATAGTGATCACAGCATTTAAGAGTAAGAGAGATGGAGGGGTACCCTCTCCCTTCAGATAAAACTGTGCCACCATCTTCTGTGAACTTCATAACAAATATTAATAAAAAGAGAAAAAAAAACTGTGCTTTAATCATCATACCAGGAAACAAAGTGGAAAAAAATGCAATAAAAAAGTCAAATGTAAATAAAAATGTTATGGCTGAAAATGTTATCTTGTACCTCAAAAAACAAGCTGCCAGATAGCTCCATCACCGGAGAAATAAATAATGTATAGTACTAAGAATATAGCAATGCAAAAACAATTATTTTTTCTGTCAAACAGTTTTATTGTGTTAAAGCGGCAAAGCAGAAAAAAAAGATATAAATATGGTATAGCTGCAATCGAAATTACACACATAATAAAGCTGCCTTATCACTTTTACCATTTGGTGACTGGCATAAAAAAATCCCTAAAAGCATTTTATTGAATTGCCGGTTTTTGTTCTTTCTGCCTCACAAAAATCGGAACAGAAAGCTAACGAAAAATATTATGTGCCAAAAAATGGTACCAATAAAAATGTCAACTCATCTTACAAAAAACAAGCCCTTACATGACTCTGTCGACAAAAATAATTAAAAATTATAGCTCTCAAAATATGGAGATTCAAAAATTTTATTTTGCAAATTAAAGAGTCTTTTAGTGTACAATACCAGTAAGACATAAATATCTGATAAAAATTTGGTATAGCTGTAATGGCACCGACTCAAAGAAAAAAGTTATTAATCAGTTATACCGCAAAAGAAATGGTGTAAAAAACAAATGCTTCACCTGCTGTTGATTTGTTCATTCTGCCTCCCAAAGATTTCAGTAAGACTCGGCTTACTTACACCAGAGTTTCCATGTAGATTTCAGAAATATGTGATTCAGATGGAACCTCCAGTGGAAGATTCCCTATAATGAGGTAGATGGAGGCACTATGTGATAGGTGTTCAGTACCCGCTGCTTCACAGGTGGAATCTCGTACCATGTCCGCTGCGGTCTCCCATTTTCCTCCTGCCGCAGTGGAGCCTGCTCAGTGGAGACGTCGGTCCCAACATCTGGCTCAAGCTGATACTGTGCACTTGGTTACTGCTGCTTTTCCAGGTCCTGCCTTTATAGCCAGCACTGATCAACAGCGAGCAGGTGTTTCAGGGACTAAGCCCTGCTTTTCGCATACTGAGTATGCCCACGGGTCGACCTCCTATTGGTTGTCAGGGGTCACATGCTCAGGTCCTGTTGTGACACCTATTGGACCATCAGTAAGGTCCCGGAGCGCTACTACAATAAAAGGTTTGCATGGCCATGCGCTAGTATAAACTTGCAAATGTGTGTGTGTTTGGATGTATGCCTGATGATGGAAGAAAGCTCCGAATCATTCCCATCCCTAGAGTTGTTGACTGCTCGCAAATGGTGGAAGCTACCTAGTGCCTGACAGTGATTTCCCGCACATCTAGCACATGATACTGCATCTGTTAGCAGTGACCGCCAGTGTGGCGCCATGCTCAATCAGTATGCTTTCCTGGCCCTAGTTAGGGTGGTTATGCACTCTGTGCGGTAATCTTTATTCTGTCCTGACTACCGGTCAGTGTGAGGTGGGAACTCCCGCTTGATCTCAGCATCTGACTCAGTATGCCCATGGGTCGACCTACGATTGGAGGTCGGGTGTCACATGCTCAGGTCCTGTTGTGACTCCTATTGGACCATCAGGAAGGTCCCAGAGCGCTACTACTATAAAAGGTTCACATGGCCGCTCGGCCATGCGCTAGTATAAACTTGCAAATGTGTGTGTGTGGATGTATGCCTGTCGATGGAAGAAAGCTCCAAATCATTCCCATCCCTAGAGTTGTTGACTGCTCGCGAATGGTGGAAGCTACCTAGTGCCTGACAATGATTTCCCACACATCTAGCACTTGATACTGCGTCTGTTAGCAGTGACCGCCAGTGCGGCACCGTGCTCAATCAGTATTCTTTCCTGGCCCTAGTTAGCGTGGTTACGCACTCTGTGCGGTAATCTTTATTCTGTCCTGACTACCGGTCAGTGTAGGGTGGGAACTCCCGCTTGATCTCAGAATCTGACTCACGGCGTCCTCAGGCTTGGGCTCAAAAGCCACCGAGTGTCAGAGCAAGATCATTCACCAGCGTAGTGGGGGTGAGTTTCAGGGATCCCACTAGCGAACATCTGGTTCACCCTGTGACTGCTAACAGGCACAGCATTTCCTTTGTTTCCCTGCGACTCTGTGAAGCAAAAAGTTCACATCAGTTCATACTGACAGAACTCATGTCTATTCTGGTGTAGTACGCCATATAGTGCCCCCATTAGCTAGCAGCAGGTTCCATCTCTGCACGGTGGACTCCGGGCCGTGAACGCACCTTATTACTATCTTTATATTTACTCGGTGTGTTCCGATAGCCCTAACACTATGGACCCCGTCTCGCCAAAGATTCAGCTGTTTGTTTTTTAGGCGTGCATAGAAGCACTGTTGGCCACAGTTTTCTGCACCTCTGTAAAGAGGAACACTGCTGAACAGAGACCAGATGTAGTACAGAGAAACTATGTTGCCTCATAATAGTAAATAGATGCCTCAAGGGTTTCATATGAATCATGTCATTTTTAGATTAAGATGGAAACCCTTATCTAAGTGGTCAGTGTAGAATGCAGGATAAATGTGATTGAAAATTGTTCCTAATTAGTGATGAGTGAACGTGCTCGCCACTACTCGTTACTCGCCCGAGTATCATGGTACTCGGGGTACTCGCCAAGCAGCAAGCATTTCCGGGATTATTAAGCGGTAACTGCAGTCTCCACCCCGCTTTTGTGGTGGACTTTATAGACCCAAACATGGTGCAGGCATTGTTTGCCAGGCCATGAAATGCCGCAGCCATCTTTGTTTTGGTCGTGTAGTGATTGGCTTGGCAGCACAGCATCATCCCGAGTATAAGAGACCTGGCGCCACCCTGCTCGCCGCATTCTGTTCCAGCTTCAGCAAGAATAGGGAGAGCTGCTGCCGAGAAAGGGTCAGAATCGTGGTTTTAGAGTTAGTGTAGGTCTGCAACTCTTACCTCCACAACTCCAGAAAAACCAACAGTCCTTTTTAGGGCTAATTCGTGGGTCCCGATATTGCAGCGCTAGGTAGCAGGGCACAGCATATCCACATCAGTGCAAGGCCTACAGGTACTGTATGTGCGTCCATTGGTTCCACTGCATTCCTCCCAAAGCTCTATAACTGCCTGCTGCTGCAGCTTATTTACTGTCTATATACCGATTTTTTTATTTTTCTTTCCACAAATTCACCCCTCCCCCCAAAAAAATATACAGTCTGTTCTGTCAGACTGATGACTGTTGAAAATTAATGGTTTGTCAGGCATACGTAGCATAGTTGTGTGTGCTACCCTTATGCCCCTTTTTTTTGGTGTTTTAAATTCACCGAAAAAGGCTTCATATATCTGCGTACACCAAGTTTGGTCATTGGAGGCCCGTGTACTTATTTTTTGCTGTGTGATACTCAAATTCTATACTGCAACATTTAGCATAAAAAAATTGAAAGGCCACAGATTTGCCAGTGTGGTATTTCCGTTACAGCCGTCATAGATCTCTGTGCTCCAAGTTTGGGCATTGGAGGCCGGTGTACTTATTTTTTGGCTGTGTGATACTCAAATTCTATACAACGCTATTTAGCATAAAAAAAATTGAAGGGCCACAGATTTGCCAGTGTGGTATCTCCGTTACAGCCATCAACCGTCATGTATCTCTGCTTTAAGTTTTGGCATTGGAGGCGGGTGTTCTTATTTTTTTGGCTGTGTGATACTCAAATTCTATACAACGCTATTTAGTCTAAAAAAAATTGAAAGGCCACAGATTTGGCAGTGCGGTATTTCCATTACAGCCATCATATATCTTTGTGCTCCAAGTTTGGACATTGGAGGCTGGTGTACTTATTTTTTGGCTTTGTGATACTCAAATTCTATACAGCGCTATTTAGCATAAAAAAATTTGAAAGGCCACAGATTTAACAGTGTGGTATTTCCGTTAGGCTGCCATCACACTAGCAGTATTTGGTCGCATTTTACATCAGTATTTGTAAGCCAAAACCAGGAGTGGGTGATAAATACAGAAGTGGTGCATATGTTTCTATTATACTTTTCCTCTAATTGTTCCTCTCCTGGTTTTGGCTTATAAATACTGATGTAAAATACTGACCAAATACTGCTAGTGTGACAGCAGCCTTACAGCCGTTATATAGCTATGTGCTCCAAGTTTTGGCATTGGAGGCCAGTGTACTTATTATTTGGCTGTGTGATACTCAAATTCTATACAGAGCTATTTAGCATAAAAAAATTGGAAAGCCACAGATTTGCCAGTGTGGTATTTCCGTTACAGCCGTCATATATCTCTGTGCTCCAAGTTTGGGCATTGGAAGCCGGTGTACTTATTTTTTGGCTGTGTTAAACTCAAATTCTATATAGCGCTATTTTGCATAAATTAGCTTAAAAAAAAGAATTGAATACAGTCTGTTAGGTCAGGCTGAGGCCTGCCTAGTGTTTGGGTTTGAAAAATCGTAGATTTGCAGGCATACTGATCACATATTATTTCGCTAGTAATAAAGACATTTTTTGTTGAAGCATATGAAATAGTACAGTACTCCATTTAAAATGGTTAAGACAAGGGGCAAAGGACAGAGAACTGGAAGTGATGGTGATGGTACATCCAGAGGATGAGGCCGTGGGCAAGGTGAAAGTGGGCAACAACGAAGACCCACATCTTCTCGCTCGACCTTCCTGTCCTGTCCTGTGGGACTAAAATGCTCGGGTGCTCGTTGCTCGGGTCGAGCAAATTGGAATACTCGGGTACTCGGCCAGAACAACAAACCCAATGTAAGTCTATGGGAGACCTGAGTATTTTTACAGCTATCCCCCCCGGGGGTCCTTTTAAGGTCTAAAAACTTCTGAAAATGATGGAAACAATGCTCAAATGACACAGGGACATCATGGGGATCGCCCCTGGAAGCATTCCTGACTCCTAGTTCACAGCCTTAATAATTTTTTTCCTAGATTCATGCCATTTTTCCTGGTGTCACAAAAAACACATGAAAACTAAACCAAAATGGGTTTTGCTTGGAATTATGTCAAGGTACATCCTTTGCAGGTTAATCACTTGCCTGTAAGGCCAAATATTTAACCCCAGCCTGAAAATTTCCTCTCCCACTTAGGCTTAGTTCAGATGCTGCGTTTTTGAAGCGTTTTTCAACTTTAACATTGCTTTCAACCACTACAAATGCATTCAATAGGAAATGTCATTGTAACATTTAACAACCCTAGCTGGCCATGTGGTGTGTGACACATAGAAGAAACAAATGGCACGACTTGAGTTTGGATGTACGGTGCTAGTGAACGGAATCAATAGTCCCATCAATAGGTAAAGTCTATAATCACTGCACTCATAACGGTAATTTTGCTTCAAGTGAATATTTTATTTATAAGAAATAAGCGACAGGTAACTTGACGTTTCGGCCACACTGTAGCCTTGTTCACAATGTCACTGAAAAAAATACACACATAATGTACAGTATATACAGTGAAATCCATAAACACAAGGCATATGAGGGGATGTGCACACGTAGAATGGTCCACTGCTGATTTTTCCGCAGTGGATTTGATAAATCCGCAGGGCAAAACCGCAGCGGTTTTTCCTGCGGATTTATTACATTTTCTATTGCGGATTCCGCTGCAGATTTACATCTGCAGTTTTCTATTGGAGCAGATGTAAAAATGCTGCGGATTCCGCACAAAGAATTGACATGCTGCGGAAAATAAAACGCAGCATTTCCGCGCGTTTTTTGCCGCAGCATGGGCACAGCGTTTTTGGTTTCCCATAGGTTTACATTGTACTGTAAACTCATGGGAAACTGCCGCAGATCTGCAGCTGCGGATCAGCAGCAAAATCTGCATCGTGTGCACATAGCCTAATACATATTTACAAAGAGAATGAAAATATGTCAGGGAGAATCAAAGCATGAATGAGTATGGTTAATAACTGATCACAATTTGATAAAGGAACACGTATCATTAGTGTAAGAGCATCAATTAAAGGCTAGGCGAGAAGAATTATCAAGATTGATACAAGATATAATTATATGACATGGTAAGATAAAAAGAACCAAGAATGAACAAATGGAAAAGAGGACATACCGTTATATTGGTGCATCAAGGAGTCGTGCTTGTACATCCTCTTTTTTTTTTTTTGGGGGGGAAGAAGATATATTTGATAGGTACAGTATGTCCTGCTAAGTGTCATAAACCCCGCTTGTAGATGGTGTTTATTGATGAAGCGAGAGTGGTATGGTGGACCATGCAAAAGCAGAAAATAAAGCAATAAAAAGATGTGGTAAGTTATCAGTAGTGGGATATAAGATGAGGTAATGTGCAGAGCTGGTATGGTAACTGTGAGGTATGGAGGAGGAATGAAAATAATATAACATGAAATAAAGTTTTACCACATTGGATGAAGTGTGCACTGGATTTGCAGGATAGATATAATATGTGGTAATGTGGCTGCAAAAGGGAAACAGATGTCTGTATAGATACCCATGGAGAGTTGGAGATCAAAAAGGAATAGATATTTACCACATTGAGTGAAGAAAGTGCTGAGGCCGCAATGTAATCAATGATACGCGCTCATGCTGCTGTGGAGTATAGAATTTTTACTGAAAAGTATGGGAGTATATGAAATGGTACTTACCCGAACTGAAGGAAATACATATTTACCCCATTGAGAGAGGATAGTGCTGAGGCCACAATACAGTTATATGCGCTCCTAAAGCTGTGGGGTAAAAGTGTAAATTGATAAGTGCGATGATGGTATATAAAATAGTACTTATCTGGATCGAAGGCAAAGCTTACATTCGGCGGTATCCAGTAATGAGTGCCTGTGCAAGCCAACATTGGTGGTTGAGTGGGAGAGCTGGCAGATCTGTGCCTTAGTGAGCAGAAGAGGTAATGTCAGCGGCACCGCACTGTATAAAGCGCTGGCTGGTCTGGTGACCGGAAGTGACGGTAGGGAGCAAAACGCTTCCCAATGCTGCTTGTCATCTTACTGCATTGTTTATTTGTTGCCATGGTAGCGTTCATGTAGTTCAATGCGTTATGAAGCGGTATGATTGCAGCATAGTAGTGGAGGGGTATAGGAGGGGATAAGGCATCGCATATACAGTAATTGCATTGTTAAATCGTTGTGGACATTTATAAAATAAGCCTGGAGGTAATGAAAAATATAGGAAAAATACAATAGTCATAATAGGCAATATAAATTACTAAATGAAGATGAATACATAACTTCAATGAACAAATAAAGATAGAAGAATTAATGAGTGTAAAATCATACAAATTAATAAGTAGGGATAAGTAAATAAATAAATAAATCAAATGAAAATCATATGAAATGGATGCAGATAGATGAATTCAAGATAATGCAAACAGCAAAACAGAGCTAAATAAAAAAGCGTAAAAAACGTATGAGGAGTCCAAATCGTAGAGAGATAATATAGAAATAAAAATGAAGAAAATAAAAGTAAAAATATGCAGAAGCCTATGGGGAAGAGAGAAAAAAGGGGGGGGGGGAATGCGGGGTTTATGGACTTTAAATCTTACCATCTCAGATATGATATGAGTCGAGACTACATGTGCATGAAAGTCAATTGATCTAGAAGAAAAAGACCAAATGTTTATTATATTAACCAATCCATGTCCCGATTGAGACCCTTTTATTATTATTATTATTATTATTATACATTTTTATAGCGCCATTTATTCCATGGCGCTTTACATGTGAATACGGGGCAAATATAGACAAATACATTAAACATGAGCAGATAACAAGGCACACGAGTACATAAGGAGGGAGGACCCTGCCCGCGAGGGCTCACAGTCTGCAGGGGGTGGGTGAGGATACACTAGGAGAGGGAAGAGCTGGCTGTGCGGCTGTTCAGTAGGTTGAGGATCACTGCAGGCTGTAGGCTTGTCGGAAGAGATGAGTCTTCAGGTTCTTTCTGAAGGTTTCTATGGTAGGCGCAAGTCTGATGTGTTGGGGTAGAGAGTTCCAGAGTATGGGGGAAGCACGGGAGAAGTCTTGGATGCGGTTATGGGAAGAAGAGATGAGAGGGGAGTAGAGAAGGAGGTCTTGGGAGGATCGGAGGTCGCGTGTAGGTAGGTACCGGGAGACCATGTCACAGATGTATGGAGGAGACAGGTTGTGGATGGCTTTGTATGTCATTGTGAGGGTTTTGAACTGGAGTCTCTGGGCGATAGGAAGCCAGTGAAGGGCTTGACACAGGGGAGAGGCTGGGGAATAGCGGGGGGACAGGTGGATTAGTCGGGCAGCAGAGTGTAGGATGGATTGGAGTGGTGCCAGAGTGCTAGAGGGGAGTCCAGAGAGTAGGAGGCTGCAGTAGTCGAGGCGGGAGATGATAAGGGCATGCACTAGCGTTTTTGCAGTGTTGCGGTCAAGGAAAGCACGGATCCGGGAAATATTTTTGAGTTTGAGACGACAGGAGGAGGCAAGGGCTTGGATATGTGGCTTAGGGTGAAGTGTGTCGAGGGTATAGATCCAGTATGCTTCCTTCTGTTTTAACAATTGGATATGGTTGCATCCCCTCCTTGGTCTTGGGACCTTCTCTCTCACCTGAAACCTGAGTCAGTCTACATTGTGTTTGGCCTCTTTAAAATGTGCCGGTAGGGGTAACCATGCTTTCTCACACCTGATTGTCGATTTGTGACCTGAAATGCGGTCCCTAATGGCTTGGGTTGTTTCACCCACATATAGCAGGCCACAGGGACATTTGATGATGTAAATGACAAAATTGAACTCACAGGTGTAGTAGTCCTTAATGGGATAAAATTTACCTGTTCGTGGATGGACCACCTCTTTCCCTTTGAGTATATTTGAACAACTCATGCAGTTTAAACAAGGGAATGTGCCCGTCCTTTTGTGTCCGCTATGGGTCCTATTGAATGTAGATTTACATGATCCTAAGTCAGCCCTAACCACCCTATCGCTTATGTTCTTTGGGCGTCTTGTACACGTAAGTGGTGGATTTTTGAATAGCTGGATATTGGGGTAAGCTTTGTTCAAGAGGGGCCAGTGTCTCCGAATTAGATTATGGTCCCTAAGCAGAGATGGTTGATGGTTGTGAACAAAATGCAATCTAGGTGTCTTGTTGCTTTTAACTGTGCTAACTGTAGTTCCGTTGGTTGCCCTGATGGACTCTGCTTCAAGGAGTTGTTGTGGGTAATTCCGGACCCCAAATTTTTCCGCCATCTCATGTAGTCTAGTTCCTCTAGTTGTAGGGTTGGATACAATCCTCATCACCCTTTTGAACTGAGATCTCAGGAGAATATTTTTTGTTGCTTGAGGGTGGCAGCTGCTGTATAAGAGGAGGCTATTGCAATCTGTGGGTTTGGTGTAGATATCAGTGCGTAGTGTTCCTCTAGTGTCCTTGAGGACCTTTGTGTCAAGGAATATGACAGCATCAGTCTGATATGATAATGTTAATGTTAATTCTGGTCTGACGGTATTGATATAATTGTAAAATTCCTGGAGGCTGGTTTGGTCACCCTGCCAGATGCAAAAGACGTTGTCAATATATCTATACCACGCAAGGGCCTGGTGTTGGAAGATGGGGTTGGAATATATGTACTCTTTTTAAAAATGATCCATGTATAGATTTGCATATGCCGGGGCTAGGTTGGACCGCATTACGATCCCACACGTCTGTATATAGAAAAAGGAGAAGACTGGAGCAAATAGGTAAAAAGTTATTTTTTTTATTATTAAAGATAATCTCAGATAAATATATTAATCATAACACCACAATATTAAATAAAATATAGATACAGGATAGACAAAGATACCCAAAGAAGTCCACCATTGCACATGCCCCTATAAGTAATTACACAAGTCCATAGGTAAAGTGACAGTGCATCAGATTAAGTTACTATGGTAAGGTTGCCATTGTACGTCCATATTTCAATCATTAGTGCCACCGGACAGAAATCACCAGGAAGGCAGAGCTTACCAGGAGCAGAGCCGGAGGACCCAGGGTACAGGTATAGGGAACCCTCGATGCGCGTTTCGCATGGCAAAAGCACCACTTTATCAAGAGGAGTGAGGTTACCAGGAAGAGCAGGACCTTTTATGGCCATGTGACCGGACATGTGATGTCCGGGTGGCTAATGGAGGTGGTTTTTGCGGTGCATGCGCACCAGAGTGCCACACATCACTACGCAAGCAGGGAGGAAAGAAAAATTAACCCCATGCATGCGAGCGAGGCCAGGAGACGCGCCGGTACATGTTGGCAGTGCAGAGCGTCGGGGCGCATGCGCACTCCCACACAATCACAGATAGAGAAAAGGTGAAGAGAAAACACATAATGCTGCTAGCAGATATAATCAGCCACTGGAAAACCATCCACCATTATATTCAGCTCTCACACACAGTAGATACATATATAAGTCATATTACACAATAAATATATCAACACAGTTCAAGTGTATATATATATATGAACAGAAACAGTGCATATGTATGTATGCATAACAGGAAGTCGGTGTTGGTGAAAGAAGACATCCAGTGGTAAGTTCCAATATTGCAGCCATCCGTCATACACTTGTGTTTAAACATAGAAAAAGCCAAAGAGACCTGCTGACAAACCAATATATACAAATAAAGAAAGAAAAAAAATTAACAATAATAAAACAATAAAAAATAATATAAAAACACTGAAGCCCCCCTACACCAAAAGACAGGGATATATAGAAAATAAAGTCACAATAAATGCACATATATGTACATGAAAAGGAGTACCCAGAAACGGACAATTCTACAAAATGCAAGTATCAAAAAGGAGATTTAGATCAAAGAAATTATGCAAATGATAAAGATTCATTCAGGCCCTTAGGAGTCATAGTGTCCAGTCTCACGATTCACTTCTGTCTGTGCTAAGATTTTCTTGTAGTTACCACCCCTAATCCCTAAATGAATGGCATCAATTCCTCTCACCATAAATGTGGATGGCTCACACCCATGATGTTGCCAAAAATGGCGTGGAATAGTTTTAAGGAGGAAAAGATCGGTCACTGTCTTGGCCGCGCAAATGTCCCGCACATGCTCTCGAACCCGTACTCTCAACTGCCTTGATGTCAGCCCAATATAAATCTTAAAACAACCACAAGTTGCATAGTAAATAACATTTGAGCTACTGCATGAAATTCGATGCCTGATATCAAAGGCCTTTTTCCATCAGAGGAGGAGAATGTGTTGCAGCGTAGGACATTTGCGCAGGCAAGACAGTGACCGCAAGAAGTGGAACCCAACATAGGGCCCCTAGAGCCAAATGGATTAGTTAAGGGGGCAACATAATGACTATTGACCAAGAGGTCTTTAAGATTTTTAGACCTCCTGGCTGTCATAGCTGGACAGCCACCAAAAATTGCTCCCAGGGACGGTTCTGTGCTCAAAACTGACCAGTGCTTATTAAGGATCTGCCTCATGTCCTCCCAATTGTGATTGTATGTGGAGATAAATCTGATGGGCCCCGGAATTTTGTTTATTACTCGAGTTCTAGATGGCCTCAAAAAATCCGCCCATGGAGTTTCCCTGGCTCTCTGATAGCCCTTCTTTATATAACTGTTGGAGTGTTAGGGGTCGAGTTCCCGCTTCTGCACAGGGGGAATCTCAGGCCATTTCTGCTGCGGTCTCCCATTCTTCTCCTGCCGCAGTGGAACCTGCTCAGCGGAGACGTCGGTCCTTGCGTCTGGCTCAGTCTCACTCTGTGCTTAGGCTTGCTGTTGCTTTTTTTTATCTTTTGCCATTAATGCCAGTGCTGGGCAGCAGCGAATTGATGCTTTTGGGACTAAGTCCTGCTTTTTCCCTTCTGAGCATGCCCAGGGTGAGATCTCCCATTGGAGATCGAGGGTCACATGCTCAGATGCTGCAGCGGTTCCCATTGGTCCTTTATTGGAAGGTCCTGAACGTGCAGCAGCTATATAAGCTTCGCATGACCGCACGGCCATGCGCTAGTGTAGAATTGCATACGTGTGTTTGTTGTGAGTGCAAGTCATCCTTGGATACCCCTACCCTATTGTATGACTGTTCGCGTAAGGTGTATGGCTGCTATCTAGCGCCCGACTAACCTCACTACGTCTTACACACGAATCAGCGTCCATTGCTGTGACCGTCAGTGCGGCACCACGTGCCAGTAGTGTGCTTCCTACCCACGTCCGGGTGTCTGGTGGTGTCTGCCAGCACAGCACAGTTTGCACTTCGGTGCTCTCAAACTATTTTGTTATTACACCCAGTTGCGGTGTTGTGCGCAAGCAGTCAGAACGGACTTCTACCCTGAGTCTTGGGACTGAGTTCGCTGACTTCTTGCTTGCACTCTTTAGTGCAGTATTGCGGTCCTGTGGCTTAACAGGGTTTGCTTCCACCGCCATATAGCGCTGCCATTTACTAGCAGCAGGTTTTCACCTGCACGGTGGACTCCGGACTGCGAACGCACCTATATTATTTCACCTTATACTTGGTGTGTTCCGCCAGTCCTAACATGAAGTAACCACGTGCGCTGAATTTTGCCTTTAAATCCAAGGCCTGTGCCTCGGATGAGTAGACCCGCCTCATCCTGAGAAACTGTCCGAACGGGACGGCCCTAATTGTAGGGGGATTGTGAGAGGAAGACGCATGAATCAAAGTATTCACCGAAGTTGATTTGCGGTATACATCGGTCTGAATACGACCAGTATGGTCAACCTCAAAAGTAATGTCCAAAAAGGAAACTCTCTTGGGGTCAGATGTATACGTAAGGTGAATATTCAGAGAATTCTGATTCAGCGTTTCCATGAAATCCTCGAGCTGTCGCACCCTCCCATCCCATAAGAAAAAAACATCATCAATATATCTGTGCCAGCACAGCACATGGTAGGCGGCCGGCGGGCCCTCGTCGCCAAAAATAGATCTCTCCCAGGACCCCAAGAAGAGATTGGTGTACGAGGGCACGCAGGCCGCGCCCATGGCTGCGCTGCGGTTCTGTCGATAGAAATAATCTTTGAAAACAAGATTTCCGTTACAGACAGACAAGCAGACAGACAGAAAGACAGTGACCCTTAGGCAATTATATAGTAGAAGCCTGGCTGTAATAAAACTATATGTACAATCTTAGCATGGATGTTTGGTAGATATCGAAAAATAAAGGATAAACACAATAGAGTCATTATAGGCAATACATATGAATAATTGAAGATGAATGCATAAATTCAATGAACAAATAAAGATAGAAAAATTAATCAGTGTAAAATCATACAAATTAATAAGGGAGTCCAAACCGTAGAGAGATAATACAGATATAAAAAATGAATGGCAACAAGGAGGTCAAAGAAGAAAGGACGCAGACCACCACATGACTCTCCGATCGGAGGTAGGAGTCCAAACATAGTAGTAAATATATCTGACTATTCTCTTTCCCCTACTGAACTAAAAATTCTAAATATGGGCTTGTCCTTCGGCCCTACACCTAGATGGGACTCTTTTCAACTAGAAAAAGGACCTCCATCATATTTACAGGAGTATTAGGCTTAAGATTCACTTCAATGACACAACTCAGCTCAACATTAACACACTAGGCACAGTACCCAATCGAGAGGTGGGCCCCAAAATTAAAACTCTAGGTTTAAGTAACCCTAGCAATTTTATGCCACCCAAAACCAACCATGCGTTTGAGACCTTTATTGATCTATCGGATAGGGACATTAAACAAAGGATCCATGACCATCGCCTTGGCTTCCTCCCGATCTGCCATAATTTAAATCCCTCAGAGAAACAGGCACTTGAATTTCTCAGGGACAATAAAAAGATTGTCATAAAACCGGCGGACAAAGGGGGAGCCATTGTGATCATGAATAGAAGCTACTATGTGGCCGAAGTCAAAAGACAACTCTCTGATGACACTACATACAGAAAAGTCCATTGCGATCCCACCATCTCTATACATAACAAAATCAACTCATTCCTGGACAAACACCTTGCACTCAAAACCATTGATAACAAAACAAAAAGATATATCTACTTAACTATCATCCTGTAATGCCCGTATTATACATTTTCCCAAAATACACAAAAATCTCCATAACCCACCAAGCCGTCCGATAGTTGCATCAACCAACCCTATCCTCAACCCCCTTTCAATTTTTCTCCAAAAACTCCTGACACCCCTTACCCATGCTACTAAATATTTTATTCTCGATACAGGAGATTTTTTTGAACAAATTACATGAGATCAACCAGGTTCCACCCGAGAGTATTCTTTGTACCCTAGACGTCAATAGTCTATACACGTCTATTGCTCATGACAAAGGAATAGAAGCAGTACGTCTCACTTTACAAGAAGCTAACATTGACAGGGATCACAACAATTGCGCCTAGACCTACTCAATCTCGTCCTGAGAGAAAACTATTTTCTCTTTGAAGACGATTTCTATATACAGACGTGTGGGACCGCGATGGGGTCCAACGTAGCCCCGGCATATGCAAATCTATATTGGATCATTTTGAAAAAGAGAACATATATATTCCAACCCCATCTTTCAACACTAGGCCCTTGCATGGTATAGATATATTAACGATATCTTTTGCATCTGGCAGGGTGACCAAACCAGCATCCTGGAATTTTACAATTATATCAATACCGTCAGGCCTGAATTAACATTTACATTATCATATCAGACTAATGCAGTCATATTCCTTGACCCAAAGGTCCCAAAGGACACTAGGGGAACACTACGCACTGATATCTACACCAAACCCACAGATTGCAATAGCCTCTTTTTATACAGCAGCTGACACCCTCAAGCAACAAACAATATTTTCACGAGATCTCAGTTCAAAAGGGTGACGAGGATTGTATCCAACCCTACAACTAGAGAAACTAAAAAACACCAAAAAAGGACACATTCAAGAAAAAACACCAAAAACAGGCAAAGATGCTTACCTGTCTAAATAGGCCTCAATATAAATGCACAAGCAGGGTGCAGCAAACCCAAACAAAATAGCAAAAGCACAGGTGCAATACCTAATGAAACAGCCAGCCTTCAATAAGGGTTTGGCCGTGTGGTACACCAATGCACTAAGATAAAATACTCTGTATGTGGCGTGTTCACACAAGGAATACAAAGCATCTGGCTACAGCCTATTAATAACGCCCTATGGCGGGCTGCCCAGTGCTAAAATCACTCTATTGTATTTATCCTATATTTTTTTATATATACCCAACATCCATGCTAAGGTTGTACATATAGTTTAATTACATCCAGGCTTATTTTATAAATGCCCACAATGATTTAACATTGCAATTACTGTATATGCGATGGCTTATCCCCTCCTATACCCCTCCACTACTATGCTGCAATCATACCGCTTCATAACGCATTGAACTACATGAACGCTACCATGGCAACAATAAACAATGCAGTAAGATGACACGTGGCATTACTCATTACTGCGCATGTGCCGGCGGTGACCGTAACTTCCGGTCACCTTACCAGCCAGTGCTTTATACAGCGCTGACATTACCGCTTCTCCTCGCTAAGGCACAGATCCTCCCACTCAACCACCAATGTTGGCTTGCACAGGCACTCATTACTGGATACCGCCGGATGTAAGCTTTGCCTTCGATCCAGATAAGTACTATTTTATATACCATCATCGCACTTATCAGTTTACACTTTTACCCCACAGCTTTATTAGCGCAAATCATTGACTGTATTGCGGCCTCAGCACTATCCTCTCTCAACGGGGTAAGTATGTATTTCCTTCAGTTCGGATAAGTACCATTTCATATACCACCATACTTATCAGTAAAAATTCTGTACTCCACAGCAGCATGAGCGCGTGTCATTGATTACATTGCGGCCTCAGCACTTTCTTCACTCAATGTGGTAAATATCTATTCCTTTTTGATCTCTAACATGGGTATCTATACAGACATCATGTGTGCCTCCATCTGGATAATCTGTTTCCCTTTTGCAGCCACCTTACCACATATTATATCTATCCTGCAAATCCAGTGCACACTTCATCCAATGTGGTAAAACTTTATTTCATGTTATATTATTTTCATTCCTCCTCCATACCTCACAGTTACCATACCAGCTCTGCACATTACCTCATCTTATATCCCACCACTGATAACTTACCACATCTTTTTATTCCTTTATTTTCTGCTTTTTCATGGTCCACCATACCACTCTCGCTTCATCAATAAACACCATCTACAAAGGGGGTTTATGACACTTTATTATTCTTAGCAGGACATACCTATCAAATATATCTTTTCCCCCAAAAAAAGGGGATGTACAAGCACGACTCCTTGATGCACCAATATAACGGTATGTCCTATTTTCCATTTGTTCGTTCTTGTTTCTTTCCATCTCACCATGTCATATAATTATATCTTGTATCAATCTTCACAATTCTTCTCGCCTAGCCTTTAATTGATGCTCTTATACCAATGATACGTGTTCCTTTATCAAATTGTGATCAGTTATTAACCGTACTCATTCATGCTTTGATTCTCCCTGACATATTTTCATTCTCTTTGTAAATCTAATATATAAAGCTGAATGTGTGTGTGTGTGTGTGTGTGTGTGTATGTGTGTATGTCCGGGATTGGCATCTGCACCGTCGCAGCTACAGCCACAAAATTTTGCACAGTCACACGTCTGGACCCCGAGAGCGTCATAGGCTATGTTGTGAGGCGAAATTTTAACCCCGCGCGTTCCAATTCACCAAACAATTTTGCCCCTATCTAAATAATGGGGAAAAAAGTGAAAGGAAAAGTGTTGGCGGCGTCGCAGCTACAGCCACAAAATTTTACACAGTCACACGTCTGGACCCTGATAGCGTCATAGGCTATGTTGTGAGGTGAAATTTTAACCCCGCGCTTTCCAATTCACCAAACAATTTTGCCCCTATCTACATAATGGGGGAAAAAGTGAAAGGAAAAGTGTTGGAGGTGTCGCAGCTACAGCCACAAAATTTTGCACAGTCACACGTCTGGACCCCAAGAGCGTCATAGGCTATGTTGTGAGGTGAAATTTTAACCCCGCGCTTTCCAATTCACCAAACAATTTTGCCCCTATCTACATTATGGGGAAAAAGTGAAAGGAAAAGTGTTGGAGGCGTCGCAGCTACAGCCACAAAGTTTTGCACAGTCAGACGTCTGGACCCCGAGAGCGTCATAGGCTATGTTGTGAGGTGAAATTTTAACCCCGCGCTTTCCAATTCACCAAACAATTTTGCCCCTATCTACATAATGGGGAAAAAATGAAAGGAAAAGTGTAGGAGGCAAATTGACAGCTGCCAGATGTGAACAAGGGGGACTTAAAGAATGAGAGCGATGGCGCCAAAGAGTTTATGCCGTACAGTTGCTAAGGTGGGGCCCCGACATGGGATACTCACCACACACGGGGATATGAACACACACAAAATGCGCCACACACTACCACATGCTTGAACACATATTACCCTCAGCACACATTTCACAAATACACCAACCTCGCCACATAAAAGTCGAAACACAAAAGTCGCCACTCAAAACTCGCCACGCGCAGAACTCGCCACATGCAAAAACTAGGCAATTGCAAAACTCGCCACAAGTGCAAAACTCACCTCATGGAAAACTCGCCACACGCAAAACTTGCACACGTGGAAAAATTGCCACATGCACAAAAGTTGCAACACATGCAAAAGTTGCCTCAAACAAAACTTGCACATACTCAAAAGACACCACACAAAAAACTCACCACGCGCAAAACTCGCCATGCGCAAAACTTGCTGCACACAACTTGCTACACTAACCTGTCACATGCAACTCGACACACAAAAAGTTGCTACACGCATGTTGCCACACAAAACTCATCTCACAAAAGTCGCTACATGTATGTCATCACACGCAACTCAACACACACAACTTGACAAACGAAACTCACCCTAAAACACACACAAGTCTGCTATTATCCTTCAAAAATAAAAATCTGATTAATAAGCAGACAAACTACAACAAATGTACCATAAAGGAAATACAGCAGCTGTCAGTCACATGACCTGTCTATTATGTGTATGTGTGAGCTAATATATACTGCCAGGGGGAGGGCTTCCTGTTGGCTGGGGATATATCAGGCTGCCAATTTAGCTTACAAATACTGAGGTAAAAATTCTGAGCAAATAACGTGTGAACGAGGTCTAATACAGAAGGAGATGACACACAGGTATATACTATATACAGGAGAGATGACACACAGGTATATTCTATATAGAGGAGGAGATGACATACAGGTACATATATATACAGGAGGAGATGACATACAGGTATATACTATATACAGGAGGAGATGACATACAGGTACAGTGGGGCAAAAAAGTATTTAGTCAGTCAGCAATAGTGCAAGTTCCACCACTTAAAAAGATGAGAGACGTCTGTAATTTACATCATAGGTAGACCTCAACTATGGGAGACAAACTGAGAAAAAAAAATCCAGAAAATCACATTGTCTGTTTTTTTAACAATTTATTTGCATATTATGGTGGAAAATAAGTATTTGGTCAGAAACAAAATTTCATCTCAATACTTTGTAATATATCCTTTGTTGGCAATGACAGAGGTCAAACATTTTCTGTAAGTCTTCACAAGGTTGCCACACACTGTTGTTGCTATGTTGGCCCATTCCTCCATGCAGATCTCCTCTAGAGCAGTGATGTTTTTGGCTTTTCGCTTGACAACACAGACTTTCAACTCCCTCCAAAGGTTTTCTATAGGGTTGAGATCTGGAGACTGGCTAGGCCACTCCAGGACCTTGAAATGCTTCTTACGAAGCCACTCCTTCGTTGCCCTGGCGGTGTGCTTTGGATCATTGTCATGTTGAAAGACCCAGCCACGTTTCATCTTCAATGCCCTTGCTGATGGAAGGAGGTTTGCACTCAAAATCTCATGATACATGGCCCCATTCATTCTTTCATGTACCCGGATCAGTCATCCTGGCCCCTTTCCAGAGAAACAGCCCCAAAGCATGATGTTTCCACCACCATGCTTTACAGTAGGTATGATGTTTGATGGATGCAACTCAGTATTCTTTTTCCTCCAAACACGACAAGTTGTGTTTCTACCAAACAGTTCCAGTTTGGTTTCATCAGATCATAGGACATTCTCCCAAAACTCCTCTGGATCATCCAAATGCTCTCTAGCAAACTTCAGATGGGCCCGGACATGTACTGGCTTAAGCAGTGGGACACGTCTGGTACTGCAGGATCTGAGTCCATGGTGGCGTAGTGTGTTACTTATGGTAGGCCTTGTTACATTGGTCCCAGCTCTCTGCAGTTCATTCACTAGGTCCCCCCGCGTGGTTCTGGGATTTTTGCTCACCGTTCTTGTGATCATTCTGACCCCACGGGGTGGAATTTTTGCGTGGAGCCCCAGATCGAGGGAGATTATCAGTGGTCTTGTATGTCTTCCATTTTCTAATTATTGCTCCCACTGTTGATTTCTTCACTCCAAGCTGGTTGGCTATTGCAGATTCAGTCTTCCCAGCCTGGTGCAGGGCTACAATTTTGTTTCTGGTGTCCTTTGACAGCTCTTTGGTCTTCACCATAGTGGAGTTTAGAGTCAGACTGTTTGAGGGTGTGCACAGGTGTCTTTTTATACTGATAACAAGTTTAAACAGGTGCCATTACTACAGGTAATGAGTGGAGGAAAGAGGAGACTCTTAAAGAAGAAGTTACAGGTCTGTGAGAGCCAGAAATCTTGATTGTTTGTTTCTGACCAAATACTTATTTTCCACCATAATATGCAAATAAATTGTTAAAAAAACAGACAATGTGATTTTCTGTATTTTTTTTCCTCAGTTTGTCTCCCATAGTTGAGGTCTACCTATGATGTAAATTACAGACGCCTCTCATCTTTTTAAGTGGTGGAACTTGCACTATTGCTGACTGACTAAATACTTTTTTGCCCCACTGTATATGCTATATATAGAAGATGACATGCAGGTATATACTATATACAGGAGGAGATGACACACAGATATATACGACACACAGATATATACTATATACAGGGGAGATGACACACAGGTATATACTATATACAGGAGGAGATGACATACAGGTATATGCTATAGATAGAAGATGACATGCAGGTATATACTATATACAGGAGGAGATGACACACAGATATATACTATATACAGGGGAGATGACACACAGGTATATACTATATACAGGAGGAGATGACATACAGGTATATACTATATATAGAAGGAGATGACATTCAGGTACTGTATATACTATATATAGGGGAGATGACACACAGCAGGTAAATACTATATACAGGGGAGATGACATACAGGTATATACTATATACAGGAGATGACATTCAGATGTATACTATATATAAGGGAGATGACAAACATGTATATACTGAGGTGATGAGGTGAAAATGAGAGGTGTGAGGTGAAAATGAAAAGGTGTGAGTGCAAAATGAGAGGAGTGAGGAAAAATAGTGGAGTGATCAGAAAATGACAGATGTGAGGTTGAAATGACAAGTGTTAGGGGGGAATGGGAGGAGTGAGGGAGAAAATGAAAGGTGTGAGGGAGAAAATAAGAGATGTGAGGGGGAAAATGAAAGATGTGATTGGGAAAATGAGAGGCGTGATGGGAAAATAAGAGAAGTGACGTGCTATAACTAACCACAGATATTTACTATGCCCAGGCAACGCCGGGCTCTTCAGCTAGTATGTATTATATGCCTTGTATTTATGGATTTCACTGTATATACTGTACATTATATGTGTATTTCTTCATTTTTTCAGTGACATTGTGAACAATGCCACAGTGTGGCCGTAACGTCAAGTTACCTGTCGCTTACCACTTATAAATAAAATGTTCACTTGAAGCAAAATTACCGTTATGAGTGCAGTGATAATAGACTTTACCTGTGTGTGACACATAAGCAGACCCATCTTGTTTCATTTACGAAGGAGGGACTCTTAGGCCGGCGTCACACTAGCAGTATTTGGTCAGTATTTTACATCAGTATTTGTAAGCCAAAACCAGGAGTGGAACAATTAGAGGAAAAGTATAATAGAAACATATGCACCACTTTTGCATTTATCACCCACTCCTGGCTTTGGCTTACAAATACTGATGTAAAATACTGACCAAATACTGCTAGTGTGACACCGGCCTTAAAGTCACAGAGCCTATTTTTACTGGTGCATCAGGTGGCATTAATCTTCTTAAAGGGCCATTATGAAACAGTGGGTTTCCTAAGCTGTTGTACCCTATGCTATGCTGTGAGTGGATGGGCTGCCAACAATTACGATGCACCACAATACCCCTGTCATAAGATGTCAAGGGGGGACGCCTGAAAAGTGTTGCATTGAATTCAAGGCCTGCCCAGCTACCAATTCATATGCACCCCAATAAGCCTTGGAACCCACATAGTGGATGTGCCCATGAAAATCCACTTCACAATATGTATTTTGTGCTCCATACTCCATTGTTTTATACATTGGTAGGAAGGCGAGCCCTGCTGCATAGTGATATGCACCCCATTAGGCCTTGGAACCCACATAGAGGATGGGCCCAGAAAAATACACTTCACAATATGCATTGTGTGCTCCTGTACTCCTTGGTTTTACACATTGGCAGCAAGATCAGCCCTGCTGCATAGTCAGTCATATGCACCCCATTACACCTTGGAACCCACATATTGGATGTGCCCAGGAAAATCCACATCACAATATACATTTTGTACTCCCGTACGCCTTGGTTTTAAACATTGGCAGTAAGGCCAGCCCTGCTGCATAGTCAGTCATATGCACCCCATTACTCCTTGGAACCACATACTGGATGGACCCATGAAAATCCACTTCACAGTATGAATTTTGTACTTCTGTTCTCCTTTGCTTTACACATTGACAGCAAGACCTGCCCTGCTGCATAGTCAGTCATATGCACCCCATTAGGCCTTTGAACCCACATACTGGATGGACCCATGAAAATCCACTTCACAATATGCATTTTGTACTCCCGTACGCCTTTGTTTTATACATTGGCAGGAAGGCCAGCCCTGCTGCATAGTCATATGCACCCCATTAGGCCTTGGAACCCACATGCTGGATGGGCCCAGGAAAATCCACTTTACAATATGCATTTTGTGCTCCATACTCTTTTGTTTTATACATTGGCGGCAAGACAAGTCCTGCTGCATAGTCAGTTATATGCACCCCATTAGGCCTTGGAAACCACATACTGGATGGGCCGAGGAAAATCCACTTCACAATATGCATTGTGTGCTCCATACTACTTTGTTTTACACATTGCCAGCAAGGCCAGCCCTGCTGCATAGTCATATGCACCCCATTAGGCCTTGGAACCCACATATTGGATGGGACCAGGAAAATCCAATTCACAATATGCATTGTGTGTTCCATACTACTTTGTTTTACACATTGCCAGCAAGGCCAGCCCTGATGCATAGTCAGTCATATGCACCCCATCAGCCCTTGGAACCCACCTAGTGGATGGGCCCAGGAAAATCCACATCAGAATATGCATTTTGTGGTCCATACTCCTTTGTTTTATCGCTTGGCAGGAAGGCGAGCCCTGCTGCATAGTCAGTCATATGCACTCCATTAGGCCTTGGAACCCACATACTGGATGTGCAGATGAACATCCACTTAACAATATGCATTTTGAACTCCATACTCCTTTTTTATACATTGGTAGGAAGGCAAGCCCTGCTGCATAGTTAAATGCACCCCATTAGGCCCTGGAACCCACATACTTGATGGGCCAAGGAAAATTCACTCATATTTTTTAATGGTATGATGGTTCCCTCTTTGCACAATTATTTACAGGAGAATTTCCCAATTTAATTTGACATGATGTTAACACTAAGGTTCAGATACGGCTTTAAAAAAGGCAAATACTTGCAACACAAGGCAATTTTAGTATGATTGAATAGTGTGAGTGCGTACACTTTTCTATGTGTTAACATGCAAAGGTTAATAAGTACATATAAGGATTAAATAAATATAGTGATTACATGTATATGAAGATTAAACTACATACAGTATACAGTACAGACCAAAAGTTTGGACACACCTTCTCATTTAAAGATTTTTCTGTATTTTCATGACTATGAAAATTGTACATTCACATTGAAGGCATCAAAACTATGAATTAACACATGTGGAACTATATACTTAATACAAAAGTGTGAAACAACTGAAAATATGTCTTATATTCTAGGTTCTTCAAAGTAGCCACCTTTTGCTTTGATGACTGCTTTGCACACTCTTGGCATTCTGTTGATGAGCTTCAAGAGGTAGTCACGGGGAATGGTCTTCCAACAATCTTGAAGGAGTTCCCAGAGATGCTTAGCACTTGTTGGCCCTTTTGCCTTCACTCTGCGGTCCAGCTCACCCCAAACCATAATCTTTATTTTTATATAGCGCTAACATATTCCGCAGCGCTTTACAGTTTTGCACACATTATCATCGCTGTCCCAGATGGGGCTCACAATCTAAATTCCCTATCAGTATGTCTTTGGAATGTGGGAGGAAACCGGAGTGCCCGGAGGAAACCCACGCAAACACGGAGAGAACATACAAACTCTTTGCAGATGTTGTCCAAGGTGGGATTAGAACCCAGGACTCCAGCGCTGCAAGGCTGCTGTGCTAACCACTGCGCCACCGTGCTGCCCATCTCGATTGGGTTCAGGTCTGGTGACTGTGGAGGCCAGGTCATCTGGCGTAGCACCCCATCACTCTCCTTCCTGGTCAAATAGCCCTTACACAGCCTGGAGGTGTGTTTGGGGTCATTGTCCTGTTGAAAAATAAATGATGGTCCAACTAAACACAAACTGGATGGAATAGCATGCCGCTGCAAGATGCTGTGGTAGCCATGCTGGTTCAGTATGCCTTCAATTTTTAATAAATCCCCAACAGTGTCACCAGCAAAGCCCCCCACACCATCACACCTCCTCCTCCATGCTTCACGGTGGGAAACAGGCATGTAGAGTCCATCCGTTCACCTTTTCTGTGTCGCACAAAGACACGGTGTTTGGAACCAAAGATTTCAAATCGTCAGACCAAAGCACAGATTTCCACTGGTCTAATGTCCATTCCTTGTGTTCTTTAGCCCAAACAAGTCTCTTCTGCTTGTTGCCTGTCCTAGCAGCTATTTTACCATGAAGGCCTGCTGCACAAAGTCTCCTCTTAACAGTTATTGTTGAGATGTGTCTGCTGCTAGAACTCAGTGTAGCATTGACCTGGTCTCTAATCTGAGCTGCTGTTAACCTGCGATTTCTGAGACTGGTGACTCGGATAAACTTATCCTCAGAACCAAATGTGACTCTTGGTCTTCGTTTCCTGGGCGATCCTCATGTGAGCTTGTTTCTTTGCAGCACTTTTTGGTTTTTGCCACTGCATTTGGGGACACTTTCAAAGTTTGCCCAATTTTTGGGACTGACTGACCTTCATTTCTTAAAGTAATGATGGCCACTCGGTTTTTCTTTACTTAGTTGCTTTTTTATTGCCATAATACAAATTATAACAGTCTATTCAGTAGGACTATCAGCTTTGTATCCACCAGACTTCTGCACAACACAACTGATGGTCCCAACCCCATTTTTAAGGCAAGAAATCCCACTTATTAAACCTGACAGGGCTCACCTGTGAAGTGAAAACCATTCCCGGTGACTACCTCTTGAAGCTCATTAAGAGAATGCCAAGAGTGTGCAAAGCAGTCATAAAAGCAAAAGGTGGCTACTTTGAAAAACCTCGAATAAAAGACATAATTTCAGTTCTTTTACACTTTTTTGTTAAGTATATAATTCCACATGTATTGATTCATAGTTTTGATGCATTCAGTGTGAATGTACAATTTTCATAGTCATGAAATACAGAAAAATCTTTAAATGAGAAGGTGTGTCAAAACTTTTGATCTTTACTGTAGTTAGATAATCACCAAGAGGCTTTTAAACATCATCCGTCTGGAGTATCAGAGAAGCAACACCAAGACCTGACACAGGGCCCCTCATATTACGACGGTGTGTCTGACGTTGGTTGTGCACCACCACCATCAGAGACACTTCATTGTACTATGAGGGACCCTGTGCCTGTGCTTGTGCCGTCGCCCAAGAGTGGGCGCACCCACCTGTCCAGGCAAGCAGCACTCGCATGGGTGCTTGCGCCAGGTGGTGACCACGGCCCTGTGGGGGGAGTCAGCCCATTTAGGGAGGTATAAAAATGGCCTATGGTGGACATTCAGCAGCTGCAAATGGTGGAATTGGAGAATTCAGTAAGAGGAGGCCAAAAGCGGTCATTGCAAAATCACTCCACAACCTGGTCATAAAACCCCTCTGTCCAACGCCACTTCAGATTTATGCACCTCTAACACCTCTGCCATGTTGCCCCCTACGGCTCATGTGAGATCCATCACCGCTGCTGTGTGCTGGGAATGCCTTAACCAAACGGTCTACAAGAGTTGCATGTTTGGTAGCCAATATTTGCTCAAGGTTCTCCTGTGGCAAGATATTTTGTAATTTTCCTTTATATCGTGGATCCAGGAAGCAGGCCAACTAGTAATCGTCATCGGTCATCATTTTGATAATGCGGGGGTCCCTTTTTAGGATATGCAAGGCATACTGAGCCATGTGGGCCAATGTTCCAGGTGTCAATTCACTGCTTGTGCTGGGTTGAGGAGCACTTTCTTGCAAATCAACATCACTTGTGTCTTGCAAAAACCCTGTACCTGACCTTGCAATGCCACCAGTTTCTATTTCCCCCTGTGAAGCATCCTCCTCCCATAAATATTAATTCCCATCATCCTCCTCCTCTTTGTCTGCCACCTCGTCCAGGAGAGTTCCCTGAGCAGACAATGGCTGACTGTCAGCAAGGCTTCCCTCCACCTCGGCTGCAGATGCCAGCTCCTTAATGTGCGTCAAACTTTGCATCAGCAGACGCATTAGTGGGATGCTCATGCTTATGATGGCGTCATCTGCACTTACCAGCCGTGTGCATTCCTCAAAACACTGAAAGACTTGACAGAGGTCTTGGAGCTTCGACCACTGCACACCAGACAACTCCATGTCTGCCATCCAACTGCCTGCCCGTGTATGTGTATCCCCCCACAAATTAATTACAGCACGCCTCTGTTCGCACAGCCTCTGAACCATGTGCACTGTGGAGTTCCACCTTGTTGCAACGTCGATTATTAGGCGGTGCTGGGGAAGATTCAGCGATCGCTGATGGTTCAGCATACGGCTGGAGTGTACGGGCAACTGGCGGATGTGCGAGCAAAGTCTTCGCACCTTCAGGAGCAGGGCTGTAACTCTGGATAATTTTTGAGGAAGCACTGCACCACCAGGATCAAGGAGTGAGCCAGGCAAGGTATGTGTTTAAGTTCTGAAAGGGCTATAGCAGCCATAAAATTCTTTCCATTATCACTGACTACCTTGCCTGCTTCAAGATGTACACTGCCCAGCTATGACTGAGTTTGTTTGCTGCAAGTACTCGGCCAGTACTTCCGCGGTGTGTCTGTTGTCACCCAAACTCTTCATTTCTAACACAGCCTGCTGACGTTTACCACTAGCTGTTCGATAATGGGACACCTCATGTGCAACACTGGCAGCTGCGGCTGGACGAGCTTTCGCTTCTGGAGGAGGAGGAGAAGGAGGTGACAAACGCCTACAGCCAACTGTTTACTAGACCGTGGGCTAGGCAGAACTGTCTCACTATGGCTCTCCCCTGTGGACCCTGCATCCACCACATTAACCCAGTGTGCCGTGATGGACACGTAATGTCCCTGGCCATGTCTACTGGTGCATGCATCTGTTGTGAGGTGCACCTTTCTTCTGACTGATTGCCTCAGTGCATGGACAATGCGGTCTTTGACATGCTGGTGGAGGACTGGGATGGCTTTTCTCGCAAAGAAGTGTCGACTGGGTAGGTCATAGCGTGGTACTGCGTAGGCCATCAGAGCTTTGAAAGCTTCACTTTCAACCAACCGGTAGGGCATCATCTCTAACGAGATTAGTCTAGCAATGTGGGCGTTCAAACCCTGTGTACGCGGATGAGAGGATGAGTACTTTCCTTTCCTAATGAGAGTCTCTTGTAGGGTGAGCTGGACTGGAGAAGTGCATATGGTGGAACTAGCGGTGGTGGTGGACATGGCGGATTGAGAGAAGGTTGGTGATGGTATGCTCGATGTTGGCCTACATACAGTGTTTTCTACCAATAACCTTGTGATTCCCTGACTGCTTTGGCCTTGCGATGATACCTCCACATTTGCTGCTGGTGGTGTCCTAACCGGTGGGCTTTCTGTGAGGGAAGCAATGTAGCGTTGCTGACTACCTTCATTCTGAGCAGGTGCACCAACGGTACTGGACGTTTGGTAGTTAGTCCAGGCTTGCAAGTGCATGCTGGCTAAATGTCTGCACACGCATGTTGTATTTAAACTTAGGAGATTCTTCCCTCTGCTAAAGGTCTTTGAGCACTTCTTACAGATAATTTTGCACTGATTATTCGGATCTTGGTTAAAAAATGCCCACACTGCACTCTTCCTACTATGGATTACCTTTTCAGGCATTGCGCGCTATGCTACTTTCACCGGATGGCCACGGAATCCTAAAACTATTTTGGATTTGACAAACATTTTTGGCCAGATACGGGCCTGCCAGATGAAAGCTGTTGCGATGTAGATGGATGCTGCGGATCATCCTTCTCCGCTTCTGAGCTACTGGCAGCGGCACCCTCTTCCCCCAATGGCTGCCAATCTGGGTCAACAACTGGGTCATCTATCACCTCCTCTTCAATTTCATGTTTTCATGTGCACCTTCCTCTGTGTCACCACGTAAGGTGCTATAACCTTCGTGACGGGGCACCATAGTCTCATCAGGGTCAGATTCTGGTTCAGTACACTACGATAGCAATGTAGTGATCTGAGTAAATGGAACAGCACAATAATCTAGCTGTGGCTGTGGATCTGTGCACTCCTTGTCAGATTCATCTTGTAATGGGCTTTTAACAATTTCCCTCTCTAACCCAGGCACGGTATGTGTAAAGAGCTCCATGGAGTAAACTGTCGTTTCGCCTGCTGCATCCTTCACTTTTGGTTTGGGTGAAGGACACAAGGAAGCGACTTGTTCCTGACTGGGAGCATCCACTGACGACTCGCTGCTTTTAGATTTCAAACCTTCTGAAGAATAGGCGAAAGAGCTAGAGGCTGAGTCAGCAAGGAAAGCCAAAACTTTTTCCTGCTGATCCGGCTTTAAAACCTGTTTTCCTACTCCCATATAAGGAAGCCTTCGAGGCCTTGTGTAGCCAGACGATGACGCTGGCTCAACACCTCGAGCCTTTGGTGCTATTTTGCTTTTCCCACTACCACCAGATGCTCCACCAACACCACCATCAGTACCAGCTGGCAACGCCCGCCCTCGTCCACCAGACTTCCTCATTTTTAAAAAAATCTAACCAAAATAACAACCGTTATATGGTACTATGAAACTAGGTAGAAGGTGTATATAAACTTGTGTAGAATTTTAATCTCCCTTTTTTTGCGGGTGGAGACTGCAACAAAACTCAGGTACTGAGGTACTGAGGTACTCAGGTACTGTATTACACTACACAATGTAAGTGGCAGAATGTGGTTGGAAGATGTACGACAAACTAACAGAACTGTGATGTAGATCCACTTAGTGCCAATTTAAATCTCCCTTTTTTGGGGAGGAGACTGCAACAAAACTCAAGCAGAAGAAGAGGACCAGATGGGGGATTCGGAGGTCCAAGGAACATGGACCTAGTACGAGTAACTCGTTCACAGGTCGGAACTCTTTGGTAGTTAATATTTCCTCCAAGTCCCTAGGCATATCTGAGTGCAATGTCCTACAGAAGGGCCTGTCCTACTGTCCCAGTTACAAAAATGACACATTTAGACTGGACATGGACTTACAGAAATTTTACAGGACCCTCAGACTCAAACTACATTTTGCAGATAGTGACAACAACCCCACTGTCCCCCAACCAACCACACAACTCACCAATATCTCCATATCTAGTTTAGGCCTTCGCAACAAAAGTTCATACAGACCACCATCGGGCTTTCACGCCTTAGAAACTTTTTGTTAATTCCTCCTTTCAAAAATTACGTTACGATACTGACAGGGGTAAGTTATATTAACCATCTAATTTATCCACATCAGAAAGACAGGCTCTCAAGTCCCTCCAACAAGACAAGGATCTTATTATCAAACCCGCAGACAAAGGGGGTGCCATCGTGGTGATGGATAAATCCTTATATAAATCAGAGGTACACCGCCAACTCAATGACCAAACCACCTATAAGCCATTATCCATCAATCCAACGAGTCGCATACATGCCCTTATCCAAAGCACCCTAGATCGCTTTCAACAACAGGGCATTTTGGACACTAAAACTCGTGAATTTCTGACTAAAAAACATCTGCAGCACCCCAGAGACCTGGTCGTTGCAATAATGTCGCTCTGCCACTAAGGGGAATGATGGTACGTCTTATGGCACTAAAGGAGTTCACCTGACCAGGTATCACCAGCACACATTACACTTCACACTCCGGCCACTAGGGGGAGCAAAAGGTTTTATTTATTAGGCCACTCCTCACACTGGTAAAACTAGGGGTTGGATAGGAAGTTAGATCAGAAGCTGACTGGGTTTTGTCCAGGCAACATCCCGTGGCCCTGTCCCTCCTAACTCCATTCTAGTCTCCTTCGATGTGAAGGACTTATATACATCCATACCCCATTCCAACGGGCTCGAGTCCACCCTCTGGCTGTTATCCACCTCAGACATGGATTCTCCTCTCACTGACTTCTGCATCGACCTACTCTCTATTGTACTCACCAACAATTTTTTCTTTTTGAGAACACGTATTACCTTCAGATAAAGGATCAGCTATGGGGTCCAATGTGGTGCCCCCATACACAAATGCATATTTGGCCCACTTCGAGGATAGTCTAATCTATACCCACGTGCTCACAGTGTGACATGGAAGAGGTATATAGACGACATCTTCTGTGTCTGGAAGGGTGACCTCCAAACTCTCGAAACATTTTTCTCTTTTCTCAAAACCTCATGGCCAGGCATGGATTTCACTATGTCACATCACCACAGTCAAATCAATTTTCTTGACACCCTGGTCATGAAAGACGACAACGGTAACCTTTCCACTGATCTCTATTCTAAACCAACTGACCGGAATAGCCTGTTACACTATGATAGTTTCCACCCTTATAACATGAAAAACTCAATACCTAAATCCCAAATTAAGAGAGTAGAGAGAATCGTATCTGATTCTGCCCTGAAAGAACAAAGAGTGAACGAGATGAAATCCAAATTCTAAGATAGAGGCTATCCTCAACAAACTCTCAATACCTCTCAGAACATCATTGATAGAATTGATATCCCACCTAGATGTCGCATCCCATTTGTACACCAATATCACCCTGCAGCATACCGTATCCACAGAACTATTCACCAACATTTGCATATCTTGAGAACAGCATATCCCATGGTTGAGGAATTCAAATATCCCTTCCTTCCTTGCTTCAAAAAGCCTCAGAACATTAGAGATATTCTGGTCCAGCTGATATTGGTCCATCTTGACCTCCCCCAGTCCAACAGTTTATCCGCAATCCAAAAATGGGCACCTTCCCCTGTCTAAATTGCAACCAATGCAATAACATCCTGAAAGGCAATTATATCCATCACCCACACACTGGGAAACGCTACAGCATCAATAAGTTTTTCACATGCAACTCCAAGTTCGTGGTACACCTAATAAAGTGTCCATGCGGCCTAATGTACGTGGGGGAAACCACACAAGCTATCAAAGACAGAATTTCCAAGCATAAATCTACCATCAGATGCAGAAACTTATTTCTTCCCATCCCACACCATTTTATATCCATGGGACACAACGTGTCGCAATTACACTTCCAAGTTATCGAACAGATAACACCACCATGCCGGGGTGGCGATTGCATGGCCATTTGGAAATGCCGAGAAGCTTTTTGGATTCATGAACTCAACACGTTAAGTCCGAAAGGACTCAAAAGAGACAATGACTTACAATCCTTCATATAAAAGGCTTCTCTATCATGTCGACCTACACGGCGCTCTAAAATTGTAGACACCTATCTATGTATCTGCTGTATAACATAATCTTTGTATTTTCAGCATACAAGATCCATGATGTTTTGCTATGTTCTCTGTTGTGAATTCTGTTGTCAAACTCCCTCCTGTGGTCGTGAGTGGTACTTCAGCGAGTTCTGTCTATGGGCTCCTTCTGGTGGCTATGAGTGAAGCTGCTGCTTCTGAGGTTCCTTACACAGGTGACGTGGGTTGTCCTTTGGTTGGCTGCTCTATTTAACTCCTCTCAGATCGTTACTCCATGCCAGCTGTCAATGTTATTGCATTTGTTCAGTTCGCTCCTGGACCTCTCTGGTGACCTGCCTTCTCCTGCAGAAGCTAAGTTCCTGATAGTCATTATTTGTTCTCTGTTTTCTTGTCCAGCTGGTTTTCATGATTTTGTCTTGCTAGCTGGAAGCTCTGGGATGCAGATTGGTCCCTCCGCACCGTGAGTCGGTGCGGAGGTCTTTTTTGCACACTCTGCGTGGTCTTTTGTAGGTTTTTGTGCTGATCGCAAAGTTACCTTTCCTATCCTCTGTCTATTTAGTAAGTCTGGCCTCCCTTTGCTTAAACCTGTTTCATCTCTGCGTTTGTGACTTTCATCTTTACTCACAGTCAATATATGTGGGGGGCTTCCTTTACCTTTGGGGAATTTCTCTGAGGCAAGGTAGGCTTTATTTTCTTTCTCTAGGGCTAGATAGTTCTTAGGCTGTGACAAGGCGCCTAGGTCTGGTCAGCAGCGCTCCACGGCTATTTTTAGTGTGTGTCATAGGATTAGGGCTTGCGGTCAGCAGAGCTCCCACATCCCAGAGCTCGTCCTGTAAGAGGTTTAACTATCAGGTCATTCCGGGTGCTCCTAACCACCAGGTTATAACAGTACAGCTGGCCCAAAGAATTAATGCATCTCAATAGAGGGATAAGAGAACTTCTGAGACCATTTTTTTTTCTTTGCACTGAGTTTTGTCTTTCTTTTCCCCTAGACCTTTGGGTGGTTCAGGACACAGGTGTAGATATGGACATTCAAGGTCTGTCCTCTTGTATGGATCATCTCTCTGCAAGGGTACAAAACATTCAAGATTTTGTCGTTCAGAATCCTATGTTAGAGCCTAGAATTCCTATTCCTGACTTATTTTCTGGGGATAGATCTAGGTTCTTGAATTTCAAAAATAATTGTAAACTGTTTCTAGCTTTGAAACCCCGCTCCTCTGTTGACCCCGTTCCACAGGTAAAAATTATCATTTCTTTGTTGCGTGGTGACCCTCAAGACTGGGCATTTTCCCTTGCGACAGGAGATCCTGCATTGCGTGATGTTGATGCGTTTTTTCTGGCGCTTGGATTACTTTATGATGAACCTAATTCAGTGGATCAGGCTGTTAGGTCTCGAGTTCCCGCTTCTGCACAGGGGGAATCTCGAGCCATCTCCGCTGCGGTCTCCCATTCTTATCCAGCCGCAGTGGAGTCTGCTCAGCAGGGACGTCGGTCCCAGCGTCTTGCTCAGTCCCACTCTGTACAGAGAGTTACTGCTGCTTCTTCACCTTCTGCCATTAAAGCCAGTGCTGGTCAGCAGCGAGCGGACTTCTCTGGGACTAAGTCCTTGTCTGCACACACTGAGCATGCCCAGGGCAAGATCTCCCGTTGGAGATCGAGGGTCATGTGCTCAGGCTCTGCAGCACATTCCATTGGTCCTCTTGGCAGGTCTTGGAAGGGCAAAGTTTCTGTGACCACTTCCTGTGCTGCAACTATATAAACTGCGCATGACCGCACGGCCATGCGCTAGTGTACATTTGCTTACGTGTGTTTGTTGTGAGTGCAAGTCGTCCTTGGATACCCCTTCCCTATTGAATGTCTGTTCGCGGAAGGTGTATGGTTGCTATCTAGCGCCCGACTTATCCTACAGCACTAATCACACATTACAGCGTCCAGTTGCTGTGACTGCCAGTACGGCGCCGTGCACTTCCTCTGTGCTTTCCTTACCCAAGCCTGGGTGGTTAGTGGCGTTCGTCAGTGCGGCACCGCATGCACTCTTGTGCCCTAATATTGGTATTTAGCTTTCTTACACACCCAGTTGCGGTGTTGTGCCAGCAAGGGTCTAATCGGACTTCAATCCTAGTTGGGGTTGAGTTCGCTGACTACTTGCGCGCCCTCTATGTGCGGTACCACGATCCTGTGACGCAACAGGATCGCTTCCTTCACGCTGGGTGAAGTTTAACCCACGTGTGTATACTTATGAGTACCGCCATATAGTCCGTCATTACTTGGCAGCAGGTTCCATCTCTGCACGGTGGACCCCGGGCTGCGAACGCACCATACTCTATCTGTCTTGTTATTTGGTGCGTTCCGCTAGCCCTAACATTACACTAGCGCCAGGGTCTGGCTAGTAATGACGGACAAACAGCAATCCTTGCGGTATATCCAGCAGCTGGAGGGTAGGTTGGCGGCTCTTGAGGGCGCAACCTCAGCTGTGGATGTTACCGCAGTTGCTGTACAGGCTGCTAGCGTGGCTGCAGCAACCCTGTCCATTGCCACCCCTGCTCCGACATTTTCTCGCCTCCCGCTGCCAGAAAAATTTTCTGGTGATAGCAAATTTTGTAGGGGATTTGTGAGTCAGTGCTCTATTCACCTCGAGCTCCTGGCTGCACGTTTTCCCACAGAGCGGGCTAAGGTGGGATTTATAGTGTCTCTCTTGTCGGACAGGGCGTTGGAATGGGCTACGCCGCTGTGGGAGCGTGGCGATCATGTGGTGCAGAGTGCTCCGCTGTTCCTGAGCACTCTGAAACAGGTCTTGTTAAGACCTCAAGTCACCCATGATACTGCGCTCCAACTGCTGGCATTAACTCAGGGTGAGTCCTTGGTCAGTCATTTTGCCGTCCAATTCCGCACTTTAGCTTCTAAGCTGGATTGGTCGGATAAAGCTCTTATCCCCATATTTTGGAGGGGCCTGGCTGACCACGTTAAGGACGCTCTGGCCACTAGGGAGATTCCTGCCACACTGGAGGAGTTAATAACTGTCTCCACTCGAATTGACCTCCGTTTTAACGAGCGGAGGTTAGAGCGAGCCCAGTGTAGGCAGAGGTTTCGGCTGGCTCCTACCTTCGCCAAACCTCTGGAATCTCCGGTCCTGGTTCCTGAGTCACATGAGGCCAGGGAAGTGTCACAAGCGGGATCTAAGTCCCGGACCGCTTGTGCACTCAAGGTCTGTCATGTTTGCCAGCAGTCAGGACATCTAGCCACCAGATGTTCTCAGCGGTCGAGGAAACGTCAGCATCTAGTGGTAGTAGGTGGAGGTACATTAGACACGGCGACGTTTGCCTCTAAATTGTCCTTTAAGGGGACAATTACTATAGGCTCATTCTCCCACTCGGTAGAGCTCTGCGTGGATTCTGGGGCGGAGGGCAATTTTATGTCTTCTGCCTTCGCCCAACGTCACGCAATATCCCTGGTTATGCTAGCTCAACCAGTAACGGTACGAGTGGTGAATGGGTCGACACTGCCCTCACAGATAACACACAAGACCATCCCTTTTACTCTGTCCATGTCGCCATCTCATCAGGAGATTATATCTCTGCTCGTCATTCCTGAGGGAATTGATGAGGTCCTGTTGGGAATACCTTGGCTATGGTACCACTCTTCTCATACCGAGTGGTCCTCTGGCAGAATCCTGGGATGGGGCGAATCTTGTGGGGGTAGGTGTCAGAGGGAGTGCGTTCAGGTTGCTACTATAGAGGTACCCGCAGATCTTTCCTCTCTCCCCAAGCAGTATCGGTCTTATGCAGACGTGTTCTCCAAAAAGGCGGCGGAGATCCTTCCGCCCCATCGCCCCTATGACTGTCCTATTGATCTCTTGCCTGGTGCTGAGCCTCCCCGGGGTCGGGTCTATCCGCTATCTCTCCCGGAGACGGAGGCAATGTCACAGTACATCCAGGAAAATCTGGCAAGAGGATTCATTAGGAAGTCAGTGTCACCTGCTGGGGCAGGGTTCTTCTTCGTGCAGAAGAAGAATGGGGAATTGCGTCTATGCATAGACTACAGAGGTCTTAACGCTATCACCATTAAAAATAAGTATCCTTTGCCCTTGATATCTGAGCTCTTCGATAGGCTTCGGGGAGCAAGGGTATTTAATAAACTAGATCTGCGGGGTGCTTAAAACCTGATTCGCATCCATGAGGGGGACGAATGGAAGACGGCTTTTAACACCAGGGATGGGCACTATGAATATCTGGTGATGCCCTTCGGGCTCTGTAATGCCCCAGCCATTTTCCAAGACTTTGTGAACGATATTTTCCGGGATATGCTTTCCACCTCGGTCGTAGTCTATCTGGATGATATTCTCATCTACTCTCCAGATATTGACTCCCACCGGAGAGATGTTTGCAAAGTCTTCGACCTCCTACGGGCAAACTCCCTCTATGCCAAGTTGGAGAAGAGTATGTTTGAGCAGGAGTCCTTACCTTTCCTAGGCTACATCATCTCTGCCCAGGGATTGGCTATGGATCCTGCCAAACTACAGGCTGTGATGGACTGGCAGGAACCCCATTCTCTTAAAGCGGTGCAGCGCTTTATGGGGTTCATTAATTATTATCGCCAGTTCATTCCGCACTTCTCAACTTTGGTAGCTCCCTTGGTTGCCCTCACCAAGAAGGGGGCGAATCCCAAATTGTGGTCTGAGGAGGTCTCCAAGGCCTTTAACTCTATAAAGTCACACTTCGCTAGCGCTCCCATCCTACATCGCCCCGATGTTGATAAGCCATTTATCATGGAGGTGGATGCCTCTTCTGTTGGTGCTGGAGCAGTCCTCTTCCAAAAGGATGCTCAAGGTCTTAAGCATCCTTGCTTCTTTTTCTCCAAGACCTTCTCTCCAGCAGAGAGGAATTAATCCATCGGGGACAGGGAGTTGCTAGCCATGAAGTTGGCTTTCTCGGAGTGGAGACATCTCTTGGAGGGAGCACGTTTTCCCTTCCAAGTCTTCACAGACCATAAAAATTTGGTGTACCTGCAGACAGCCCAGCGGTTGAATTCTCGCCAGGCCAGATGGTCCTTATTCTTCTCCCGGTTTCATTTCACCCTCCATTTTCTTTCTGGGGAGAAGAACATTCGGGCCGACGCTCTCTCTCGCTCCGTTGTGTCATCTGCGAAGAAGGAGGAGGAGCCTCGGCTTATTGTCCCCACCGAGAGCTTGAGAACTGTGGCCCCGGTTTCGCTAGAGTCTGTGCCTCCGGGCAAGACTTTTGAACCATCCAGCTTGCGACCGGAGGTTCTCTCTTGGGCACACTCGTCCAGGGTGGGTGGACATTTTGGTACCAAAAGGACATCTGAGTTACTGGCGAGGACATACTGGTGGCCGCATATGGCTCGTGATGTCACAGAGTATGTTCGGGCGTGTGTCTCTTGCGCCAAGAACAAGACTCCTCGGCAACGGCCAGCTGGTTTGCTTTATCCTCTGCCGGTGGCGGATAGGCCCTGGGAGATGGTCGGGATGGACTTTGTGGTGGGCTTACCCAAGTCTCGTAACTGCACCATTATCTGGGTGATCACCGACCATTTTTCCAAAATGGTGCACTTGGTGCCTCTTCCACGGCTACCTACTGCACGGGCGTTGGCTGTCTTGTTCGTCAAGCATATCTTTCGCCTACACGGTATGCCAGACAAAATTGTCAGTGACCGGGGTCCCCAGTTTGTGTCTCGATTCTGGAGAGAGCTTTGTCGTCTACTCAGTATTGAGTTGAATCTCTCTTCGGCATATCATCCCGAGACGAATGGGTTGGTAGAGAGGGCCAACCAGACCTTGGTCACATATTTACGACATTTTGTTTCTGCCAGGCAGGATGACTGGGCATCCTTGCTACCGTGGGCAGAGTTTGCACTTAACAATGCCGTAGCCGACTCCACCGATCAGACTCCATTCCTCCTAAATTACGGCCAGCATCCGCGTGTTCCTGTGCCCATGCCTGTGTCTTCTGCTGACTCCAGGGTGGCAGACTGGGCTGTGGAGGCATGGGACATTTGGGACCGCACGCAGGATGCCATTCAGGCCTCCAAGGAGAGAATGAGGTCCTCCGCCGATGTTCATCGGCGCCCCGCTCCGACCTTTGCTCCTGGCGACTTGGTGTGACTCTCCGCCCGTAACAGCAGGCTGCGAGTTGAGTCCACTAAGTTTGCTCCTCGCAACTTGGGTCCCTTCAAGGTTCTCAAATGAGTTAATCCTGTGGTCTACCGTTTGGCTCTTCCTCCACACTTGGGTATCACCGACACCTTTCATGTGTCCCTCTTGAAACCCGTATACATGTCCCGGTTTTCCGAGTCATCTGCCGGGACATCAGGTTCGTCTACGGACGATTACGAGGTGAACGCTATTTTGGGGTGCAAGGTGCTACGCGGCAAAAAGTTCTATCTGGTGGATTGGAAGGGTTATGGCCCAGAGGACAGGTCGTGGGAGCCTGCTGAAAACGTTCGGGCCCCACAGCTCATTGCTGCCTTCGAGCGTAGCGAGGCCCAAGGAGGGGGGGGCCCCTAGGAAGGGGGGTAATGTTAGGTCTCGAGTTCCCGCTTCTGCACAGGGGGAATCTCGAGCCATCTCTGCTGCGGTCTCCCATTCTTATCCAGCCGCAGTGGAGTCTGCTCAGCAGGGACGTCGGTCCCAGCGTCTTGCTCAGTCTCACTCTGTACAGAGAGTTACTGCTGCTTCTTCAGCTTCTGCCATTAAAGCCAGTGCTGGTCAGTAGCGAGCGGACTTCTCTGGGACTAAGTCCTTGTCTGCACACACTGAGCATGCCAAGGGCAAGATCTCCCGTTGGAGATCGAGGGTCATGTGCTCAGGCTCTGCAGCACATTCCATTGGTCCTCTTGGCAGGTCTTGGAAGGGCAAAGTTTCTGTGGCCACTTCCTGTGCTGCAACTATATAAACTGCGCATGAACGCACAGCCATGCGCTAGTGTACATTTGCTTACGTGTGTTTGTTGTGAGTGCAAGTCGTCCTTGGATACCCCTTCCCTATTGAATGTCTGTTCGCGGAAGGTGTATGGTTGCTATCTAGCGCCCGACTTATCCTACAGCACTAATCACACATTACAGCGTCCAGTTGCTGTGACTGCCAGTACGGCGCCGTGCACTTCCTCTGTGCTTTCCTTACCCAAGCCTGGGTGGTTAGTGGCGTTCGTCAGTGCGGCACCACATGCACTCTTGTGCCCTAATATTGGTATTTAGCTTTCTTACACACCCAGTTGCGGAGTTGTGCCAGCAAGGGTCTAATCGGACTTCAATCCTAGTTGGGGTTGAGTTCGCTGACTACTTGCTCGCCCTCTATGTGCGGTACCGCGATCCTGTGACGCAACAGGATCGCTTCCTTCACGCTGGGTGAAGTTTAACCCACGTGTGTATACTTATGAGTACCGCCATATAGTCCGTCATTACTTGGCAGCAGGTTCCATCTCTGCACGGTGGACCCCGGGCTGCGAACGCACCAAACTCTATCTGTCTTGTTATTTGGTGCGTTCCGCTAGCCCTAACACAGGCAGAGAAAATCTTGCTGGCTTTGTGTCAGGGTCAGGATGAAGCGGAGGTTTACTGTCAAAAGTTTAGAAAGTGGTCTGTGCTTACTCAGTGGAATGAATGTGCCCTGGCAGCAATTTTCAGAAAGGGTCTTTCTGAAGCCCTTAAGGATGTCATGGTGGGATTTCCCACGCCTGCTGGTCTGAATGAGTCTATGTCTTTGGCCATTCAGATCGATCGGCGCATGCGTGAGCGCAAAGCTGTGCACCATCTGGCGGTATTCTCTGAGCATAGGCCTGAGCCTATGCAGTGTGATAGGACTTTGACCAGAGCTGAACGGCAAGAACACAGATGTCGGAATGGGCTGTGTTTTTACTGTGGTGAATCCACTCATGCTATCTCCGATTGTCCTAAGCGCACTAAGCGGTTCGCTAGGTCTGCCACCATTGGTACGGTACAGTCTAAATTTCTTTTGTCCGTTACTCTGATTTGCTCTCTGTCGTCCTATTCTGTAATGGCGTTTGTGGATTCGGGCGCTGCCCTGAATTTGATGGACTTGGAGTTTGCCAGGCGCTGTGGTTTTTTCTTGGAGCCCTTGCAGTATCCTATTCCATTGAGAGGAATTGATGCTACACCTTTGGCCAAGAATAAGCCTCAGTACTGGACTCAATTGACCATGTGCATGGCTCCTGCACATCAGGAGGATATTCGCTTTTTGGTGTTGCATAATCTGCATGATGTGGTCGTTTTGGGGTTGCCATGGCTACAGGTCCATAATCCAGTGTTGGATTAGAAATCGATGTCTGTGTCCAGTTGGCGTTGTCAGGGGGTACATGGTGATGTTCCATTGCTCTCAATTTCACCTTCCACTCCTTCTGAAGTCCCTGAGTTTTTATCAGATTACCGGGATGTATTTGAAGAGCCCAAATCTGGTGCCCTACCTCCTCATAGGGATTGCGACTGTGCTATTGATTTGATTCCTGGTTGTAAGTTTCCTAAGGGCCGTCTGTTTAATTTATCTGTGCCAGAGCACGCTGCTATGCGGAGTTATGTAAAGGAATCCTTGGAGAAGGGTCATATTCGCCCGTCGTCGTCACCATTGGGAGCAGGGTTCTTTTTTGTGGCCAAGAAGGATGGTTCTTTGAGACCTTGTATTGATTACCGCCTTTTTAATAAGATCACAGTCAAATTTCAGTATCCTTTGCCGCTGCTGTCTGATTTATTTGCTCGAATTAAGGGGGCTAGTTAGTTCACCAAGATAGATCTTCGTGGTGCGTATAATCTTATGCGAATTAAACAGGGTGATGAATGGAAGACGGCATTTAATACGCCCGAGGGCCATTTTGAGTACCTGGTTATGCCATTCGGGCTTTCTAATGCTCCATCTGTGTTTCAGTCCTTTATGCATGACATCTTCCGAGAGTACCTGGATAGATTTATGATTGTATATTTGGATGACATTTTGGTCTTTTCGGAAGATTGGGAATCTCATGTGAAGCAGGTCAGAATGGTGTTCCAGGTCCTTCGTGCAAATTCCTTGTTTGTGAAGGGGTCAAAGTGTCTCTTTGGAGTTCAGAAGGTTTCATTTTTGGGTTTCATTTTTTCCCCTTCTACTATCGAGATGAACCCTGTTAAGGTTCAGGCCATTTACGATTGGACTCAGCCGACATCTGTGAAGAGCTTGCAGAAGTTCCTGGGCTTTGCTAATTTTTATCGTCGCTTCATCACTAACTTTTCCAGTGTTGCTAAGCCGTTGACTGATTTGACCAAGAAAAGTGCTGATGTGGTCAATTGGTCCTCTGCGGCTGTAGAGGCTTTTCAGGAGTTGAAGCGTCGTTTTGCTTCTGCCCCTGTGTTGTGCCAGCCAGATGTTTCGCTTCCTTTTCAGGTGGAGGTTGATGCTTCTGAAATTGGAGCAGGGGCTGTTTTGTCGCAAAGAAGTTCTGGTGGCTCGGTGATGAAACCCTGTGCCTTCTTTTCTAGAAAATTCTCGCCTGCTGAGCGCAATTATGATGTGGGCAATCGGGAGTTGTTGGCCATGAAGTGGGCATTCGAGGAGTGGCGACATTGGCTTGAAGGAGCTAAACATCGCGTGGTGGTCTTGACGGATCACAAGAATTTAACTTATCTCGAGTCTGCCAAACGGTTGAACCCTAGACAGGCTCGATGGTCGCTCTTTTTCTCCCGTTTTGATTTTGTGGTTTCATACCTTCCGGGATCTAAGAATGTGAAGGCTGACGCCCTGTCAAGGAGATTTGTGCCTGACTCTCCGGGTGTTCCGGAGCCGGCGGGTATTCTTAAAGAAGGGGTAATTTTGTCTGCCATTTCCCCTGATTTGCGGCGTGTGCTGCAAAAGTTTCAGGCTGATAGACCTGACCGTTGTCCTACGGAGAAACTGTTTGTCCCTGATAGATGGACTAGTAGAGTTATCTCGGAGATTCATTGTTCAGTATTGGCTGGTCATCCTGGAATCTTTGGTACCAGAGATTTGGTGGCTAGATCCTTTTGGTGGCCTTCTTTTTTACGGGATGTGCGTTCTTTTGTGCAGTCCTGTGGGATTTGTGCTCGGGCTAAGCCCTGCTGTTCTCGTGCCAGTGGGTTGCTTTTGCCCTTGCCGATTCCGAAGAGGCCCTGGACGCATATTTCCATGGATTTTATTTCTGATCTCCCTGTTTCTCAAACGATGTCGGTCATTTGGGTGGTTTGTGATCGCTTCTCTAAGATGGTCCATTTGGTACCCTTATCTAAACTGCCTTCCTCCTCTGATTTGGTGCCATTGTTTTTCCAGCATGTGGTTCGTTTGCATGGCATTCCAGAGAACATCGTCTCGGACAGAGGTTCCCAGTTTGTTTCGAGGTTTTGGCGGTCCTTTTGCGCTAAGATGGGCATTGATTTGTCTTTTTCTTCGGCTTTCCATCCTCAGACTAATGGCCAAACCGAACGAACTAATCAGACTTTGGAGACATATCTGAGATGCTTTGTTTCTGCTGATCAGGATGATTGGGTGTCTTTCTTGCCTTTGGCTGAGTTCGCCCTTAATAATTGGGCCAGCTCGGCTACTTTAGTTTCTCCGTTTTTCTGTAATTCTGGTTTCCATCCTCGTTTCTCTTCAGGGCAGGTTGAGTCTTCGGACTGTCCTGGTGTGGATACGGTGGTGGACAGGTTGCAGCAAATTTGGACTCATGTGGTGGACAATTTGACATTGTCCCAGGAGAAGGCTCAACGTTTCGCTAACCGCCGGCGTTGTGTTGGTCCCCGACTTCGTGTTGGGGATTTGGTTTGGTTGTCATCTCGTCACGTTCCTATGAAGGTTTCCTCTCCTAAGTTTAAGCCTCGTTTCATTGGACCATATAAGATTTCTGAAGTTCTTAATCCTGTGTCATTTCGTTTGGATCTTCAAGCTTCTTTTGCCATCCATAATGTGTTCCATAGTTCGTTGTTGCGGAGATACGTAGCGCCTATGGTTCCCTCCGTTGATCCTCCTGCCCCGATGTTGGTCGAGGGGGAGTTGGAGTATGTGGTGGAGAAGATTTTGGATTCTCGTGTTTCCAGACGGAAACTCCAGTACCTGGTCAAGTGGAAGGGTTATGGTCAGGAAGATAATTCATGGGTTTTTGCCTCTGATGTTCATGCTGCCGATCTTGTTCATGCCTTTCATTTGGCTCATCCTGATCGGCCTGGGGGCTCTGGTGAGGGTTCGGTGACCCCTCCTCAAGGGGGGGGTACTGATGTGAATTCTGTTTTCAAACTCCCTCCTGTGGTCGTGAGTGGTACTTCAGCGAGTTCTGTCTATGGGCTCCCTCTGGTGGCTATGAGTGAAGCTGCTGCTTCTGAGGTTCCTTACACAGGTGACGTGGGTTGTCCTTTGGTTGGCTGCTCTATTTAACTCCTCTCAGATCATTACTCCATGCCAGCTGTCAATGTTTTTGCATTTGTTCAGTTCGCTCCTGGATCTCTCTGGTGACCTGCCTTCTCCTGCAGAAGCTAAGTTCCTGATAGTCAATATTTGTTCTCTGTTTTCTTGTCCAGCTGGTTTTCATGATTTTGTCTTGCTAGTTGGAAGCTCTGGGATGCAGATTGGTCCCTCCGCACCGTGAGTCGGTGCGGAGGTCTTTTTTGCACACTCTGTGTGGTCTTTTGTAGGTTTTTGTGCTGATCGCAAAGTTACCTTTCCTATCCTCTGTCTATTTAGTAAGTCTGGCCTCCCTTTGCTGAAACCTGTTTCATCTCTGCGTTTGTGACTTTCATCTTTACTCACAGTCAACATATGTGGGGGGCTTCCTTTACCTTTTGGAAATTTCTCTGAGGCAAGGTAGGCTTTATTTTCTATCTCTAGGGCTAGATAGTTCTTAGGCTGTGACGAGGCGCCTAGGTCTGGTCAGGAGTGCTCCACGGCTATTTTTAGTGTGTGTGATAGGATTAGGGCTTGCGGTCAGCAGAGCTCCCACATCCCAGAGCTCGTCCTGTATGAGGTTTAACTATCAGGTCATTCCGGGTTCTCCTAACCACCAGGTCATAACAGTTCTCCCGCCACATTCCAAAATATCATTGTCTGATGTTGAAATCGTATGTATGTATTGTGCCAGTACCCATACCTTGATACATGGGGGTACATATCGGACTGGTATTTACATAAAACGATGTAACCGTAGTTATTATCATCTGACCCTTTATATATATATATATATATATATATATATATATGTAATGATGGTACATTTACACCACTGTGCCAATATATATTGTTGACTCTTCCCTTACGGGACGGGGTCTTTATCAGATGATTGCTCTATCCCCTTCTGTAAGCCCCACTAATCATCTTCCCTTCTTCTATTTTATCCCATCATCATCCTGGTCTGAGTCACATAAAACTATAAAACTGTTCTATGTTAGTATACTGTATATTATAGACCTTTAACTCCGTATTTACTTATGCTGCCATTCATTCTAGTAACCATGTTATTAACTGTCTATCTCTTATCCACAGAGCTGCCCTTTCTGAGCTCCGAGCCTATGGCACCGCCTCCTCCTTTCTCCTGCACTGTGACACGCTGTGGCACCGCCTTCCCTCATCTCCTCCACAGCAACACGTCATTACTCCACCTCCTGGAACACACCAACTCCACTTCCTCCCACTGGAGCGCACGCCGCACAGACTCCATGGACTTTCTTTCTTGCACATCACTTCCGGTTTGCGCTTTCCGGCGTGCAAACTCCGGGCCCTGCGCTCCTTAAATACTGAGCACTATGGACATTACATTAGCGCCGTTGACTTGCAGTGGACACCGCGTCCTCTATTCCTGGATCTCTTATTGGCATGGTAAGACTGGCTGATCCTGGCACCCGTACGCCCCTTTACTCCATCCCTGGCGCCATTAACTCATATCTATGTCTCTTACAGATCGGCTTTTTTAGCCCTCTAGTAATGAGCTCTTCCTGAGTCATCCCCTGTGCTCGGTATGTTTTATCTCTCTTCTTCCTTCCCTTTCCAGACACTGTTCTATTTCAGCATTAACCCTCTCCTTCCCCCGTCCCTCTCCCCCCGCCCCGCTGTTTTATCCCTCAATAGACTGGCTAGTGTCAGCCCTTTATCTGTAAGCAGCTTATCCTGCTCTACTCCATAACCTGGTACGTACAGAACCACGTCCCGTAGTGATCACCTAGCATACAGATTATTATTATAATATAAATATTTATTTTTATAGATGCAAAATTCTCTATAAAAAATACAGGTGTACAATATACGCCTTGTGTCTTAAAACAATAGGTATGTACCTTTTCTTCTCTTATCCCCTCCCCCCCTCTTTGTTTCATATTATCTCGTGGCACCACGGCTAGATAGACACACGAGTTGACTACGCCAGCTTCATATGTAGCTAACATGAGCCACTTTGTATTTCTTCTGTCCCCCCCTTCTTTCCCAACTAGGTCTTCTTGCCACCGCATACTCTGTCCAATGCCACCCTCTATGTATTTATCATGTTGAATCCTATAGGTGGCACTGTAAGCAATTGTATTGTTATTATACCTCTGGCATACAACTTTAACCGCATATATGACCATGTATATGTGTTTACTTGTATATACCTTTGTTTATTTTTGCCTATGTACTGTATTGTTTATTATTTTCTTGTCTTTAGAGCACACTGATGAAGGTCTTCGTAGACCGAAATGTTTGTGAATGTGAATACTGTATGTATTAAACACCCCCTTTTTTGCATCAGGCATTTTGGAGTGTGCTGAGTATATCCTATATTACGTTTAAGGTCTGGACACCTACTATCACGCACCTCCACCCTGGGCTGTGCTGAACATTTACTCTACTGCAACAAAACTCAGGCCCAGTGCACTACACAATGTAAGTGGCAGAACGTGGCAGGAAGATATATAAAAAAATACAAGGGCTGTAGTACAATTTCAATCTCCCTACAATGATCTAAGGACAAATATGGCAGCAATAAAAAAGGACTGCTGCACACAAAAGTGTGGACAAACAAGAGAACTGTGCAGAAAGAAGCAACAGGATTTTTGCTTTTAGAAAAGCAGTTGGTTTGCACAGCAGCGTGCAAACAGCAATGCAGCTATCAGGGAGCCTTATAAGGCAGCCTAATAAGCTACTGAGCTGATGCACAAAAAAATAAACTCCACTGTCCCTGCAAAGAAAAGGTGGTGTTGGGCAGTGGAAATCGCTACAGCACAAGCAGTTTCGTGGTTAATCGTCCCTCCCTAACTATATCCCTTCTTCTGATGAAGCTGCAGCAACCTCACCCTATGCTAAGATCGACAGAAGTAAGATGGCGGTTGGCATGCAAGCCCCTTTATAGCCGCTGTGACGCCGCCGAAAGCAAGCCAATCACTGCCATGCCCTTCTTTAAGATGGTGGGGTGTTGTGATTTCTGCTTTTGGGCTCCCTCCGGTGGTTGTAGGTGGTAATGCAGTTGTTTCTGGGCTGCAGTCCTGGACAGGTGTATCTGCTGATTGCAGTTCTGACTGGGGTATTTAGGTTTGCAGGACTCATTAGTCCTTGCCAGTTGTACTGTTATGATCCGGTGACCTTGGAGCAGCATGAAAACTTTCACTGGAGAAGGTGGTAACTATACTGACCGCAAATCCTGATCTTAACACCGCAACTAGAAGTAGCCGTGGGGTGTACCTAACAAGCTCTAGACACCTCGTCACAGCCGGAGGACTAAATACCCCTAAAGATGGAAATAGGAATACTACCTTGCCTCAGAGCAGAACCCCAAAGGATAGGCAGCCCCCCAAAAATATTGGCTGTGAGTAGGAGAGGAAAGACACACACAGTCAGAAAACAGGATTTAGCACAAGAGGCCACTCTAGCTAAAATAGGAAAGGATAGGACAGAGTTCTGTGCGGTCAGTATTTAAACCCTTCCAAAAATATCCACAGCAGATTATACAAAAAATTCCTCCATTTAACTAAAGACGTGGAACGTATATCTGCAACTCCAGAGACTACTAAACTCAGAGCAGGAATACAATAAAAAAACAAGCACACAGCTTGTGTGCCATAGGAAAAGAAACAGACTCTTATCTTTGCTGAATTGGCAGCTAAGCAGGAGAAACCAGACAGAGATCCAACATTTCCCAAGAAACATTGACAACTGGCAAGGACTAATGAGTCCTGCAAACCTAAATACCCCAGTCAGAACTGCAATCAGCAGATACACCTGTCCAGGACTGCAGGCCAGAGACAACTGCATTACCATCTACAACCACTGGAGGGAGCCCAAAAGCAGAATTCACAACAGTGGGGACCAAGACCTATGTCATCACGCTGCCCACACTCTGCGTCCTCCTTCATTGGATGAGAAATGGCGCTGAAAGCATCATACGAAACGCGACTTTGGCGTGCTGATCGCCGACTTCATGGCCGATCCCACACTAGGATCGGTTCGGGTTTCACGAAACCCAACTTTGCCGAAAGTCAGCGACTTTTGAATTTGTCCGATCCATTTCGCTCAACCCTACCAGTCAGCACTTAATTGAGGATACCTTGTTTCTCTTGAAGTATCTTTCACATGTTTTTTTTTCCAGAAAGACTATCAAAATTATATTGAGCCTACTGAATATCTAATTACAAATCTAAATTTTATTTAAAGAAAATAACCACTCAAAAGTGGCTTCATTTTTTAGGAAAAAGTTTTAGATTTTGATTTTGGATCCTTATTTAGCAAATGATTATTGATTGTAAAGAAAGCTTGAAAATGTGTGTTATCAAAGCATTTATGTTGTTTATGACCTTTTAAGGAAACTTTATTTCTTGAATTGAAATTCTCTTTACACACATAATCAGAGAGGAATGTGGCATGCACCCATCTTTCTCTAGTGAATATCAGTTAATGGAACAGAAGCATTACACTCTACTGCACCTGCATTCAAGTATTCATAACTCTGTGGGAAAATGTGAACCAAACCTGCATGCTTTGCTATTAGCTGGCTTTAAAATGTCGGCTTACACTTGCTTCCATCTGGATTTAATTTTCAAAAGTTATTTCCACGGCCAACATCAATAAGCATTTTATGAATAGTAATAAAAATTGCCACCTTAACTGATTGTGTGGGGGTGTCTACGTATTAAACTGTGACAGGACCTGGGTAAATGCTTGCATATTTAGAAAGGTTTGTATGATAACACAAGACTGAAAAATTTTGCCTTAAGTATTTTTTTTATGATTTTTGTTATTCAGAAATACACACTATAGCAAAGAAACATTTATGAAAACATGACTTATTTCAATTTAAATAAACACTTTATAAATATGACAGGACTATTGAATATTAATGGGTTACTAATAGTGATGAGCGAATATACTCGTTACTCGAGATTTCCCGAGCATGCTCGGGTGACCTCCGAGTATTTTTTAGTGCTTGGAGATTTAGTTTTGCTCACCTCAGCTGAATGATTTACATCTCTTAGACAGCTTGATTACATGTGGGTATTCCCTAGCAACCAGGAAACCCCCACATGTACTTATGCTGGCTAGAGTTGAGCGACCTTGACCTTTTTAGAGTCGAGCCGGGTTTTGCGAAACCCGACTATGTCCAAAGTCGGGTCGAGTGAAATCGGCCGATTATGACGTAAAGTCGGGATCGACCGAAACACGAAACCCAATGCAAGTCAATGGGGCAGCATAGTCGGCAGTGAGTGGGGGCCAGGAAAACACCTAGAGTGGCCATTTTAATGTCAAAACCATCCATTCTTCTTAATGAAGCTTGTCAAGCGTAATTTACCTTATAATAATTGGAAGGCATTTGAAATTGGGGGTCATTTGGCTAAAGTTGTGGGGGGTAGGGCTGGTTCAAGTAATTAGTGGGCCCAGGAAATCTGGACCACGTCACGGCAGTGGAGCAGGGAGAGGTAAGTATTTCAACTTTGCAAGTGCTGTGAACCTGAGCAAGCAGGGGGGGCCCACTCGTTGGCATTGGCACTGGCACAGGGCCCCTCAAAGTACAGCGGTGTGTTTGCACGGCGGGGGCGCCTCCCACCGGCAGCAACACTTTTGCGTACTATGAGAGGCCCTGTGCCAGTGACGTCGCCAACTAGTATTCCTCCCCCCACCTGATGAAGGAACCTGCACTTTCATCTGCACCTTCCTCTTTGTCCCCGTGTAAGGTGGTATGGTATGCGGGAAGAGCAACCTGACTTTCAGCAGGGTCACAATGTTGTTGTGTAGCGTGCACGGGGAATGTTGCGTTATGGGTCAATGTACCAGCAGACTCATCTATCACTGGCTGGGCAATGGGCACGATGAAGTGGAAACACAGATATAGGCCCAAAGAAGAAAGTGGGCTAAATGCAGTTCAAAATTGGTAACACAGGAATAACCAGGGGGCATTGCAGTGGAGGACAACTGGAATGAGAGGCTGACACAGAGAGTAGGGCCAAATCAGTAAGTAGTCGAAATGCAGTTCAAAATTGGCAACCGTAGTAAACAGGCGGCACAGCTTTGTTCAGTGGAGGAGAACAGCAAGGAGTGGCAGACACCGATAGTAGGCCCCAAACCAACTAGTACGCCAAATGCAGTTGTTCCATTTAACCACAATTTAATGAGAGCCTGAAGATAGAAGCTCAGGAAAGGCAACCTGGGGAACACCTTGGAGTGTAACACACCATCTCTCTCCACCCCATACCCATTTTGTATGGCCTAATGCAGTGTACTTTTCTACAACTACTAAACGAGAGTCGGAAGACCGAAGCAATGGCAAGGAAACCTGGGGAACACCTTAGAGTGTAACACACCCTCTCTCTACACCCCATACCCAATTTGAAGGCCTAATGCAGTGTAGTTTCCAAGAACTACTAAACGAGAGCCGGAAGATCGAAGCTCAGGAAAGGCAACCTGGGGAACACCTTGGAGTGTAACACACCCTCTCGCTACACCCCATACCCAATTTGAAGGCCTAATGCAGCGTAGTTTCCAACAACTACTAAACGAGAGCCGGAAGATCGAAGCTCAGGAAAGGCAACCTGGGGAACACCTTGGAGTGTAACACACCCTCTCTCTACACCCCATACCCAATTTGAAGGCCTAATGCAGTGTAGTTTCCAAGAACTACTAAACGAGAGCCGGAAGATCGAAGCTCAGGAAAGGCAACCTGGGGAACACCTTGGAGTGTAACACACCCTCTCGCTACACCCCATACCCAATTTGAAGGCCTAATGCAGCGTAGTTTCCAACAACTACTAAACGAGAGCCGGAAGATCGAAGCTCAGGAAAGGCAACCTGGGGAACACCTTGGAGTGGAACACACCATCTCTCTACACCCCATACCCAATTTGAAGGACTAATGCAGAGTAGTTTCCAAGAACTACTAAACGAGAGCCGGAAGATCGAAGCTCAGGAAAGGCAACCTGGGGAACACCTTGGAGTGTAACACAACGTCTCTCTACACGACGGAAGGGCTGATTCTTAGGAAGGAAGGCTGTTGGAAATAAGCATTGCGCGTCCGAGGGTGATTATATTCTTATTAGGTATATACTCACCCTCGGACGCGCCCTGCTTCTTTATTTGGAATGAATGTTTATTTGCAATGTGGTGTTGACTTTCTCTATTATTTTGGTAATTAATGATTTTATTATTTTCATTATTTTGCATCTTCTCGGCAATAATATAAAGAAGACGCGACAGGACAACACTCGGTGGATGCCATATGTGTGTTTTCAATTTAAAAAAACTTTCAGTTAACTACTTGCAGGAGAAAGTAATTGTAGCTGGTGGCCATTTTTAGTACTGTACCAGATTAGAGTTGTGTGTTTGTTTTTAATGTTAAAATGTCTGCATTTGATATCTCACCAGTATTTTCTTTTTTATAAGCAAAATACTTATTTTTATATTTTCTGATGTTGGTTCCAGGGGTACACGGCCAGCAGTGCCCTGGTCAGTGTAGTAGTAGTTGAAAGAATGGACCGCAGACAGGCATCGAAGGCCTAAAATAATAACACATGGCTGTAGGCAATTTTAAATTGGTTCCAGGGGTACACGGACAGCAGTGGTGTGGTCAGTGGAGGCCTAGTGGAAGGAGTGACCGCAGACAGGCATCGAAGGCCTAAAATAATAACACATGGCTGTAGGCAATTTTAAATTGGTTCCAGGGGTACACGGACAGCAGTGGTGTGGTCAGTGGAGGCCTAGTGGAAGGAGTGACCGCAGACAGGCATCGAAGGCCTAAAATAATAACACATGGCTGTAGGCAATTTTAAATTGGTTCCAGGGGTACACGGGCAGCAGTGACCTGGTCAGTGTAGTAGTAGTTGAAAGAATGGACCGCAGACAGGCATCGAAGGCCTAAAATAAAAAAATTGGGCTGGCTGTAGGCAATTTTAAATTGGTTCCAGGGGTACACGGGCAGCAGTGACCTGGTCAGTGTAGTAGTAGTTGAAAGAATGGACCGCAGACAGGCATCGAAGGCCTAAAATAAAAAAATTGGGCTGGCTGTAGGCAATTTTAAATTGGTTCCAGGGGTACACGGGCAGCAGTGGTGTGGTCAGTGGAGGCCTAGTGGAAGGAGTGACCGCAGACAGGCATCGAAGGCCTAAAATAATAACACATGGCTGTAGGCAATTTTAAATTGGTTCCAGGGGTACACGGGCAGCAGTGACCTGGTCAGTGTAGTAGTAGTTGAAAGAATGGACCGCAGACAGGCATCGAAGGCCTAAAATAAAAAAATTGGGCTGGCTGTAGGCAATTTTAAATTGGTTCCAGGGGTACACGGACAGCAGTGGTGTGGTCAGTGGAGGCCTAGTGGAAGGAGTGACCGCAGACAGGCATCGAAGGCCTAAAATAATAACACATGGCTGTAGGCAATTTTAAATTGGTTCCAGGGGTACACGGACAGCAGTGGTGTGGTCAGTGGAGGCCTAGTGGAAGGAGTGACCGCAGACAGGCATCGAAGGCCTAAAATAATAACACATGGCTGTAGGCAATTTTAAATTGGTTCCAGGGGTACACGGGCAGCAGTGACCTGGTCAGTGTAGTAGTAGTTGAAAGAATGGACCGCAGACAGGCATCGAAGGCCTAAAATAAAAAAATTGGGCTGGCTGTAGGCAATTTTAAATTGGTTCCAGGGGTACACGGGCAGCAGTGACCTGGTCAGTGTAGTAGTAGTTGAAAGAATGGACCGCAGACAGGCATCGAAGGCCTAAAATAAAAAAATTGGGCTGGCTGTAGGCAATTTTAAATTGGTTCCAGGGGTACACGGGCAGCAGTGGTGTGGTCAGTGGAGGCCTAGTGGAAGGAGTGACCGCAGACAGGCATCGAAGGCCTAAAATAATAACACATTGCTGTAGGCACTTTTAAATTGGTTCCAGGGGTACACGGGCAGCAGTGGTCTGGTCAGTGGAAGTCTAGTGGAAGGAGTGACCGCAGACAGGCTTCGAAGGCCTAACATAACAAAATTGGGCTGGCTGTAGGCACTTTAAATTGGTTCCAGGGGTACATGGGCAGCAGTGTATGGTCAGTGGAAGTCTAGTGGAAGGAGTGACGGCAGACAGTCTTCGAAGGCCTAACATAACAAAATTGGGCTGACTGTATGCACTTTTAAATTGGTTCCAGGGTAACACGGCCAGCAGTGGCCTGGTCAGTGTAGTAGTTGTAGAAAGAAGGGACCGCAGACAGGCTTCGAAGGCCTAACATAACAAAAATGTCAAAACAATGGTATTGTCAGTGCCAGGCATTGAAGGATGTCAGCGGCTAGACTACACATTGGTGAAGCTGTGAGAGATAATTTTGCTAGTGGTAGAGCACTGTTTGAGCTGGGGGGGGGAACTGTCTTGTGGCCGGCGGTACAGGCACAGGGCCCCTCATATTACAACGGTGTGTCTGACGTTGGGTGCGCACCACCACCGCCAGAGACACTTTATTGTACTATGAGGGACCCAGTGGCAGTGCCGTCGACCAAAAGCGGCCACACCCACCTCTTCAGACAAACAGCACTCTCAAGGGTCCAAGCGCAAAGTGGCGATAGCACGGCCCCGTGTGGGGAGTTTGGCCATTTCGTGAGGTGGAAACATGTCGTATGCTGGACAATCAGGTGAAGAAAATTACGAGATTGGAAAAGTCATTCAGAATAGTCCACAGGCAAGACCTTTTCATAGGAAAGCTAGGTGTCAGCCGGGCAGGGTGGGGCAAAAGATTTTGAAATCCAGTTGTGGTTCATTTTAATGAAGGTTAGATCATCTACATTTTGGGTAGCCAGACGAGTCCTTTTTTCTGTTAGTATTGAACCTGCAGCACTGAATACTCTTTCTGATAGGACACTAGCTGCCGGGCAAGCAAGCTCCTGCAATGCATATTCTGCCAATTCTGGCCAGGTGTCTAATTTGGATGCCCAGTAATCAAATGGGAATGACGGTTGAGGGAGAACGTCGATAAGGGATGAAAAATAGTTTGTAACCATACTGGACAAATGTTGTCTCCTGTCACTTTGAATTGATGCTGCAGTACCTGTCCTGTCTGCGGTCATAGAAAAATCACTCCACAACCTGGTCAGAAAACCCCTCTGTCCAACGCCACTTCTGATTTCTGCCCCTCTAACACCTCTGGTCTGCTGGCCCCTGGAGCTCGTGTGAGAACGATCACGGGCGCTGTGTGCAGGGAATGCCAGAAGCAAACGGTCAACAAGAGTTGATTGTTTTGTTGCTAATATTAGTTCCAAGTTCTCATGTGGCATAATATTTTGCAATTTGCCTTTATAGCGAGGATCAAGGAGGCAGGCCAACCAGTAATCGTCATCGTTCATCATTTTTGTAATGCGTGTGTCCCTTTTGAGGATACGCAAGGCATAATCCGCCATGTGGGCCAAAGTTCCCGTTGTCAAATCTGCGGTTGTGCTTGGTTGAGGGGCAGTTGCAGGCAAATCTACGTCACTTGTGTCCCTCAAAAAACCAGAACCCGGCCTTGCCACGCCACCAATTTCCCGTGCCCCCGGGAAAGCTTCCTCATTAAAAATATACTCATCCCCATCATCCTCCTCATCCTCCACCTCCTCTTCGCCCGGTACCTCGTCATGTACACTGCCCTGACCAGACAATCGCTGACTGTCATCAAGGCTTTCCTCTTCCTCTGGTGCAGACGCCTGATCCTTTATGTGCGTCAAACTTTGCATCAGCAGACGCATTAGGGGGATGCTCATGCTTATTATGGCGTTGTCTGCACTAACCAGCCGTGTGCATTCCTCAAAACACTGAAGGACTTGACACATGTCTTGAATCTTCGACCACTGCACACCTGACAACTCCATGTCTGCCATCCTACTGCCTGCCCGTGTATGTGTATCCTCCCACAAAAACATAACAGCCCGCCTCTGTTCGCACAGTCTCTGAAGCATGTGCAGTGTTGAGTTCCACCTTGTTGCAACGTCTATGATTAGGCGATGCTGGGGAAGGTTCAAAGAACGCTGATAGGTCTGCATACGGCTGGAGTGTACAGGCGAACGGCGGATATGTGCGCAAAGTCCACGCACTTTGAGGAGCAGGTCGGATAACCCCGGATAACTTTTCAGGAAGCACTGCACCACCAGGTTTAAGGTGTGAGCCAGGCAAGGAATGTGTTTCAGTTGGGAAAGGGAGATGGCAGCCATGAAATTCCTTCCGTTATCACTCACTACCTTGCCTGCCTCAAGATCTACAGTGCCCAGCCACGACTGCGTTTCTTGCTGCAAGAACTCGGACAGAACTTCCGCGGTGTGTCTATTGTCGCCCAAACACTTCATAGCCAATACAGCCTGCTGACGTATGCCAGTAGCTGCCCCATAATGGGAGACCTGGTGTGCAACAGTGGCAGGTGCGGATGGAGTGTTTGTGCGACTGCGGTCTGTGGACGAGCTCTTGCTTCTGCAGGAGGACGAGGAGGAGGAGGAGGAGGGGGTGCGAACGGCTACAGACAACTGTTTACTAGACCGTGGGCTAGGCAGAACTGTCCCAAACTTGCTGTCCCCTGTGGACCCTGAATCCACCACATTTACCCAGTGTGCCGTGATGGACACGTAACGTCCCTGGCCATGCCTACTGGTCCATGCATCTGTTGTCAGGTGCACCTTTGTGCTCACAGATTGCCTGAGTGCATGGACGATGCGCTCTTTAACATGCTGGTGGAGGGCTGGGATGGCTTTTCTGGAAAAAAAGTGTCGACTGGGTAGCTCGTAGCGTGGTACAGCGTAGTCCATCAGGTCTTTGAAAGCTTCGCTTTCAACTAACCGGTAGGGCATCATCTCTAACGAGATTAGTCTAGCTATGTGGGCGTTCAAACCCTGTGTACGCGGATGCGAGGCTAAGTATTTCCTTTTTCTAACCATAGTCTCATGTAGGGTGAGCTGGACTGGAGAGCTGGAGATCGTGGAACTAGCGGGGGTGCCGGTGGACATGGCAGACTGAGAGACGGTGGGAGATGGTATTGTTGCCGCCGGTGCCCTAGATGCAGTGTTTCCTACTACGAAACTGGTGATTCCCTGACCCTGACTGCTTTGGCCTGGCAAAGATACCTGCACAGATACAGCAGGTGGTGCGCTAAATGGTGGTCCTACACTGCCGGAAGGGATGTTGCGTTGATGACTAGCTTCATTGGCCGAGGGTGCAACAACCTTAAGGGACGTTTGGTAGTTAGTCCAAGCTTTCAAATGCATGGTGGTTAAATGTCTATGCATGCAACTAGTATTGAGACTTTTCAGATTCTGACCTCTGCTTAAGGAAGTAGAACATTTTTGACAGATGACTTTGCGCTGATCAATTGGATGTTGTTTAAAAAAATGCCAGACTGCACTCTTTCTAGCATCGGATACCTTTTCAGGCATTGCAGACTGAGCTTTAACCGGATGGCCACGCTGTCCTCCACCAGGTTTTGGCTTTGCCACGCGTTTTGGGCAAGATACGGGCCCGGCAGATGGAACCTGTGGCGATGTTGATGCCTGCTGCGGCCCCTCCTCCTCCTCTGCTTCAGAACTGCTGCCGCCTGCACCCTGTTCCCCCAATGGCTGCCAATCGGGGTCAAGAACTGGGTCATCTAATAACTCTTCTTGTACCTCCTGCGCAACTTCGTCTGTGTCACCGTGTCGTTCGGTGGTATAGCGTTCGTGATGGGGCAACATAGTCTCATCAGGGTCTGATTCTTGATCAGCACCCTGCGAGGGCAATGTTGTGGTCTGAGTCAAAGGACCAGCATAGTAGTCTGGCTGTGGCTGTGCGTCAGTGCACTCCATGTCAGATTCAATTTGTAATGGGCATGGACTGTTAACTGCTTCACTTTCTAAGCCAGGGACGGTATGTGTAAAGAGCTCCATGGAGTAACCCGTTGTGTCGCCTGCTGCATTCTTCTCTGTTGTTGTTTTTGCTGAAGAGGACAAGGAAGTGACTTGTCCCTGACCGTGAACATCCACTAACGACGCGCTGCTTTTACTTTTACCAGTTTCACGAGATGAGGCAAAAGAGCTAGAGGCTGAGTCAGCAAGATAAGCCAAAACTTGCTCTTGCTGCTCCGGCTTTAAAAGCGGTTTTCCTAATCCCAGAAAAGGGAGCGTTCGAGGCCTTGTGTAGCCGGACGACGAACCTGGCTCCACAGCTCCAGACTTAGGTGCAATATTTTTTCCCCCACGACCACCTGATGCTCCACCACTACCACTACCCTCATTACCAGCTGACAATGAACGCCCCCGGCCACGACCTCTTCCACTAGACTTCCTCATTGTTTTAAAAACGTAACCAAACTAACGTTATTTGTTGCAGTCACACAACTTACACGGTGAGCTATAACTTCTGTATGATTTAGCTACCCCTTTACAGGTTGGTGAGACCACAGCGAAAATCAGGCCCAATGTTACACACTCTTTTTTTGGTGGCTGCAAATTAGAGAGATGCCCCACACGCAGGACTGTCACTGAAGCACAAATGTTAATATTAATGTCACACTATTATTTTTTTTTTATTTTTATTTTTTTCAGGAACACTTTAGAAACCCCCCAAAAAAAAAAAAAATAGATTTTTGCAGGGAGAATTTAGAAAACAAATGTAACAAACTATATGCTTTCTATGGGCCACTGAGTGAGAGATGACGCACACAGGAATCAGGAGTGGCACACAAGCCCAGAGGCCAATATTTTTCTACCAATGATTGATGGAGTTATTTTCTCTGGTAGATTTTGGAACCCAAATCAAGGAAAAAAAATGTAGGCTTTCTATGGACCACAATTGGAGAGAGAGAGAGAGAGAGATGGCACACCCAGGAGTCAAGACTGGCACACAAGCAGAAAGGCCAATATTAATCTCCCACTGTTTTTTTTGGTTGTTTTTTTTTTTTTTTTTTTCAGGGAGACTTTAGAAAAAAAAATAATAAAAAAAATATGATTTTATCAGGAAGAATTTAGAAACCAAATAAAATAAAATGATTTTTTCAGGGAGAATTTAGAAAACAAATAAAACCAAAAATATGCGTTCTATGGCCCACTGACTGAGAGAGAGAGAGAGATGGAACGCTTAGTACTGGCACACAAGCCCAAAGGGCAATATTAATCTCCCTTTTTTTTTCCAGGGAGAATTTCTGAAACCCAAAAAAAAAATAAAATAGGCTTTCTATGGCCCACTATTTGTGAGAGAGATGGGACGCTCAGGACTGGCACAGATGGCACGCTCAGGACTGGCACAGAAGCCCAGAGGCCAATATTAATCTCCCTTTTTTTCTGGGAGAATTTATAAAACCAAAAAAATATTTAAATAGGCTTTCTATGGCCCACTATTTGTGAGAGAGATGGCACGCTCAGGACTGGCACAGATGGCACGCTCACAACTGGCACAGAAGCCCAGAGGCCAATATTAATCTCCCTTTTTTTCTGGGAGAATTTATAAAACCAAAAAAATATTTAAATAGGCTTTCTATGGCCCACTATTTGTGAGAGAGATGGCACGCTCAGGACTGGCACAGATGGCACGCTCACAACTGGCACACAAGCCCAGAGGCCAATATTAATCTCCCTTTTTTCAGGGAAAATTTATAAAACCAAAAAAAAAATTAAATAGGCTTTCTATGGCCCACTATTTGTGAGAGAGATGGCACGCTCAGGACTGGCACAGATGGCACGCTCACAACTGGCACACAAGCCCAGAGGCCAATATTAATCTCCCTTTTTTCAGGGAAAATTTATAAAACCAAAAAAAAAATTAAATAGGCTTTCTATGGCCCACTATTTGTGAGAGAGATGGGACGCTCAGGACTGGCACAGATGGCACGCTCAGGACTGGCACAGAAGCCCAGAGGCCAATATTAATCTCCCTTTTTTTCAGGGAGAATTTATAAAACCCAAAAAAAAATAAAATAGGCTTTCTATGGCCCACTATTTGTGAGAGAGATGGCACACTCAGGACTGGCACACAAGCCCAAAGGCCAATATTAATCTCCCACTGTATTTTTATCAGGGAGAATTTATACACCCCACAAAAAAAAATACAGAAAAATGAAAAGGCTTTCTATGGCCCACTATGTGAGAGAGATGGCACACACAGGGATGGCACTCTAGCAGAAATGCCAAATTGCCAATCTTAATCTCCCACCAAAAAAAAAAAAAAAAAAAAAACAGGGAATGTCCTACAATTACTATCTCCCTGCCTGCAGTAATCTCAGCCAGGTATGGCAGGCAGCTACTATCTCCCTGCCTGCAGTAATCTCAGCCAGGTATGGCAGGCAGCAATAAGGAGTGGACTGATGCACAAATGAAATAAAAAGTGTGGACAAACAAAAAAGATAGCTGTGCAGAAAGGAAGGAACAAGAGGATTTGTGCTTTGAAAAAAGCAGTTGGTTTGCACAGCGGCGTACACACAGCAATGCAGCTATCAGGGAGCCTTCTAGGGCAGCCCAATGAGCTACAGCGCTGAGGGGAAAAAAAAAAAAAAAAAAAATTCCACTGTCCCTGCACACCGAGGGTGGTGTTGGACAGTGCAAATCGCTGCAGCACAAGCGGTTTTGTGGTTAATGGACCCTGCCTAACGCTATCCCTGCTTCTGACAAAGCGGCAGCAACCTCTCCCTAAGCTCAGATCAGCAGCAGTAAGATGGCGGTCGGCGGGAACGCCTCTTTATAGCCCCTGTGACGTCGCAGACAGCAAGCCAATCACTGCAATGCCCTTCTCTAAGATGGTGGGGACCAGGACCTATGTCATCACGCTGCCCACACTCTGCGTTTACCTTCATTGGCTGAGAAATGGCGCTTTTCGCGTCATTGAAACGCGACTTTGGCGCGAAAGTCGCGTACCGCATGGCCGACCCCGCACAGGGGTCGGATCGGGTTTCATGAAACCCCGACTTAGCCAAAAGTCGGCGACTTTTGAAAATGTTCGACCCGTTTCGCTCAACCCTAATGCTGGCTAACAGATGTAAATCATTCAGCTGCGACGATGAAAACTAAATCTCCAAGCCTAAAAAAATACTTGGAGGTCACCCGAGCATGCTCGAGAAATCTCGAGTAACGAGTATATTCGCTTATCACTAGTTACTAATATAACTGTGCAACAAGAAAGTCATATCTGCCTGCATAAATATTTCTGTTATTTCTGATAACACGTATATTCCTATTAAAATTGTGCAAACTGCCTACATTGGTTGTATAAATGTAATAGGTCTTCAGTGTAAATCTAAATTGCAGAAGCAAATTTCTAATTAAGACTAATCTTTAAAAATGGTGATGTCACATGCTGAAAATTATGAGTTCTACTACTGCATAAATTAGCAGTCGGTCTCTTTCTTGATTTTATTTTGTCTGCATAAACACTGTCCAAAAAATGATCAGACCCTATGCATGCTCTGAAGTATGGTCTTTAGTTTCATGCATTGAAGGCTCAAGCAATATTAGTAGTAAGTTCCTACAGTCAGAACTAAGGATCATCACATCACAACACACAATATGGCATAATGGGCCAGTTGCTGCTCATTACAATAATTTGCATATCAATTTCACTTTTATCAGCTAATGCAGTCTCCGACTTATTCAACTGCTGCAAGACATGCATGATTAGTACTTTGTTGAACACCCTTTGGCTGTTAAGACCTGCTGCACAGCCAGACACAAGCTTCTGGCAGCGTTCCTGAGAAATTCTAGCCCTTTCTTCAAGGGCATTGGCCTCCAGTTCACAAATATTCTTTGGTATACATGCTGCAACCACCTTCTTTAAATGCTACCAAAGTTTTTCTATAGGTTTCAAGTAAGGCGACTGTTATGGCTACTCCATAATCTTTCAGGATTTCTGAAATGAGGTTTGGGGGGCTTTGCTATATGCTTGGGATTATTGTAAAGTAGGAAGGTGGAATTTCTTACAAGATACAGAGATTATTACAAAAATGACTAAACAAGCACAATAACTTTTTTTTATCAAGCCATCAACAATTATCCCTCTATTTACAGAACTGGAGCAGGTTAGATGTTTTCAATGTAACACCAGCAATTGCAACTTACAGTCTAAGGGTATGTGCGCACGTTGTGGATTTGCTTGCAGAAATTAGAAATTTCTGCAAGGTTTCTGCATCTCTTGGCAGAAAAACACAGTGGAAAATCCATGAGTTTTTATGCATTTTGTATGCATTTTTGTAAATCCATAGAGCTAAATAAAGATATATTATTTAAAAAAAAGCTTGTGATACCCTTTCCTTGTTCAATCTCTTCCGCCAGATACCCTCATTAATATTAAATAAAGACACACACACACACCAGCCTATGTAGGATCATTAACATAATTAACCTAAGTACTGTATGCTGTAACAAAAATGCAACTGTCTGAAATCTGCGTGAAATGCAATATCTGTTTATTTTCAAAAAATAATAAAAAAAAAAATTGTGTGGGCTCCCGCATAATTTTAATAACCAACAAAAGGAAAGCCAACAACTGAGGGCAGATGTTAATGTTCTAGGAAAGAGCCAATAGCCAAAGGTTCCCAAGCTGTTATTATCAGCTCACAGCTGTTTGCTTAGCTTTTACTAGCCAGTTACCAGGGGGACGCCAGAAAAAAATTGACATGAGATCCCTCTATAAAATCGAACTAGCAAAGGCTAGGCAGACAGCTGGGGGCTGATATTAATAGCCTGGGAAGGGGCCATGGATATTGGCATCCCCAAGGATAAAAACATCAGCTCTCAGCCGCCCCAGAAATGGAGAATCTTATAGATGCTTCAATTCTGGCACTTAGCCTTGCTCTTCCCACTTGCCCTGTAGCGGTGGCAAGTGGGTTTCCTACTTGTGTTGTTGATGTCACCTTTGTATTGTCAAGTGACATCAAGCCCACAAGTTAGTAATGGAGAGGCATCTATAAGACACCAATTCATTGCTAATCCTATAGTTACATGATAAATAAAGACGCAGCCAGAATAAAGTCCTTTATTTGAAATAATCACACAGACTCCTTTATTGAATATAAATTTACCATACTTACTGAATGCCTAATCCTCAACGCCCTTGTCTCCTGCAACAAAAATACAATAATAAACCAACATATTATACTATCCTGCTACACCGGAGATACACAAGTCAAATAATTGCCAAAATACTACTAGCAAAACATATTTATTAGATTTTCACTGAAAATCATACATATCATATAAAGTAGAAAACAACAAGTAGAAAAATGTGACTGCATCCATGGATACAGTAATCCAGGTGCAACAGATAGGGACATGGAAAAGGTAGATAATCACAATGCATTCACAGTTCTTATGTACACATAGGTGCTAATAACCCAGATGCATAGCAAATAGAGTGGGTGTTACATGTGCACAATAGCACTCACAATGCCCGTATAACCGCCACACATCAAACATAAACGGATCGCACCATGTGAAAAGCAGTAAGTAAATAAAGGGTTAATTACCCATAGGTCACAAAATGTCCCATCTGGCTCCTGGATACAGACCCCAACGCGCATTTCGCGTGTACGTGTTGCCGCTTCCTCATATTATACTATCCTGTCCGACTTAGTCCATTTAATACAGAGTGTCCCATGGTGACCTAACTTGTAGAACAGTCACATTAGGAGATGTGACTGCTCCACCCGGCCGCTGTTGATACAATGACAGGAGGTAATCACTCCCACAGTCTATCACTGAGCTGCTGTGAGGGTTTACCAGAGTTCATCAGCTTTGGTGCGCTCACTTACGGCACCACTGTGTGACAACTTTCCCACGCAGCAGTGCTGTAAGTGAGAGCACCTAAGATGATCAGCTGATGAAATCCGGTGAACTCTCACAGCGGCTCAATAATACACTGTGGGAGTGAATCCCTCCTGTCAGTGTATTGCCGGCAGCTGGGTGAGATCGACATCGGACACTCAGTATTAAATGGATTATGGCGAAAGGTGAGTGTATGTTGTTTTATTATTTTTTATTATTTTTTATTGTTTGCAGGAGACACTGGCACCGGGGATTAGGTGTTCGGTGAGTATGTATTGTGTATGTGAATATGTAAATGTTTTGATTCTTTTTTACTATGGAACACAGGCGCCGGATGATGAAACTATTCTTCCATCATCGGCTCATGCTGTCACTAATATATGTGACAAAACACATAGTAGAATGGGAGTTGTAGTCCCATCAGATGATGCCTTGGTACACACGTTGCATGGGTACACACACAGACAGCCAGACACAGACACACAGACATACAGACAGACACACAGATAGATACACACACATATTCTCCGCCCACACTCAGAGACACAAACATATTCTCTGCCCACACACATACATGAACATATTTTCCGCCCACACACAGAGACGCACACACACATGTTCTCCGCCCACACACTCTTCCTTCTTCTGACTTTATTTCCCTTTGGCAAATCCACAAACCTTTTTACACCTGCGTTTTTGCTGCAGATTTGACTGAGTCAATGTAAGTCAATGTGTGCAGAAATGCTGTAGATCCGCAAAAAGAATTGACATGCTGTGGAAAATAAAACACTGCAAATAAGGATGGAAATTTCTGGATCATGTGCACAACACTTCTGGACTGTCATTGATTAACTTGCTTAAGTAATCCATTGCTGTGGAAATTTACATGCTTTTTTTTGGCAGCAGAGACAGGGAAATTGTCCTGAATTAAGGAGAAGATGGATGGTGCGAAACACAGGGATATTCTTGCGCAAAATCTATTTTTGTCTGTCAGTGATTTGAGACTGGGATGGAAGTTCATCTTCCAACAAGACAATGACCCAAAGCGTACTGCTAAAGAAACAGTCGAGAGGTTTAACCCCTTAACAACCACCGGTAAGCCTTTTAATGATGACAGTTAAAGGTAAGAAATAAGGTTATAGTGCCCCCCAGTGTTGGAAAAGCTGAGACCCCAGAGAAGATCATTTGGGTCCTTTTTTTACCATCCCCAGTCTTGTAATCACCGTTATTCACCGAATAATAGCGACTACAAAAAAAGTCTGATTTCCCTTTCATTTCTCTCTCCTCTGATATGATCTAAACACACCAGAGGAGAGAGAAATGGGGTCCCCACCCCTGGTACCTTCACCTTCCTCGGACCCTCCGGCTCCGTCCCCCAGCCCTCCATGTCATCTTTCCAAAAGTAAATGGTGGGCGCATGAGCAGTGCACCCGCCAAGTTCTGCCGGCTGGCACCCGGCAACAATAGGATATTTTTCAAAGTATCAAAGGTAATCAAGATACAATGCACCCCTTCTGAGGAAGATTGAATATCGAAACGCGCGTTAAGGGGTACACTGTTACATGACTTCAGACAGGTTGTATCTTGATTACCTATGATACTTTCAGTTGCTGCTACTGCGGTCTATTTAACCATTTCAGGTCATGGTGTGCATATTATGCTCTGTTTATCCTTTGAAGGCTTTGGATCTCACTGATCCTACTACACTGCTTCAATAACAAAAAAAAATATTTATATTCTTAGTCTTCAGATGAAAAATGGACTATCTATCTCTCTCTAAACTGTCTGTCGGAGTATTACTTGATAATTTGTATTGTTGCACTTTATGTACCATATCATTTTCATGTACAGTGTTTGAGCTTTTTCTCCTCATTTTTGTGGTTGAGTTACATTTCCAATTTTTAATGGTTTTTAATTCAAATTATGTACTTTAATAAAATTATTTTCTATGAGAAACCACTCTGGAGGATTTTGTTTGTCCCTACATTTTCTTTGGTTACCATATGGTCCTCCTATTTTGGTATTTTTTGAGCAGGTCATTTTGTATAGGGTTAGGATTGTGGTTGGGTTAGGATTGGGGCTATGGTTAGGGTTGGGCTAGGGTTAGGGTTGGGGCTAGGGTTAGAGCTACGGTTAGGGTGGACTAGAGTTAGGGTTGGGGCTAGGGTTAGGATTGTGGTAGGGTTAGGATTGGGGCTAGGGTTAGGGTTAGGCTAGGATTAGGGTTGGGGCTAGGGTTAGAGCTACAGTTAGGGTGAACAAGAGTTATGGTTGGGGCCAGGGTTAGAGTTTGTTGGGGTTAGGGTTACAGTTGTGATGTTGGGCTTAGGGTTGTGTTGTGGTCAGGGTTGTGTTGAGCTTACAGTTGTGTTCAGGTTTCAGTTGGGGTGTTGGAGATATGGTGGTGTTGGGGTTGGAGTTTGGGTTGTGGTTAGAGTTACGGTTGAGATCAGAGTCAGGGGTAGGGCTGTGTTAGGGTAGGAGTTAGAATTTGGGGGTTTCCATTGTTTAGGTAAATCAGGGGGTACTCCCTCCCTTCTGAGCCCTGCCATGCGCCCAAACAGTGGCTTTCCCCTACATACGGGGTATCGGCACACTCTGAAGAAATTTTGTTGTCCATTTTCTTCTGGTACACTTGTGAAAATAAAAAAGTTTGGGTCTAAAATAATTTTTTGGGTGAAAAAAGTAAAATGTTCATTTTTTTCCTTCTACATTGCTTTAGTTCTCATGAAGGCTTTGATAACCTTAAGGGTGCGGTTTTTAGAATTGTGTCACTTTTGGGTATTTTCTGTCATGTTGACTCCCCAAACTCACTTCAAATGTGAGGTGGTCCCTAAAAAAATGGTTTTGTAAATTTTGTTGGAAAAATGAGAAATCGCTGGTCAACTTTTAACCCTTATAACTTCCAAACAAAAAAATGATGTTTCCAAAATTGTGCTGATGTAAAGTAGACATGTGGGAAATGTTATTTATTAACTATCTTGTGAGACATAACTCTCTTATTTAAAGGCACAAAAATACAAATTTTAACATTGCAAAATTTGTAACATTTTTGCCAAATTTCCATTTTTTTCATAACTAAACACAAGTCATATCGAAGAATTGTTACTACTAATCGGTGGGATACGTTGAAGAGTTCCAGAGCTATAACCTCACAAAGTGACAGTGGTCAGAATTGTAAAAATTGGTTTAGCCATTAAGGACAAAATTGTCTCTCTTACTAAGGGGTTAAGGGGAAACGTGTAAATGTTTTGGAGTGGCCTAGTCAAATCCCAGACCTTAATCCAATTGAGAATCTGTGGTCAGACTTGAAAATTGCTGTTCACCAAAGGAATCTAATTTGCAGCTGTAATTACTGCAAAAGGAGGCTTTACACAGTACTGACTTTATTGGGGTGAATAGGTATTTACACTGAAGTTTTTAGTTATTTGTCCTGTTTGTTGTTTGCTTCACAATAGAAATAAAACTAAATGTTCACAGTTAAAGGAATGTTCTTTCTTCAAGGTTGTGAGGTAGCAAAACACAAAAATTGTCAAAAGTGATGAATATTTTTGAAATCCACTGTCTGTGGATTCATGATTCTATAAGTATATTTAGCATTTTTTAAATGTTTTTATACCACTATTTCAATTGACTGATCATATGATATTTTTAATTGGTGAGGGGTAATATAAATAAGTTGGTATGTACTCTGTTTTCTATGGCTTGATAAAGACCAACCCATTTTTTAAGGTCGAAACATTGCTGTTTCCTTGTATTATGCCATGTATTAATAAAGAAGAAGACATGGTGATGAGCGCCATTCTTGTTGTCCTTTAACTATTACTGTTAGCCTTTTCCAATACCTATGCTAATTCAACATCTACCTGCTGCTTCTCCTTCTTACCTTTTTCTCCAACAACTCACACCTTTATAATTAAGATGTATGTAAAATGGACCTGTACAAAATGCTGTTTTTCTTCATCCACTATTAAGTTTCGCTAAGTGCTTTTCAAGTGTAAATTAGGGGAATGATATTGTTGATGTCAAACTTGTCCCTACTTTTGATTTTTGGTGCCTCATTAATGTATATATATAAAGAAGAAGATATGGCCACCAGTGTTATTGTTGCTGTAGTTTAACTCTGACTGTCAGTCTTTTCCAATACCTATGCTAACTCAATGCCCCTCTCATCATCTACCGGCTACTGCTCCTTAACTTTTTTTCTCCCCTATGCTATTTTTTCTTCATTCACTATTAAATTTTGCTAAGTGCTTTACCAGTATAAATTAAGGGAATACATTGAAGAAAACAGCCGCACTCAAGTTTTGGATTTTTGGATGCATAACAAGAGCAGCAATTTATTCAAGTCACCACAATAATAGGCAAACGGGAGAGGGTCTCTGTGGTAGGTATAAGGTAGGTAACGTTTTGACCCCAGTAATGGGTCTTTGTCAAACCTCACTTATGAGAAGATAGAAAGACAGAGCTGGAATAGGAGAATCTGATGAGTTTCCCAGTGTAGACTATAGCAGATAGGCGAGGAGATCCGGTATGGCATGGACAAGGATGTCCCTTATAGTGCTGTGAGTGACTGGGAGAAGTTTTAGCGGTGCCTGATTGTGATTAAAAGGCTTCAGTATGTGACATAAGTCAGCTGCAAATAGCAAAATTCAAAGTAGCGGAAGCTTAACTTTCACTGCAGTATGATATAGTCTTTTTGCTGTTAGTACAAATGCGCTAACATATGCAGCATCAAATTTTACTGAGTTGTAAGGTCTTAAATCTTGTGTTGATGTTGCAGACAGTTTTGCTTTTGCAAAGACAGCAGGGCATGCTTTGCCTTGTGAGACTGGTTGAATACCGAAATGAGCAGAAACTTTCCTGGGCAAATCCACCACTTTCCTCAAGCTGGTATGTTTCTTAAAGAAATGCTGCACAACTCAAATCGAAACATGTGCCTTCCAGGGAGAATTAGTTAGTTTGTGATTTTCATGAAATTTGGCTCAAAGTTAATCTTTACAATCATCTCTAGTTTTTGTCATCAAAACAGCTTCAATGCTTCTAGGTAGTTAACAAAAAATTTTCTAAAGGAATCAGCTGTAGTTTTATGCAAATAAACATGTCTGTCTTTTCAAGTAATCCCAGACAGACTAGATAATGTTGAAATCAGGCAGCTGTAGGGGTATTACCCCTTTAAAGGAGTATTACCATCTGTAAGATCCATTCCTATCCCAATATGAAGTAGGTGTAAAAATAATAATAATAGCAAATACATCCAATTATAAATGTAGTATAGTTTATCTGATTTTCAATGTGTTTCCTCATGTGCAGGCATTGCAAGAACTTAGGGATCCATGGCAGCTAGCTAACTGTCACTATATCACTGGTCATAACCATGGATACCCATGGTCCTGTGGGCTCCCCTATACTGGATGTAGGGGAGTTGTGTGCCCATAATTCTGTGTAAGGGGGAACTGTGTGGCCATCATAATGTGTATAGTGAGTTGTGGGACATTTATACTGTGTATAGGGAAGCTGATGACCCATTTTATTGTGCTTTAAGGAGCTACAGTTGTGCTCAAATGTTTACATACGCTGGCAGAATTTTTGCTTTCTTGGTCTTTTTTCAGTGAATATGAATGATAACACCAAAACTTTTTCTACACTCATGGTTAGTGGTTAGGTGAAGCCATTTATTGTCAAACTACTGTGTTTTCTATTTTTAAATCATAATGACAACCCAAACCATCCAAATGACCCTGATCGAAAGTTTACGTAACCTGGTGATTTTGGCCTGATAACATGCACAGAAGTTGACACAAAAGGGGTTTGAATGGCCACAAAAGGTAACATCCTCACCTGTGACCTTGCTTGCCTGTGGTATGTAAACTTTTGAGCACAAATGTATGGGGGTATTACACTCTGTATAGTGGAGCTTTGAGCCCATCATAGTATGTAGAGGAGCTGTAGGGACATTATACCAAGTATAGAGGAGTTGGGGCCCAACATGTTGTGCATAGGAATGTAGTAAAAGAGGAGATTAATGGAACATTCTTAATTGTTAAAATGGGAATTATGAATAATTGTTTTAGGAGCACTCAGTATAGAGTTATCAGCAGGATGAGACGTTTGTGCAGGCTGGGAATAGATTGTGGCAAAGTTAAGCCTGTTTTTAATGCAATCTCTGCAGACAAGTCCTGGCTGGAAGAAGTGTTCATGTTGATCTGGACCAGATGGAAAATATGGGAAAAGTGGATGCCTTAATCAGAATGAATGTCACCTGCCAGTTACTTGTACTATCTCTAACTGTACTGTATTTTCTTATATGTTTTTCAGGATTGGTATCTGCCACTATATTCACCATAATGCAGTAATATCAGTGTTGATCTTTGCATAGAGATTCAATTTCAGTAACAGCTTGGCCATCTACAGAGATTCCTCTATAGCCATTACTAGGGTCTCCACTGTAGTTGTTATCAGGGTTACCTGGTTAGAGGCCCATTCAGATTTTTACCCTCCCCATGCTGAAGCCTTAGCTTTGTCTCTAGCTGCAAGAGGAGGAGGATAGAAACAGCAGCAAGTGGTAAAACCTTGAACCTTATCTTCTGTGTGGTTTGGTTGCTGCTGACTTCATACAGTGTGTACTAGGGGACTCAGAATAACTTTTTTCTAACAATTATGTCCTCCACCCATAAATTAACCATTTTGAAACAGCTATATTCTCCTCCTAGGCCTGATGATTAACATTATATAAATAGCTTTGTTCTCCTCCTTCAGAAGGCCAAAATACATTGGAAATTTATTATAAGGCTAATTAGTAGCACTGCTCTGTATAAAATAATGATGTGGTTGGAAGTAAGTAAAAGTCTAGGCTGATTTGTATGTTACAGATGTTCAATGAGATGCAGTGGTGAAAAAAATATCACCACGTCAGTGAATCCAGTGAGGCAAAGCTATGGTTAAGAGGTAAATTGAGTCTTCTGAAATGTACATTAAAATCACTAATATTTGTTGGAAATTAATTAAAAGTATCTGTAAAGTACACTTAAACATAGACAAGCTCAATGAAAATCCATCTTCAAGTTATAGTTATGACTGTGTATCCTAACCTCTACATTAAATATAAGTCCAAATGTCCTCTTTAACCCCTTAATGATCAGAAGTGGTTTTGGTTTTGCATTTTCATTTTTTGCTCCCCTTCTTCCCAGAGCCATAACTTTTTTACTTTTTGGTCAAAATGGCCATGTGAGAGCTTGTTTTTTGCAAGACAAGTTGCACTTTTGAAAGACCTGATTGGTTTTACCTTCTTGTGTACTTGAAAACGGGAACAAAATTCCAAGTGCGCAATCCCACAGTTGTTCTTTTTTTTCACCATGTTCACTAAATGCTAAACTAACCTGACAGTATGATTCTCCAGGTCATTATGAGTTCACATACACCAAACATGTCTAGGTTCTTTTTTATTTAAATCGCAAACAAAAATTCCAAAGTTTGTTAAAAAAAATTGTGCAATTTTCCGATGCCTGTAGCTTCTCCAATTATTGTGATCTTGGGTTGTTGAGGGTGTATTTCTTGCATGCCGAGCTGAAGTTTTTAATGTTACCATTTTGGTGCAGATACGATATATTGATCACTAGTGTTGAGCGATACCCTCCGATATCCAGAAGTATTGGTATCGGATTGGATCGGCCGATATCCCAAAAATATCGGATATCGCCGATAACGATACCCGATACCAATGCAAGTCAATGCGACACAAGTATCAGAATGTAAATAAGCCCTTTCTGTCCTTCTACATCCTGTTCCGGAGCGGGGAAGAGTGTGGGCGGTGCATGGGTGGACACTGTGTGTGTCTGTGTGTGCAGGTGGGGTCTGTGTGGGCCTGCCAGGGATCTGTGCCGGCCTTTCGGGGTCTGTGCATGCCTGCTGGGGGTCTGTGCGTGCCTGCAGCGGGTCTGTTTGGGCCTGCTGGGGCTTTGTGTGGCATGCAGGGCTCTGTGCGGCATGCGGGGTTCTGTGCATGTGTGCCGGGGCTCTGTGCGGCGTGCCAGGCTCTGTGCGGCGTGCCAGGGCTCTGAGCAGCGTGCGGAGCTCTGTGTGTGTGTGCCGGGCTCAGTGCGGCGTGCTGGGGCTCTGTGCGGCGTGCTGGGGCTCTGTGCGGCATGCGGAGCTCTGTGCAGCATGCCAAAGCTCTGTGCGGCATGCGGGGCTCTGTGCGTGTGTGCCGGGGCTCTGTGTGGCGTGCCGGGCTTTGTGTGGCATGCAGGGCTCTGTGCGGCGTGCGGGGCTCTGTGCGGCTTGCCGGGCTCTGTGCGGCATGCGGGGCTCTGTGCGGCGTGCTGGGCTTTGTGCGGCGTGCTGGGGCTCTGTGTGGCGTGCAGAGCTCTGTGAAGCGTGTGGGTCTCTGTGCGGCATGCCGAAGCTCTGTGCGGCGTGTGGGGTACTGTGCAGCTTCCCGGGGCTCTGAGCAGCGTGCCTGGCTCTGTGCGGCATGCTGGGCCTTGTGCGGAGTGCCGGGGCTCTGTGCGGCGTGCTGGGCCTTGTGCGGAGTGCCAGGGCTCTGTGCGGCGTGCAGAGCACTGTGCGGCATGCGGGGCTCTGTGCGGCGTGCCGGGGCTCTGTGCGGCGTGCGGGGCTCTGTGCGGTGTGCCGGGGCTCTGTGCGGAGTGCCGGGGCTCTGTGCCTGTGTGCAGGCATCGTCCGATGGGACTACAAGTCCTATCGGACGATGTCTACTGCAGTGACAGTGATTGACACATTAGCCAATGATGGGACAGTAGTAGTCCCATCATCCGGCTAATGTAATGAATGAAAAAAAAAACATACATACTACATCCGTTGCCCACATCGTGCACAAATTTCACAACGTGCGTCAGTACGTCGGCCCGACGCATAGCGACGGACACGTACCGACGCAAGTGTGAAAGAGGCCTTAATGAGCGTTGAATTAAAAAAAACGGAAAAAAAACAGCGTGGGCTTCTGTGCAATTTTCTGCGCCAGATTGGGAAAGCTAACGGCCAGTGGCCAATATTTCTAGCCTGCTATGAATATCAGCTCGCAGCTGTCTGCGTAGCCTTTACTGGCTATTAAAATATGGGAACCCCCAAAAAAATGACATGGGTCCCCCTATATTTTATAGCCAGAAAGGCTACGCAGACAGCTGCGGGCTGATATTCATAGCCTAGAGAGGGGCCAGGGATATTGGCCCCCCGGCTACATATACCAGTCTGCAGCCACCCCAGAAATGGCGCATCTGTAAAATGCGCCAATTCCGGCACTTAACCCCTCTCTTCCCACTCCCATGTATCGGTGGGATATGGGGTAATAAGGGGTTAATGTCACCTTGTTATTGTAGGGTGACATTAAGCCGGGTTAATAACGGGAGGTGTCAATAAGACGCCTATCCATTATTAATCCAATAGTAATAAAGGGTTAATAAAACACACACATTAGGAAAAAAGTATTTTAATATTCTTCATTTAACCATACTTACCATACTTCAGCGCCTGCAAAAAACGTAAAATAATAAACCGTATACTACCTGTCCGCAGTAGTCCAATTAATAACGAGTGTCCCACGATGATCTCCCCTATAGAACAGTGACATCGGCTCTATAGGACCCTCAGTGACAGACTGACAGGAGACAATGGCTTCTGCAGGGCATCACTGAGAGGTTACCTTAGGACAAAATCTCACTTTATGGCAATTGCTGCGTGGGGAAATTTCTCATACAGCAATGCCAAAATTGAGACTAGGGACTTTTTTTTTACAGCGGCGGAGGAATACAGTGGGGGAGGATACCTTCCTCCCGTCATTATGTTCCTGGAGCCCCTAGAAAGCAGTCGCATCAGCTGATGCTGCCATTCTCTACAGGAGGTCGTTGTGGCACAGTGGTGGATTTCTGCGGACAGGGAGTATATTGGTTGTTATTTTCATATTTTTTTACAGATGACACTGGCTTCGGGGAACAAAGTGACATGTAATGGTGAGTATGTGCTCTATGTTTAAAGGGACTCTGTCATCTCAATTTGGAGGGAACAATCTTCAGCCATAGAGGCGGGGTTTTCGGGTGTTTGATACACCCTTTCCTTACCCACTGGCTGCATGCTGGCTGCAATATTGGATTGAAGTTCATTCTCTGTCCTCCATAGTACACGCCTGCGCAAGGCAAGAATCAAACACCCGAAAACCCCGCCTCTATGGCTGAAGATTGTTCCGTCCAAATTCAGGTGACAGAGTCCCTTTAATGTACTGTATGTATTGTATGTAATGTATGAATGTACTGTATGTAGTATATATGTAGCATGTATGTAGCATGTACGTAGCATGTATGTAGCATGCATGTATGTATGTATGTATGTAGCATATATGTAGTATGCATGTAGCATGTATGTAGCATGTATGTAGCATGTATCATGTATGTAGTATGTATGTAGCATGTATGTAGCATGTATGTAGTATGTGTGTATGTATGTTGTATGTAGTATGTATGTAGCATGTATGTAGCATGTATGTAGTATGTATGTTTTTTTTTTTTTTTCATTCAACACATTAGCCAGATGATGGGACTACTACTGTCCCATCATTGGCTAATGTGTCAATCACTGTCACTGTAGTAGGCATCATCCGTTGGGACTTGTAAGTAGTGTAGCAGAGCTAGGTTTCGTCAAACTCAATCTGACAGGTGCCCCGCCCCTATCAAAGTGTATCAAAGTGTGTAACCCCTCCCCTCCTCCTGTCAGCCAGCTGTCCCTGAGGCTGGCTGATTTCCCCTTTTGATATAGTTTGATATATTTTAATTTGTTGCAGTTTGATATTATTCCCGTATTTGTGGTATAACACATGTTTATAATTATATCCTAGTCGTGTATTTATTTTACACGTGGTTTATAACACCTTTCTCATTTGTTTTATATTAGATTTTATACGTAGCTCGAGTTTGATTCTGTAAGCTGTGTTTTATTCACAGTGTACAGATATAGTGCAGAACTTTGTTTTATAACACAACCAGCTGTTTATTTGTGTTTCTACTGACCATTAACTAAATGTTTATTTTCACAAACAGAAAAGACAGATTTTCTGTTTGTACCTGTATTGTACCTGTAGGGTTATGTAGGGTTATCTGCGGGTCAGAGGTTTATAACACCTAGGTCAATTGTTGTTGTATTCGCTTTCCCAGAAAAGTTATTTGTGTCTCTACATTTCTCAGAAAAGTTATTTGTGTCGCTACTGACAATTAACTAAATGCTTATTTACACAAACAGAAAAGACAGATTTTCTGTTTGTACCTGTAGGGATATGTAGGGTTATCTGCGGGTCATGTGCACATTATGTATGCGGCCATATTACAACACACGCAAGTATATACGAATATAAAACCAAAGACACGATATTGTAAAAATGTAAAAAAAAATTTTATTTCTCAGAATAAAACAGCATCTCAAATTTTAAGTTAGCTAACAGCATTGATGCTGACAAATGCATCTTTGCGGAATCTGATAACAACGCGCTGAACAAAGGGCTGAGCCTGAAAATCTTGATGTCACAAAATCTGATACGATTCGATCATTATTCTGCAAGTCAGACGTGAAATGCAGTAAAACCTTCTTAAATGGAAAGCCTCGCGCTAAATGGTATAATACATATATGCAATAATGACCGCATACACGGCTATACAAATCTTGAATTTGTGCGCTCTGATAACAATAAGAATAACAATTCTTGTTCAGGAATGTCACAAAAGCGCGTGGAAAGATAATATTATCCGCACGGAAGCCGTAACTGTCAAAAAATATGCCCGTCTTATCGTCGCAGAGTACGATTAATATCCAGTGGCGACCAGCTTGATTCGCTGGGTCTGTATTCACAATATATGCTGCGGGTCTCTGAGTCACTCTTTCTTCCAGAAGCAAATCACACGGAAACACACCGGCGAATATGCGGTCTGTATAATTATCGGACCGCGCTACAACTGTAAGCTGCAGACTGTCGATCGTTGCTTAATTAAAATCGTACAAGATCTCTCACCTGTTATTAATTTCCAGAATGGTGTGGTTGACTGCAAAGACAATCATATTTATCGTGTGGGGTGTCGCTATCGCAAAGCGGACTTCAGCACGCAGATTACCTGTTTTAATGAGCGAGAAATGGCCTCCAGGCTCTTGATCAGGCGATAAATCAAAAGCAAATAGCGTGAAGCCAGCCATAAATTCTTCACGATCTATCGCCATGGCACAATCAGCCTTTTGCTTGCCCGATATATGGGCAAGCGCCATATATTCTCTGATGGCTAAATCAGCATTAAAATTAAGATTATAAGGCCTCGCGGGTATCTGCTGACCATCCAGATATAATGCCGCGTGGTTGACGTGGTAGTGTTGATAGTCCAGTGGGTTTTTTGTATAAGAACCGCTGAAGCCCTCATTATCTACAAACCCCAATATAACAGTTTTTGGTATCTGTCCTAGGAAGAGGTTCTCGTGGTTCGTGATCCGTGTCTCTGCGGCAATGCTGTACACATTCAGGCATGTTCGGTCAACAGCGTACTTGGCTGTTGCGGCTAGGAGGGCCTGGCTGTGGCCGATTCGGACAGCCGGAGATACCTGCACTCTTTTCACATAGAGAGCCGCCTGCGAGATTTGTACCTTCAGCGGCTCGGCTTCTGCGGACATGAGGCAGAAAGTATCCTTATTTCTTGACAGCTTAACCTTAAGGTCAAGGCCGTTCAATATTAACTTTGGCTGGTTAAATATATCCCCAAAAATGGGCCCCAAAAGATCGATGGGTTTTGAGCGAGAAGCGGCACTGGCTCTTTTGATAAATCCCGCATTTGCGCCATCCAGGCGCCTGTCATTATGATGCCCCGCAGTGTCTTTATAGAACAAACCGGCTGTAAATTGTGATGCCAGCATCTGTGAACTGTAATTTAAAAGGGTCTCTATGTACGCTCTATAGCTGTAGAGATTGTCCGATTGTGAGATAAGTCGGTCTCCCAGAGTAATATCGACCTGATTAAAAAGAGTGGCTAGAGGGAAGTTTATGAGCGCCACACGCGCACCATCGGCGATGGCCGTATTATCCTGCTTCACAATGCGACAGCTTATGTACAGCAGCGTGTTGTTCAGATCATAATAATAATCACCGCTACCAGATATGTAAAACTCCAACGGTCCATTGTCTGACAGAGCAGCAACCGGCTGTACTTCTACAAATAGAGATTTCTCGATGCTTGTTTGAGTCGGTGGTACGGCAAAAATATCCAGTTCAGATTTTGCGCACTCTACAGAAGCGTCATGCAGGAAAGCCATGATAACTGATTAGAAGATGTCGTCCGCAGAGCGTCTTACTCGTTTCTGACGGGGGCGTCTCTTGGATGTAGTTTTATTCATGAGCATCGGCGGTAAAGGAGGGCAAACGCGCCGCTTTCTTTTTTGGGCTTTTTTAGCGACATAGATTATCCCGTCTTGCTGGGTTGGTGTATTTATCCTTTTCATAAGGGCAGTCGATGCTGATGTCACGGCATCTGCAGCGATGTTCCGGGCAGCCGTCCGAACGTGTGGTTTTACTAATTCTAAGCCTTTTCTGAAAAGCGGCACGGCGCGACGAAATAAGCCTTTAAATAGCCCTGCCAGGCCAGAGCCATACATGTACTCGCTCCCGCGGAATCCCTCTAGCCCGTGCCCTGACTGGGCAGTATAGTAGCGGGCATAAACAGCAGGATCTCCATACACCCTTTGAGACAGCATTTTATCGTGTCAATGCTGGCGAGGTCTAAAATGTAATCGCACTATACACTTACCGTATCTGAATTTAACCGGCGTGCCCTGGTCCGACATGACTGTAATGTTTATGGAGTCAAAGTGTTGCTTGCACAGCGGTATGTAATCGGGCCGTGAGTAGCGCACCGTGACAATATCATTATCATCGCCGCTAACTTCTACGGTTCGTAGCAGTTGAACGTAACTGTCACCTACAAGTTGATGTTGAATTATATCAGTGTATACAAAAAGCGAATAAAAACCAGCCTTTGAATCGGGGTAAAAGCGGCGATTCCATGGCATTAAAGCAACGGGGGAGTCATCGACGTTCTGCAGTCCGAAAATAAATTTTAGCTTAGTACCCAGAGCAAACTGTATAGGGGATGGGTCGGGCAGGATCACCTCGCGGCGTAGCTCATCATACCGTATTCTGTAGGCAGGCGTAGATAAATACAGCGCTTCTATTCGGGCATTGACCGCGCCAACTAGCTTAGGAATGGACGAGTAAAATCCTGATTTTATGTGATACTGTACTAACGGCTCGCCGTGTTTAGCCGCGTAGAAGCTCCCTTCAAAAGCATCAAACGTGTTCCACATATGGGGGTACTGTATTTCCGTTAACGCCACCTCATAATCTGCTGAAAGATGAACGGCCCGCGCTAACTTGGTATTGTACTCCGATATTGTGTTTTCGGGGTACATTTTAATTGATGAATTACTGGGTAATGTCACGAAAAACGAGCCCGCTTCCATTGTTATATATCTGTCAACTCCGAGGCCGGGATCCAACTATTGAATTTTTCGGGGTAGCCCAGCCATTTGACAAAGCAGTGACTCACACCCCTGACACGTTTTTTTCTCAAAATCTTTTCTACTCTGTAGACACGATCCTCATCCATAGGTATTTTTTGCAGCTCTTCCTTATAAAATGACCCCTCTACAGCCTCCCCGGCTAAATCACTGATTTTATAAAGGGGTTTATGAAATTTATTGGAGACGGCGGTAATTAAAAAAATCTCTTCGCTATACGTCTTCTCATAGCCCTTACAGAAGGGCGACTTATAGCGCGATATTCTGACATGAGAGCCAACCGTTAAAGACGGTTTAATCGGTTTATTAGTAATAGTAGAACTGTAAATATTGCGCCAGATTTGCATCACGTTTCGCTCTGACACAGACGCGGGACTACAGCGGATCGTTGAGTGGTACGTATGGTTGTAGCTATGCAGCAAATCCGGTAAAATATCAATATACCTAAAGGTATTATGATGCGTAAGATAGCGCCACATACGGGTTTTTAATGTGCGATTAAAACGCTCGACCATAGCGGCTTTTACATCATTGTTTGTAAAAAAGTGATGAATATTGTGCGTATTACATAGTTTCTTGAGTGATGAATTTATAAATTCTTTTCTGCGATCCGTCTGCAGTTTCTTCGGTATGCGCTTATCATTTTGAAATATTAATTCGAACGATCTGGCGACACTAGCGCCTGTCTTGTTTGTCAAGGCCACGCACCATGCGTATCTCGATAGAACATCAATCACCGTCAGGATGTATTTGACATTATCATTTTCCCTTGAATAGTCAATTAAACTTACGAGATCCGCCTGCCACTGCGCATCAATGGCCGAGACGTAAATTTTATTTGTCAAAAAGCGTTTTCTAGCAGGCTTGTGTAGCGTGTAGGTGTCTTGCTTATTCAACCAAGCAATCACATCAGATTTCTTTATTCCGCGTGCTCTTGCAGCTCTAAATTATTTGTCAATACCCGAGAATGATCCGGGTGCCTTGCTTGTAAAATATTGTTTTTCTAATATGGCATCATACGATTTAGACGTCATGATTAATTAAAATGATTGTGGCTCGTTAATCAACAGCCTGCTTCTTTCAGAAATTCAGCTGTATAAAAATTCCTGTTTTAATCCGGCTATATCATGCGTGAGTTAATGCATGCATTAATTGCATGTATGGTTGTGTTCTGGGTGTTAACAGAAGGCGTGTGATGGGGCGTAACTGGGTGTGTTTCTGGGTGTTAACAGGTGAGCTGTTTTCTGACACTCAGGATAAATACAGCTGACTATACCACTAAGTACAGCAGACATCCACCAGAAGTCAGACTAGACTAAAAAGCAGAGCTATTCTAAATGTAAGTATATAAGACAGTTGTCTTATTATTCGCAAATGCTTAATTATATTTAACTATGCATCTCTAAAACCATAATTAAGGATGTTATTTGTTTAATAAGTTAGTGTTATACTGGAGGCTAGCTGCATATTTAGTAGCGTTGTATAATATAGTTTTACTGCATAAACATATTTGTGGTACATAATTAATATAGAAAGACTTATCCGCGGGCAACTATTATAACATAATTTATGTAATACAGTAGTTAATAACTGTTAATACGCCCTAACTAGCGTATGCAGCTCTTACTTACTACCTGTGTTTTGTTTAACATAGACATATTTATAGTCATATTTATACAGTAGCGGTATATTTAGTTGGGTTGTATAATATAGTTTTACTGCATAAACCATATTTGTGGTACATAATTAATATAGAAAGACTTATCCGTATTACCCATGATTTGCTTAGTATAAATATATTTATACACGGGGCGCCGTTTTATTTGTTGGAGTATATAAATGAGTTTGACGAGTGGTAGTTTGTGATTAATATAGATTGCACAAAAAATTTACACAGATAATTTATTTTAGATGGAATCCCAAAATTTTTCGGCTTTTTCTAGTCAAGTTGCGGATTCGGTATTCGGTATGTTTCAAGATTTATATAAATGTATCTGTTAGTGCCCCATTCTAAGTAAGGACTGTTTTATTCTTTCTTGTTTAAGATGAATTTATCAGGGGCATCCCCGATAATGTAGATGAATTTATCGGGAACGCCGACGATGATGTAGATGACTTTATCAGGAACATTCCCGATGAGTTTTTAAACAGCTTCAGCGTGCCTACTCTGGAGTGTGATACACCTGGAGCTGAGTATAGTAACACTAATGCAGGTGACGCTGCTGTGTGGGATTTGGCTCAGGACATCATAGGTGCGTTGTGTGTCTAGCGTGTATGTGTGTGTGTGTATATAGCTTTTAAGTATTTAGACGTGTAAATATATATATATATTAATTCTTTACAGATGTCGACATGTTTCCAGAACCAACCACCTCGGAACACAATCAGATGCCTGTTGAGGAACTGATGTACCAGACCCCCACACCGCGAAACAGCCCTGTTTCTAGAGCCCCTAAAAAACAGCTCGGACCGGAGGGCAAGAAAGTAAAAGGTAAGAATCATATGAAAACGTGTTTTTGCACAACAGCTCTGAGAAAATCCACCACGCCTCTACTAAGGCCTATATCTTTATTTATAGCTTGTAAACTGAAGCCTAGAAGAATTTTCACAAAAGAGAATATACCGCAGCTAATGGAGAGCCTCACAGACGCTACAGAAGACGCCACGGCAATCATTCACCACACATCGCTAGCCCGTAAGTGTATATTTTGGTATACATGCACAGTCTCTGTACAATCAATGATGCACGTGCTTCACCATTGAGATCCAGGGCCCACACATATCTGACACATGTTTAATCTTTCCTGCAGCTAAGCGCAGCGACCTGCGGCAGTCTCACACATATCTGACACATGTATAATCTTTCCTGCAGCTAAGCGCAGCGACCTGCGGCGGTCTCACACATATCTGACACATGTATAATCTTTCCTACAGCTAAGCGCAAAGTCATGAGAAAAACGCCACCAGCACCACTACAACCGCTACAGCTCCCCGAGAATGCTGCAGCACCAGCGTGGCCAGCAATACAGATGGCTAATGGAGCTGTTAGAACATATCCGCTATCACCGATCTGCGTGGTGCAGGACGCAGGAAACCCTTTACCGTCGGACCATCGTGAAATACTCCATTCAAGCACCGGACAGCCATCGACCATCCGTGTGAATGACCCCGCGCTACTATATCCAGAAGTGGTCGAGGCACCCCGAAAACATAAGCGAAAAACAAAACATGTTACAGAGCCACCAACCACATCCTGCGCCGTGGGTGCCGCAGCCACGATGACTCGTGAAGAGCTTGATCGCGAGATTGCTCAGCTCGCTGATGGTAAGCAAGCATCCGTAGAACCGCTCATTATACGTATGCCCCACACTATGCAACCGTCAGCGCCATGTGTAACTGGACCTGCTAATGCCTCTGGGGCCTGTTATATTGGGGTTTGTAGATAATGAGGGCTTCAGCGGTTCTTATTCAAAAAACCCACTGGACTTTCACCACTACCACGTCAACCACGCGGCATTATATCTGGATGGTCAGCAGATACCCGCGAGGCCTTATAATCCTAATTTTAATGCTGATTTAGCCATCAGAGAATATATGGCACTTGCCCATATATCGGGCAAGCAAAAGGCTGATTGTGCCATGGCGATGGATCGTGAAGAATTTATGGCTGGCTTCACGCTATTTGCTTTTGATTTATCGCCTGATCAAGAGCCTGGAGGCCATTTCTCGCTCATTAAAACAGGTAATCTGCGTGCTGAAGTCCGCTTTGCGATAGCGACACCCCACACGATAAATATGATTGTCTTTGCAGTCAACCACACCATTCTGGAAATTAATAACAGGCGAGAGATCTTGTACGATTTTAATTAAGCAACGATGGACAGTCTGCAGCTTACAGTTGTAGCGCGGTCCGATAATTATACAGACCGCATATTCGCCGGTGTGTTTCCGTGTGATTTGCTTCCGGAAGAAAGAGTGACTCAGAGACCCGCGGCATATATTGTGAATACAGACCCGGCGAATCAAGCTAGTCGCCACTGGATATTAATCGTACTCTGCGACGATAAGACGGGCATATTTTTTGACAGTTACGGCTTCCGTGCGGATAATATTATCTTTCCACGCGCTTTTGTGACATTCCTGAACAAGAATTGTTATTCTTATTGTTATCAGAGCGCACAAATTCAAGATTTGTATAGCCGTGTATGCGGTCATTATTGCATATATGTATTATACCATTTAGCGCGAGGCTTTCCATTTAAGAAGGTTTTACAGCATTTCACGTCTGACTTGCAGAATAATGATCGAATCGTATCAGATTTTGTGACATCAAGATTTTCAGGCTCAGCCCTTTGTTCAGTGCGTTGTTATCAGATTCCACAAAGATGCATTTGTCAGCATCATGCTGTTAGCTAACTTAAAATTTGAGATGCTGTTTTATTGTGAGAAATACATTTTTTTTTTACATTTTTACAATATCGTGTCTTTGGTTTTATATTCGTATATACTTACGTGTGTTGTAATATGGCCGCATACATAATGTGCACATGACCCGCAGATAACCCTACATAACCCTACAGGTACAAACAGAAAATCTGTCTTTTCTGTTTGTGTAAATAAGCATTTAGTTAATGGTCAGTAGCGACACAAATAACTTTTCTGAGAAAGGTAGAGACACAAATAACTTTTCTGAGAAAACGAATACAACAACAATTGACCTAGGTGTTATAAACCACTGCCCCGCAGATAACCCTACAGGTACAAACAGAAAATCTGTCTTTTCTGTTTGTGTAAATAAGCATTTAGTTAATGGTCAGTAGCGACACAAATAACTTTTCTGAGAAATGTAGAGACACAAATAACTTCTCTGGGAAAGTGAATACAACAACAATTGACCTAGGTGTTATAAACCTCTGACCCGCAGATAACCCTACATAACCCTACAGGTACAATACAGGTACAAACAGAAAATCTGTCTTTTCTGTTTGTGAAAATAAACATTTAGTTAATGGTCAGTAGAAACACAAATAAACAGCTGGTTGTGTTATAAAACAAAGTTCTGCACTATATCTTTACACTGTGAATAAAACACAGCTTACAAAATCAAACTCGAGCTACGTATAAAATCTAATATAAAACAAATGAGAAAGGTGTTATAAACCACTTGTAAAATAAATACACGACTAGGATATAATTATAAACATGTGTTATACCACAAATATGGGAATAATATCAAACTGCAACAAATTAAAATATATCAAACTATATCAAAAGGGGAAATCAGCCAGCCTCAGGGACAGCTGGCTGACAGGAGGAGGGGAGGGGTTACACACTTTGATACACTTTGATAGGGGCGGGGCACCTGTCAGATTGAGTTTGACGAAACCTAGCTCTGCTACACTACTCTTGTAGTCCCATCGGACAATGCCTGCACACAGGCACAGGGCCCTGGCGGGCTGCACAGAGCCCCACACACCGCACAGAGCCCCGGCATGCCGCACAGAGCCCGGCACGCTGCACATAGCACCGGCACACACACACAGAGCCCCGCATGCTGCACAGAGCCTTGACACACACGCACAGAGCCCTGCATGCCGCACAGAGCCCCTGCATGCTGCACAGAGCCCCAGCACACACGTACAGAGCCCCGCACAGAACCCTGGCACGCCGCACAGAGCCCCGACACACACGTACAGAGACCCGCATGCCGGACAGAGCCCCGGCACGCTGCACAGAGCCCTGACACACCGCACAGAACCCGGCACAAACACACAGAGCCCCGCATGCCGCACAGAGCCCCGGCACGCTGAACAGAGCACCGGCACACATGTACAGAGCCCCGCTCGCCACACAGAGCTGTGGCACGCCGCACAGAGCCCCGGAACGCCGCACAGAGCCCCGCACACCGCACAGAGCCCCGGCACACCGCACAGAGCCCCAACCCACAAGCACAGAGCCTCGACCCACAAGCACAGAGCCCCGCACACCGCACAGAGCCCCGGCACACTGAACAGAGCCACGGCATGCCACACAGAGCCCCGGCACACACGCACAGAGCCACGCACGCCGCACAGAGCCCTGCACGCCACACAGAGCCCCGGCACGCCACACAGAGCCCCGGAACACATTCACAGAGCCCTGGCACGCTGCACAGAGCCCCAGCATGCCGCACAGAGCCCCGGCACACATGCACAGAGCCCTGGCACACATGCACAGAGCCCCAGCAGGCACGCACAGACCACCCCACGGTTACGCACAGACCCCGCCCGCACACACACGCAGTCTTCTCCCACGCACCGCCCACACTCCATTATAGTGCATCATTGCACTATAGGAACTTCCGATTCTGGTGTCCGATATCGCAAAAGTATTGGAACTAGGTATCAGAATTCCGATACAGCGAATATCAGTCGATACCTGATATTTGCAGTATTGGAATGCTCAACACTATTGATAACCCATTATTGCAACTTAATGCAATGTGACTGCGACCAAAAAAACCCATAATTCGTTGTTTTAAATATTCTTCTCATTACATCGTGTAGTGATCAGTTTAATTTTTTTATTTTGATAGATTAGGAGATTCTGAATGCAGCGATAACAAATATGTGTAGGCTTGTTTTTTTATTGTTTTATTTTGAATGAGGCAAAAGGGGGGTGATTTTAACTTTTATATTTTTTAAAATTTTACAATATTTTTTAAAACAATTTTTTTTTTGTATGTTTCAGTAGTCTCCATAGGAGCCTAGAAGCTGTTCTTGTCTGATCTGCTCTGCTACATACAAGCGATGATCAGATCGCCTATATGTAGGAGAATTGCTCACTTGCTATGAGCGCCAACCATTGTGCATCACTCTTAGCAATCTGGCAGTTAAAACCAAAAAGGTCTACAGGAAACCTCTGGTTATCATGCCAACCCATGCCAATGTGACCCACGATCACGTGACGGGGTCACCAATGGGCAGATTTCTGGCGCGATAGCCGTAAGTGCATTTTAAATGCAGCTGTCGGAGTTTGACAGCGGCATTTAATGGGTTAATGTCGATCCACCCACGGAAGTTTCTGGAACATGTCAGCTATTGAAAACAGCTGACATGTGCCAGAAAAGTTGTGGGCTCACCGTTGGAGCCCACATCAAAGGGAGGGAGTCCAACATCGGCGTACATTTACGCCTGATGTTGGAAAGGAGATAAGTCCCATTATACGTTGAACTATGTGGGTTTTGGTTAGATTTGTCTATGTTTAATTTTAAAATAAAATAGTTCAAGCTCTCGGAATATAATTATGCTTAAAGCTATTATTTTTTTGTCAAACATTGTTTCTAATGGGCAGAAGTAGTAAATCATGAAAAAACCTATATTAATCAGGTTTCACTATAATTATACTGACCCCAAATATCAAAGCTGTTTATTACATCATGAACAATGTAAAAAAATAAATAATACATTGTCTAAATTGGGTTTTCCTCATTCTGTGTCTGTAAAATCAGAATAAAAAGCTACCATAAGATGTTATGTACACTAAAATCGTAACAAAGAAAACTTCACCTGCAAAAAAACAACACAGCTCTTTGAGTAAAAATAAAATATTTAGCTTGGAGAAAATGGCAATAAAAAAACAAACTTTTTTTTATTTAAAAACATGAAATTTTAGTTTGCAAATCTAGCAAAATATAAAATAAATATACCGTAATAGCAATCATATTGACCTGAAGAATAAAGCCATCTTATCTTGACTATTGATAACAAAAAACGTCAGTAAAAATTGAAACGTGCACATATATGGCGACTCAAAATTAGATAATCTAAATTAGGAGAACCAAGAGTCAAAACTAGCCACAAAAGTATCACAAAAGGTAATGTTTATTAAACAACTTATAAACAAAAATACAATAATCAATAATCAAGGATATAAAGTGCATAGTAACTGTATCCTAAAATACATCCATGTCAGCCAGGTACATAGGGCAGGAACATACAATTAGTCATAGACGTCAGTGTGAAGTACTATTGACACATAGGCTGCATTATCTCAGTACTGTGGTGATCTAATTAGAAGGTGTATTCTCAGTGGCCATATATCAAAAGATCCCCACAGAAACTGGGTTTGCAAATGATCACATAAAAAAGAAATACATAAGTAAATTAACCATGTGTACAATGAAGTCCTGTCCGAGTCCTGGACGACGTTCCCCAACGCGCGTTTCGCGTTCTATTGTAACCGCTTCCTCAGGGGGCGTGGTCTAATATGGATCTCCATCCGGTTTAAATAGTGTGCTAATCATGTCACTTTGAATAACGATTATAAAGTGCGCGTGCGCATTGCGTCGGACTTTCCCCGTACTGCGCTTCAAGCCTCAATCCCGGCCAGCAAGCCCAGGTCACGTGAGCGGGCCAGCGCCACACCCACAACACATGACCCGGGACCGCCACCAGGACGACGCGAGAGCGCAGACAGTTCTAAGTACCGGCGCATATACAGTGGGGCAAAAAAGTATTTAGTCAGTCAGCAATAGTGCAAGTTCCACCACTTAAAAAGATGAGAGGCGTCTGTAATTTACATCATAGGTAGACCTCAACTATGGGAGACAAACTGAGAAAAAAAAATCCAGAAAATCACATTGTCTGTTTTTTTATCATTTTATTTGCATATTATGGGGGAAAATAAGTATTTGGTCAGAAACAAAATTTCATCTCAATACTTTGTAATATATCCTTTGTTGGCAATGACAGAGGTCAAACGTTTTCTGTAAGTCTTCACAAGGTTGCCACACACTGTTGTTGGTATGTTGGCCCATTCCTCCATGCAGATCTCTTCTAGAGCAGTGATGTTTTTGGCTTTTTGCTTGGCAACACGGACTTTCAACTCCCTCCAAAGGTTTTCTATAGGGTTGAGATCTGGAGACTGGCTAGGCCACTCCAGGACCTTGAAATGCTTCTTACAAAGCCACTCCTTCGTTGCCCTGGCGGTGTGCTTTGGATCATTGTCATGTTGAAAGACCCAGCCACGTTTCATCTTCAATGCCCTTGCTGATGGAAGGAGGTTTGCACTCAAAATCTCACGATACATGGCCCCATTCATTCTTTCATGTACCCGGATCAGTTGTCCTGGCCCCTTTGCAGAGAAACAGCCCCAAAGCATGATGTTTCCACCACCATGCTTTACAGTAGGTATGGTGTTTGATGGATGCAACTCAGTATTCTTTTTCCTCCAAACACGACAAGTTGTGTTTCTACCAAACAGTTCCAGTTTGGTTTCATCAGACCATAGGACATTCTCCCAAAACTCCTCTGGATCATCCAAATGCTCTCTAGCAAACTTCAGACGGGCCCGGACATGTACTGGCTTAAGCAGTGGGACACGTCTGGCACTGCAGGATCTGAGTCCATGGTGGTGTAGTGTGTTACTTATGGTAGGCCTTGTTACATTGGTCCCAGCTCTCTGCAGTTCATTCACTAGGTCCCCCCGCGTGGTTCTGGGATTTTTGCTCACCGTTCTTGTGATCATTCTGACCCCACGGGGTGGGATTTTGCGTGGAGCCCTAGATCGAGGGAGATTATCAGTGGTCTTGTATGTCTTCCATTTTCTAATTATTGCTCCCACTGTTGATTTCTTCACTCCAAGCTGGTTGGCTATTGCAGATTCAGTCTTCCCAGCCTGGTGCAGGGCTACACTTTTGTTTCTGGTGTCCTTTGACAGCTCTTTGGTCTTCACCATAGTGGAGTTTGGAGTCAGACTGTTTGAGGGTGTGCACAGGTGTCTTTTTATACTGATAACAAGTTTAAACAGGTGCCATTACTATAGGTAATGAGTGGAGGAAAGAGGAGACTCTTAAAGAAGAAGTTACAGGTCTGTGAGAGCCAGAAATCTTGATTGTTTGTTTCTGACCAAATACTTATTTTCCACCATAATATGCAAATAAAATGATAAAAAAACAGACAATGTGATTTTCTGGATTTTTTTTTCTCAGTTTGTCTCACATAGTTGAGGTCTACCTATGATGTAAATTACATACGCCTCTCATCGTTTTAAGTGGTGGAACTTGCACTATTGCTGACTGACTAAATACTTTTTTGCCCCACTGTATCAAAAAGGTGACAGTGCCTATAAAGTGCATTAAGTGAAAGCAAATAATGCTTCTAATACCGCATTAACGTGCATATGTTCCTAGCATCCATAGATGCTCTATATTTATATCTGAAACCTCAGTCCTCACCATAAATATTGGACAATGTCCAGGGGCAGAAGCGAAGTATAATAATAGTGACAGCAAGCCAGTTGCTGATGAATAAGTGAAGTGCGCTTGAAGTGAAAAGGGTTTTTAAGTCTATACTTCAAAGCAAAATATACTTAGCCCGTGCACATAAGCCAGACAGGCCATAATATCCCCTATAAGGGTAGCCAGGCATCAAATACTGAATGTACATATGCAAAGACGAACAAAAATATATATAGGCAACAAAAATGAATATAAAACAAAACTAAACAGAAGCTAAATACTATAAACATACATGTGCGCAGAACTCCTGACAAAGGGCATGCATGTACATACATATATAAATGTGTATAAATACACAGATGTATAACAATTATATACTGCAACGTTCACTAATACAGAGGCCATAGATCATATAGATAATTACACTAACATATTCAAAATATTGCCATCTAGTGGCGATATGAAATAAAATAAGATAAGATGTCATATTTAACTTCCAAATCTTTGTTAGTTTCTTCCCAGATTCACCACGGGAGCTTCCTCCATCTTCAAATTCCTTCAGCTTGCAAACACCGATGTCAGCAGTCATGAGCATAGATGTAAGTATAACATGCTAAAAAGTCAAAGAAGAGACCATATTAAAAATGACGGTATACAGTAGAGACCACAACAACGGACCTTACTCAGGGGTACCATCCCCATAGGCAGCTCACTACAAGAAAGAGGAAAATCCATGAGTTTCGTTGAGCCCCATGGGTGCCATGGTGCCCAATATACTAATCCAACGACACTCTCTTTGGGCTAGAATGCGCCCAATGTCACCCCCTCTAATACCACATTGTATATGGTCGATCCCCCGTGCCATAAAGGACTTAGGGTTACAACCATGATACAGTTTGTAATGTCGTGGTATGGTCTTAAGTTTCAGCATGTCCGTCTCATCACTCGCGGCCACAATATTACGCACATGTTCGCGTATGCGTATGCCCAAACGTCGAGAGGTTAGTCCAATATAAATCTTTGGACAACTGCATACAGCATAATATACAACTTGCGTGGTTTTACACGTTATATGATCGCTGATGGAGAAAGTTTTTTTCCCATCAGCTGACTCAAAAGTAGCTATGCGAGAGATGTTCGGACATGAAACACAATCACCACAGGGGAAACATCCCCTGGGTGGTCCACCAGATCCAAAATTGTACCCGCTAAGTCTGGGAACATAATGGCTTGATACAAGCAGATCTTTTAAATTTTTGCTCCTTCTCGCGGTCATTGCTGGATAATCATTCAGGCACTTAGAGAGCACTGGGTCACTTCTGAGGATGTCCCAATATTTTTGGAGACATTTCCTCATGGTAGCCCATTCCCCATTATAGGTGGAAATAAATCGTACTATGTCCTGTTTTTTAGATGTCTCCTTCTGTCTACGATCACTATTGTTACTACTAGGACATAGTAGTTCATCACGTGATGTATATTTGGCTCTCAAGTAACCTTTCTTGATGTTCCTATTGCTATAACCTCTTGTTTGGAACCTCATTCTGAGATCTATCGCCTGGGCCTCAAATTTGGTAGTAGAAGAGCAGATCCGCTTCATCCTTAGGTGCTGACCAACTGGGATGGCTTTGATGGTACTATATGGGTGGCCCGAGTCAGCATGCAAGAGAGCATTGACCGATGTGGACTTCCTGAAGACATCCGTCTGCAGGTACCGGTCATTGTCAACCTCAATCTTGATGTCCAGGAAGTCCACACAAGTCTTGCTCATCTGATACGTTAATTTGATGTTATATGTGTTGACATTAAGTTGTTTCATAAATTCATGCAATGCATCATCGGGCCCTTGCCATATAATGAACAAGTCATCGATGTATCGCAGCCAGCACTGCACATGGTCCACGGCCTGCGGCCCCCCTCCACCAAAAATCTCCCTCTCCCAGTACCCCAGGAAGAGGTTGGCGAAGGAGGGCGCACAGGCCGCGCCCATGGCAGTGCCACGCTGCTGCAAATAGAATACATCCTTGAACACGAAAAAGTTTTTAGTTAGTATAAACGTCAGGAGTTCCATGACAAGGTCACAAATAGCGCCATCCCAGTTGCTGGCACCCAAGAAGAAGCGGACCGCCTCCAGGCCATCCTCATGTCCAATACAAGTATACAGGGATTGTATATCCGCGGTGACAAGACACATGTTATCTTCCAATTGAATCCCATTGATCCGCCGAAGGACATCCGACGTGTCCCTGGCATAGGAGGGGAGCGACTCAACCATAGGTTTAAGGTAAAAATCCACAAATTTACAAATGGGGTCACTCAACCCCCCCACCCCAGAGACTATCGGACGACCCGGCGGGTCAATGGGATCTTTGTGAATCTTGGGGACAAAATATAGTGTTGGAACTCTAGGGGTTTTGGTAAGCAGGCCATCCAACACTCGTTTAGGAATAATGCCCCTTTCATGTGCATCAACCAGAATTCCCTCAAGTTCACGTAAAAATAGATTAGTAGGATTAGAATCCAGTTTCTTATATGTATCCCTATCTCTAAGGTGTTTAAACGCCTCCTTTTCATAAAGGGCACTGGGCCAAAGAACCACATTTCCCCCCTTGTCTGCTGGCTTTATTACAACATCCTCTAGGCTCCTAAGTTGTGCAAGGGCCACTCTTTGTTTCGATGTTAAATTATCATGTCTACGTTTAGAGGATATATTCTGAAATTCTTGTATAACCAGCCTCGTAAAGATCTCCACTGCCGGGCAAAGAGACAAGGGGGGAAATGTGGTAGACCTAGGTTTACAGTCACGTGGGAAAGTACTCACCGTATGGGATGTCTGCTCATCCAGGAGATCCTCCAGTGCCATCAGTGCCTCCCTCTCAAGATCATCATTAGTCACCTCATGGCCACCCTTCTCAAATAATTTCTTAAGGATTAATTTCCTTGAGAAGAGGTGTAAGTCCTTGGTAGCTGTAAAAAGATCGAATTTGTTAGTGGGGGCAAAAGTAAGACCCCTTTGTAAAACATCCAATTGGTCATCAGAGAGAGCATGGTGGGAAAGGTTGATTACCTCCAAACCCTTTTTATCCTTTTTATTGGGTTGATTGTTAGGTGGATTCATCTGGAGGTTTTTCCGTTTCCCAGCATATCTCTCTCTATTGAAACCGGAGTTTCGTAATTCATAGAACCTGGGTTGAGTTTTATTAGATTCATCACTTGATGCTATAGATATTGTGGAGGCAGATCTGGCACGGGAGGATCCCCTCGACCGGTTTCCCCTCCTATTCCATCTATACATGGTGTTGGACTGCAAATCATTCATGTCACGCTGAAACTTCCTAGATTTATTTTCGCAAATACCCTTCTCCCATTTAATGAATTCTTTTTCCAATTCTACGTCAAACTGGGCCAAGGTATCACTGGGTAGATCCTGCTTAAATTTAACCTGTAACTCTTCGATATCTCTATCCAAGGTATCCAGGTGACTCTGGTTGTTCTGAGCCAAGAGTTCCATAAAACCTCTAGAACATCCTGTTGCCAGTTCCTCCCACTTCTGTTTAAAGATTGCATCATCTATCTCAAAGGAGGGGAAAACCTGGATCCTGAGTCCCCTAGGTATAAGACCCCTTTCCAAATATTTGTTAAGAAATGCCCGGTTCCACCAAGTTCTTAGGCGTTTATTATGTAGATCTTTGAGCTGCCTGAAGATCTCTTGTTTGTCTCCACTGTTACCCGTCACGGATGTACCAGGAACGTCACAGAAAACATCATTAAGCTGTGTTAGCCACGTCTGTTCACGGGCTCTAAAGTCCATATTGGAACTGACTTTGGTTGCTGTAAAAAAATACAGACATAAGCATATAGATAACAAAAAACGTCAGTAAAAATTGAAACGTGCACATATATGGCGACTCAAAATTAGATAATCTAAATTAGGAGAACCAAGAGTCAAAACTAGCCACAAAAGTATCACAAAAGGTAATGTTTATTAAACAACTTATAAACAAAAATACAATAATCAATAATCAAGGATATAAAGTGCATAGTAACTGTATCCTAAAATATATCCATGTCAGCCAGGTACATAGGGCAGGAACATACAATTAGTCATAGACGTCAGTGTGAAGTACTATTGACACATAGGCTGCATTATCTCAGTACTGTGGTGATCTAATTAGAAGGTGTATTCTCAGTGGCCATATATCAAAAGATCCCCACAGAAACTGGGTTTGCAAATGATCACATAAAAAAGAAATACATAAGTAAATTACCCATGTGTACAATGAAGTCCTGTCCGAGTCCTGGACGACGTTCCCCAACGCGCGTTTCGCGTTCTATTGTAACCGCTTCCTCAGGGGGCGTGGTCTAATATGGATCTCCATCCGGTTTAAATAGTGTGCTAATCATGTCACTTTGAATAACGATTATAAAGTGCGCGTGCGCATTGGTCGGACTTTCCCCGTACTGCGCTTCAAGCCTCAATCCCGGCCAGCAAGCCCAGGTCACGTGAGCGGGCCAGCGCCACACCCACAACACATGACCCGGGACCGCCACCAGGACGACGCGAGAGCGCAGACAGTTCTAAGTACCGGCGCATATATCAAAAAGGTGACAGTGCCTATAAAGTGCATTAAGTGAAAGCAAATAATGCTTCTAATACCGCATTAACGTGCATATGTTCCTAGCATCCATAGATGCTCTATATTTATATCTGAAACCTCAGTCCTCACCATAAATATTGGACAATGTCCAGGGGCAGAAGCGAAGTATAATAATAGTGACAGCAAGCCAGTTGCTGATGAATAAGTGAAGTGCGCTTGAAGTGAAAAGGGTTTTTAAGTCTATACTTCAAAGCAAAATATACTTAGCCCGTGCACATAAGCCAGACAGGCCATAATATCCCCTATAAGGGTAGCCAGGCATCAAATACTGAATGTACATATGCAAAGACGAACAAAAATATATATAGGCAACAAAAATGAATATAAAACAAAACTAAACAGAAGCTAAATACTATAAACATACATGTGCGCAGAACTCCTGACAAAGGGCATGCATGTACATACATATATAAATGTGTATAAATACACAGATGTATAACAATTATATACTGCAACGTTCACTAATACAGAGGCCATAGATCATATAGATAATTACACTAACATATTCAAAATATTGCCATCTAGTGGCGATATGAAATAAAATAAGATAAGATGTCATATTTAACTTCCAAATCTTTGTTAGTTTCTTCCCAGATTCACCACGGGAGCTTCCTCCATCTTCAAATTCCTTCAGCTTGCAAACACCGATGTCAGCAGTCATGAGCATAGATGTAAGTATAACATGCTAAAAAGTCAAAGAAGAGACCATATTAAAAATGACAGTATACAGTAGAGACCACAACAACGGACCTTACTCAGGGGTACCATCCCCATAGGCAGCTCACTACAAGAAAGAGGAAAATCCATGAGTTTCGTTGAGCCCCATGGGTGCCATGGTGCCCAATATACTAATCCAACGACACTCTCTTTGGGCTAGAATGCGCCCAATGTCACCCCCTCTAATACCACATTGTATATGGTCGATCCCCCGTGCCATAAAGGACTTAGGGTTACAACCATGATACAGTTTGTAATGTCGTGGTATGGTCTTAAGTTTCAGCATGTCCGTCTCATCACTCGCGGCCACAATATTACGCACATGTTCGCGTATGCGTATGCCCAAACGTCGAGAGGTTAGTCCAATATAAATCTTTGGACAACTGCATACAGCATAATATACAACTTGCGTGGTTTTACACGTTATATGATCGCTGATGGAGAAAGTTTTTTTCCCATCAGCTGACTCAAAAGTAGCTATGCGAGAGATGTTCGGACATGAAACACAATCACCACAGGGGAAACATCCCCTGGGTGGTCCACCAGATCCAAAATTGTACCCGCTAAGTCTGGGAACATAATGGCTTGATACAAGCAGATCTTTTAAATTTTTGCTCCTTCTCGCGGTCATTGCTGGATAATCATTCAGGCACTTAGAGAGCACTGGGTCACTTCTGAGGATGTCCCAATATTTTTGGAGACATTTCCTCATGGTAGCCCATTCCCCATTATAGGTGGAAATAAATCGTACTATGTCCTGTTTTTTAGATGTCTCCTTCTGTCTACGATCACTATTGTTACTACTAGGACATAGTAGTTCATCACGTGATGTATATTTGGCTCTCAAGTAACCTTTCTTGATGTTCCTATTGCTATAACCTCTTGTTTGGAACCTCATTCTGAGATCTATCGCCTGGGCCTCAAATTTGGTAGTAGAAGAGCAGATCCGCTTCATCCTTAGGTGCTGACCAACTGGGATGGCTTTGATGGTACTATATGGGTGGCCCGAGTCAGCATGCAAGAGAGCATTGACCGATGTGGACTTCCTGAAGACATCCGTCTGCAGGTACCGGTCATTGTCAACCTCAATCTTGATGTCCAGGAAGTCCACACAAGTCTTGCTCATCTGATACGTTAATTTGATGTTATATGTGTTGACATTAAGTTGTTTCATAAATTCATGCAATGCATCATCGGGCCCTTGCCATATAATGAACAAGTCATCGATGTATCGCAGCCAGCACTGCACATGGTCCACGGCCTGCGGCCCCCCTCCACCAAAAATCTCCCTCTCCCAGTACCCCAGGAAGAGGTTGGCGAAGGAGGGCGCACAGGCCGCGCCCATGGCAGTGCCACGCTGCTGCAAATAGAATACATCCTTGAACACGAAAAAGTTTTTAGTTAGTATAAACGTCAGGAGTTCCATGACAAGGTCACAAATAGCGCCATCCCAGTTGCTGGCACCCAAGAAGAAGCGGACCGCCTCCAGGCCATCCTCATGTCCAATACAAGTATACAGGGATTGTATATCCGCGGTGACAAGACACATGTTATCTTCCAATTGAATCCCATTGATCCGCCGAAGGACATCCGACGTGTCCCTGGCATAGGAGGGGAGCGACTCAACCATAGGTTTAAGGTAAAAATCCACAAATTTACAAATGGGGTCGCTCAACCCCCCACCCCAGAGACTATCGGACGACCCGGCGGGTCAATGGGATCTTTGTGAATCTTGGGGACAAAATATAGTGTTGGAACTCTAGGGGTTTTGGTAAGCAGGCCATCCAACACTCGTTTAGGAATAATGCCCCTTTCATGTGCATCAACCAGAATTCCCTCAAGTTCACGTAAAAATAGATTAGTAGGATTAGAATCCAGTTTCTTATATGTATCCCTATCTCTAAGGTGTTTAAACGCCTCCTTTTCATAAAGGGCACTGGGCCAAAGAACCACATTTCCCCCCTTGTCTGCTGGCTTTATTACAACATTCTCTAGGCTCCTAAGTTGTTCAAGGGCCACTCTTTGTTTCGATGTTAAATTATCATGTCTACGTTTAGAGGATATATTCTGAAATTCTTGTATAACCAGCCTCGTAAAGATCTCCACTGCCGGGCAAAGAGACAAGGGGGGAAATGTGGTAGACCTAGGTTTACAGTCACGTGGGAAAGTACTCACCGTATGGGATGTCTGCTCATCCAGGAGATCCTCCAGTGCCATCAGTGCCTCCCTCTCAAGATCATCATTAGTCACCTCATGGCCACCCTTCTCAAATAATTTCTTAAGGATTAATTTCCTTGAGAAGAGGTGTAAGTCCTTGGTAGCTGTAAAAAGATCGAATTTGTTAGTGGGGGCAAAAGTAAGACCCCTTTGTAAAACATCCAATTGGTCATCAGAGAGAGCATGGTGGGAAAGGTTGATTACCTCCAAACCCTTTTTATCCTTTTTATTGGGTTGATTGTTAGGTGGATTCATCTGGAGGTTTTTCCGTTTCCCAGCATATCTCTCTCTATTGAAACCGGAGTTTCGTAATTCATAGAACCTGGGTTGAGTTTTATTAGATTCATCACTTGATGCTATAGATATTGTGGAGGCAGATCTGGCACGGGAGGATCCCCTCGACCGGTTTCCCCTCCTATTCCATTTATACATGGTGTTGGACTGCAAATCATTCATGTCACGCTGAAACTTCCTAGATTTATTTTCGCAAATACCCTTCTCCCATTTAATGAATTCTTTTTCCAATTCTACGTCAAACTGGGCCAAGGTATCACTGGGTAGATCCTGCTTAAATTTAACCTGTAACTCTTCGATATCTCTATCCAAGGTATCCAGGTGACTCTGGTTGTTCTGAGCCAAGAGTTCCATAAAACCTCTAGAACATCCTGTTGCCAGTTCCTCCCACTTCTGTTTAAAGATTGCATCATCTATCTCAAAGGAGGGGAAAACCTGGATCCTGAGTCCCCTAGGTATAAGACCCCTTTCCAAATATTTGTTAAGAAATGCCCGGTTCCACCAAGTTCTTAGGCGTTTATTATGTAGATCTTTGAGCTGCCTGAAGATCTCTTGTTTGTCTCCATTGTTACCCGTCACGGATGTACCAGGAACGTCACAGAAAACATCATTAAGCTGTGTTAGCCACGTCTGTTCACGGGCTCTGAAGTCCATATTGGAACTGACTTTGGTTGCTGTAAAAAAATACAGACATAAGCATATAGATAACAAAAAACGTCAGTAAAAATTGAAACGTGCACATATATGGCGACTCAAAATTAGATAATCTAAATTAGGAGAACCAAGAGTCAAAACTAGCCACAAAAGTATCACAAAAGGTAATGTTTATTAAACAACTTATAAACAAAAATACAATAATCAATAATCAAGGATATAAAGTGCATAGTAACTGTATCCTAAAATACATCCATGTCAGCCAGGTACATAGGGCAGGAACATACAATTAGTCATAGACGTCAGTGTGAAGTACTATTGACACATAGGCTGCATTATCTCAGTACTGTGGTGATCTAATTAGAAGGTGTATTCTCAGTGGCCATATATCAAAAGATCCCCACAGAAACTGGGTTTGCAAATGATCACATAAAAAAGAAATACATAAGTAAATTACCCATGTGTACAATGAAGTCCTGTCCGAGTCCTGGACGACGTTCCCCAACGCGCGTTTCGCGTTCTATTGTAACCGCTTCCTCAGGGGGCGTGGTCTAATATGGATCTCCATCCGGTTTAAATAGTGTGCTAATCATGTCACTTTGAATAACGATTATAAAGTGCGCGTGCGCATTGCGTCGGACTTTCCCCGTACTTCGCTTCAAGCCTCAATCCCGGCCAGCAAGCCCAGGTCACGTGAGCGGGCCAGCGCCACACCCACAACACATGACCCGGGACCGCCACCAGGACGACGCGAGAGCGCAGACAGTTCTAAGTACCGGCGCATATATCAAAAAGGTGACAGTGCCTATAAAGTGCATTAAGTGAAAGCAAATAATGCTTCTAATACCGCATTAACGTGCATATGTTCCTAGCATCCATAGATGCTCTATATTTATATCTGAAACCTCAGTCCTCACCATAAATATTGGACAATGTCCAGGGGCAGAAGCGAAGTATAATAATAGTGACAGCAAGCCAGTTGCTGATGAATAAGTGAAGTGCGCTTGAAGTGAAAAGGGTTTTTAAGTCTATACTTCAAAGCAAAATATACTTAGCCCGTGCACATAAGCCAGACAGGCCATAATATCCCCTATAAGGGTAGCCAGGCATCAAATACTGAATGTACATATGCAAAGACGAACAAAAATATATATAGGCAACAAAAATGAATATAAAACAAAACTAAACAGAAGCTAAATACTATAAACATACATGTGCGCAGAACTCCTGACAAAGGGCATGCATGTACATACATATATAAATGTGTATAAATACACAGATGTATAACAATTATATACTGCAACGTTCACTAATACAGAGGCCATAGATCATATAGATAATTACACTAACATATTCAAAATATTGCCATCTAGTGGCGATATGAAATAAAATAAGATAAGATGTCATATTTAACTTCCAAATCTTTGTTAGTTTCTTCCCAGATTCACCACGGGAGCTTCCTCCATCTTCAAATTCCTTCAGCTTGCAAACACCGATGTCAGCAGTCATGAGCATAGATGTAAGTATAACATGCTAAAAAGTCAAAGAAGAGACCATATTAAAAATGACGGTATACAGTAGAGACCACAACAACGGACCTTACTCAGGGGTACCATCCCCATAGGCAGCTCACTACAAGAAAGAGGAAAATCCATGAGTTTCGTTGAGCCCCATGGGTGCCATGGTGCCCAATATACTAATCCAACGACACTCTCTTTGGGCTAGAATGCGCCCAATGTCACCCCCTCTAATACCACATTGTATATGGTCGATCCCCCGTGCCATAAAGGACTTAGGGTTACAACCATGATACAGTTTGTAATGTCGTGGTATGGTCTTAAGTTTCAGCATGTCCGTCTCATCACTCGCGGCCACAATATTACGCACATGTTCGCGTATGCGTATGCCCAAACGTCGAGAGGTTAGTCCAATATAAATCTTTGGACAACTGCATACAGCATAATATACAACTTGCGTGGTTTTACACGTTATATGATCGCTGATGGAGAAAGTTTTTTTCCCATCAGCTGACTCAAAAGTAGCTATGCGAGAGATGTTCGGACATGAAACACAATCACCACAGGGGAAACATCCCCTGGGTGGTCCACCAGATCCAAAATTGTACCCGCTAAGTCTGGGAACATAATGGCTTGATACAAGCAGATCTTTTAAATTTTTGCTCCTTCTCGCGGTCATTGCTGGATAATCATTCAGGCACTTAGAGAGCACTGGGTCACTTCTGAGGATGTCCCAATATTTTTGGAGACATTTCCTCATGGTAGCCCATTCCCCATTATAGGTGGAAATAAATCGTACTATGTCCTGTTTTTTAGATGTCTCCTTCTGTCTACGATCACTATTGTTACTACTAGGACATAGTAGTTCATCACGTGATGTATATTTGGCTCTCAAGTAACCTTTCTTGATGTTCCTATTGCTATAACCTCTTGTTTGGAACCTCATTCTGAGATCTATCGCCTGGGCCTCAAATTTGGTAGTAGAAGAGCAGATCCGCTTCATCCTTAGGTGCTGACCAACTGGGATGGCTTTGATGGTACTATATGGGTGGCCCGAGTCAGCATGCAAGAGAGCATTGACCGATGTGGACTTCCTGAAGACATCCGTCTGCAGGTACCGGTCATTGTCAACCTCAATCTTGATGTCCAGGAAGTCCACACAAGTCTTGCTCATCTGATACGTTAATTTGATGTTATATGTGTTGACATTAAGTTGTTTCATAAATTCATGCAATGCATCATCGGGCCCTTGCCATATAATGAACAAGTCATCGATGTATCGCAGCCAGCACTGCACATGGTCCACGGCCTGCGGCCCCCCTCCACCAAAAATCTCCCTCTCCCAGTACCCCAGGAAGAGGTTGGCGAAGGAGGGCGCACAGGCCGCGCCCATGGCAGTGCCACGCTGCTGCAAATAGAATACATCCTTGAACACGAAAAAGTTTTTAGTTAGTATAAACGTCAGGAGTTCCATGACAAGGTCACAAATAGCGCCATCCCAGTTGCTGGCACCCAAGAAGAAGCGGACCGCCTCCAGGCCATCCTCATGTCCAATACAAGTATACAGGGATTGTATATCCGCGGTGACAAGACACATGTTATCTTCCAATTGAATCCCATTGATCCGCCGAAGGACATCCGACGTGTCCCTGGCATAGGAGGGGAGCGACTGAACCATAGGTTTAAGGTAAAAATCCACAAATTTACAAATGGGGTCGCTCAACCCCCCCACCCCAGAGACTATCGGACGACCCGGCGGGTCAATGGGATCTTTGTGAATCTTGGGGACAAAATATAGTGTTGGAACTCTAGGGGTTTTGGTAAGCATGCCATCCAACACTCGTTTAGGAATAATGCCCCTTTCATGTGCATCAACCAGAATTCCCTCAAGTTCACGTAAAAATAGATTAGTAGGATTAGAATCCAGTTTCTTATATGTATCCCTATCTCTAAGGTGTTTAAACGCCTCCTTTTCATAAAGGGCACTGGGCCAAAGAACCACATTTCCCCCCTTGTCTGCTGGCTTTATTACAACATCATCTAGGCTCCTAAGTTGTTCAAGGGCCACTCTTTGTTTCGATGTTAAATTATCATGTCTACGTTTAGAGGATATATTCTGAAATTCTTGTATAACCAGCCTCGTAAAGATCTCCACTGCCGGGCAAAGAGACAAGGGGGGAAATGTGGTAGACCTAGGTTTACAGTCACGTGGGAAAGTACTCACCGTATGGCTTGCTGTCACTATTATTATACTTCGCTTCTGCCCCTGGACATTGTCCAATATTTATGGTGAGGACTGAGGTTTCAGATATAAATATAGAGCATCTATGGATGCTAGGAACATATGCACGTTAATGCGGTATTAGAAGCATTATTTGCTTTCACTTAATGCACTTTATAGGCACTGTCACCTTTTTGATATATGCGCCGGTACTTAGAACTGTCTGCGCTCTCGCGTCGTCCTGGTGGCGGTCCCGGGTCATGTGTTGTGGGTGTGGCGCTGGCCCGCTCACGTGACCTGGGCTTGCTGGCCGGGATTGAGGCTTGAAGCGCAGTACGGGGAAAGTCCGACGCAATGCGCACGCGCACTTTATAATCGTTATTCAAAGTGACATGATTAGCACACTATTTAAACCGGATGGAGATCCATATTAGACCACGCCCCCTGAGGAAGCGGTTACAATAGAACGCGAAACGCGCGTTGGGGAACGTCGTCCAGGACTCGGACAGGACTTCATTGTACACATGGGTAATTTACTTATGTATTTCTTTTTTATGTGATCATTTGCAAACCCAGTTTCTGTGGGGATCTTTTGATATATGGCCACTGAGAATACACCTTCTAATTAGATCACCACAGTACTGAGATAATGCAGCCTATGTGTCAATAGTACTTCACACTGACGTCTATGACTAATTGTATGTTCCTGCCCTATGTACCTGGCTGACATGGATGTATTTTAGGATACAGTTACTATGCACTTTATATCCTTGATTATTGATTATTGTATTTTTGTTTATAAGTTGTTTAATAAACATTACCTTTTGTGATACTTTTGTGGCTAGTTTTGACTCTTGGTTCTCCTAATTTAGATTATCTTGACTATTGCTCAGTGAATGGCATTAAGAAAAATAAAGTGAATTTTTATAGGGCAGTGTTCACATTTTGTTAGGACTGGCGGAACGCACCAAGACAGATGATAAAGGTGCGTTCGCAGTCCGGGGTCCACCGTGCAGGTGAGAACCTGCTGCTAGCAATTTGCAGACAATATGGCGGTACACTAAAGTATACACGCGTGGGTTAAACCTCACCCAGCGTGAAGAAAGCGATCCTGTTAATTCACAGGACCGCAGTACCGCACTAGTGCGCGAGCAAGTGGTCAGCGGACTTAACCCCAGAAGGGATTGGAGCCCGATTAGACCCTTGCTGGCGTAACACCGCAACTGGGTGTGTAGAGAACCTCAAGAAATCTATGTGCACAAGAGTGCGAGCGATGCCGCACTAACGGACGCCACTAACCACCCAGACTCGGGTATGGAAAGCGCAAGGCAGGCGCACGGCGCCGTACTGGCAGGCACAGCTACAGGACGCTGTGATGTGTGTTTAGTGCTGTAGGCTAAGTCGGGCGCTAGATAGCAGCCATACACCTTCAGCGAACAGACATTCCATAGGGTAGGGGTTTCCAAGGACGACTTGCACTCACAACATACACACATAAGCAATTGTAAGACAATACTAGCGCATGGCCGTGCGGTCATGCGCAGTTTATAAAGCAGCAGCACAGGAAGTGGCCACAGCACTTTTGCCCTTCTAGGACCTGCCAAGAGGACCAATGGAATGTGCTGCAGAGCCTGAGCACATGACCCTCGATCTCCAACGGGAGACCTTACGCTGGGCATGCTCAGTACATGCAGACAAGGACTTAGTCCCAGAGAAGTCCGCTCGCTGCTGACCAGCACTGACTTTAATGGCAGAGACTGGAGAAGAAGCACTAACTCTCAGAACAGAGTGAGAATGAGCAAGACGCTGGGACCGACGTCCTTGCTGAGCAGGCTCCACTGCGGCTGGACAAGAATGGGAGACCGCAGCGGAAGTGGCTCGAGATTCCCCCTGTGCAGAAGCGGGAACTCGACCCCTAACATTACCCCCCCTCCTAGGGCCCCCCCCTCCTTGGGCCTCGCTACGCTCGAAGGCAGCAATGAGCTGCGGAGCCCGAATGTGCTCAACAGGCTCCCAGGACCTGTCCTTGGGGCCATAACCCTTCCAGTCCACCAAATAAAATTTTTTACCACGCACCACCTTGCACCCCAAAATAGCGTTCACCTCATAATCGTCCGTAGACGAACCCGATGTCCCAGCAGATGACTCGGAAAACCGGGACATATACACGGGTTTCAAGAGGGACACATGAAAGGTGTCGGTGATACCCAGGCGTGGCGGAAGGGCCAAACGATAGACCACAGGATTAACCTGCTCGAGGACCTTGAATGGACCCAAGTAGCGAGGAGCAAATTTAGTGGACTCAACTCGCAGCCTGATGTTACGGGCGGAGAGCCACACCAAGTCGCCAGGAGCAAAGGTCGGAGCGGGGCGCCGATGAGCATCAGCGGAGGACCTCATTCTCTCCTTAGAGGCCCGAATGGCATCCTGAGTGCGGTCCCAAATATCCCGTGCCTCCACAGCCCAGTCTGCCACCCTAGAGTCGGCGGAAGACACGGGCATAGGCACAGGTACCCGTGGATGCTGACCATAGTTGAGGAGGAATGGGGTTTGTCCAGTGGAGTCGGCTACGGCGTTGTTCAGTGCAAACTCTGCCCATGATAGCAAGGATGCCCAGTCATCCTGCCTGGCTGAAACAAAATGTCGCAGGTATGTGACCAAGGTCTGGTTGGCCCTCTCTACCAACCCATTCGTCTCGGGATGATAAGCGGAAGAGAGATTCAACTCAATACTGAGAAGACGACAGAGCTCTCTCCAGAACCGAGACGCAAACTGGGGACCCCGGTCACTGACAATTTTGTCTGGCATACCGTGTAGGCGGAAAATATGTCTAATGAACAACGCTGCCAAGGCCCGTGCAGAAGGTAACCGCGGCAGCGGCACCAAATGCACCATTTTTGAGAAATGATCGGAGATGACCCAAATGATGGTACAGCCGCGAGACTTGGGCAAACCCACAACAAAGTCCATCCCGACCATCTCCCAGGGCCTATCTGCCACCGGCAAGGGATAGAGCAAACCAGCTGGCCTTTGACGCAGAGATTTATTTTTGGCGCTGGAGACACACGCCAGAACATAATCCCTAACATCCCGGACCATATGCGGCCACCAGTACGTCCTCGCCAGTAGCTCAGATGTCCTCTTTGTCCCAAAGTGTCCACCCACCCTGGACGAATGAGCCCAAGAGAGAACCTCCGGTCGCAAATTAATGGGCACAAAAGTCTTGCCCGGAGGCACAGACTCTAGCGAAACCGGCGCCACGGTTCTCAGGCTCTCGGAAGGGACAATAAGCCGAGGCTCCTCTTCCTCCTCCTCAGTTGACATAAGGGAGCGAGAGAGAGCGTCAGCACGGATATTCTTCTCCCCGGCGAGATAATGAAGGGAAAAGTGGAACCGGGAGAAGAACAGGGACCATCTGGCCTGGCGAGAGTTTAGCCGCTGGGCTGTCTGCAAATAGACCAAATTTTTGTGGTCCGTGTAAACTTGGAAGGGAAACCGCGCACCTTCCAGAAGGTGTCTCCACTCCGAAAAGGCCAACTTCATTGCTAGCAACTCCCTGTCCCCGATGGAGTAGTTCCTCTCCGCTGGCGTGAAGGTCTTGGAGAAGAAGAAGCATGGATGCTTCCGACCTTGAGCATCCTTTTGGTAGAGGACTGCTCCAGCACCAACGGACGAGGCATCCACCTCCAGTAGGAATGGCTTATCCACATCGGGACGATGTAAGATGGGAGCGCTAGCAAAGTGGGACTTAATAGAAGTGAAGGCCTTGGAGACCTCTTCCGACCACAATTTGGGATTCGCTCCCTTCTTGGTGAGGGCTACCAAGGGAGCTACCAGAGTTGAGAAGTGGGGAATGAACTGGCGGTAATAGTTTATGAACCCCATAAAGCGCTGCACCGCTTTAAGAGAATGGGGCTCTTGCCAGTCCATCACAGCCTGTAGTTTGGCAGGATCCATAGCCAATCCCTGGGCGGAGATGATATAGCCCAGGAAAGGTAAGGACTCCTGCTCAAACACACACTTCTCCAACTTTGCGTAAAGAGAGTTTGCCCGTAGGAGGTCGAAGACTCTGCCAACATCTCTCCGGTGGGAGTCAATATCTGGAGAAAAGATGAGAATATCATCCAGATAGACTACAACCGAGGTGGAAAGCATATCCCGGAAGATGTCGTTGACAAAGTCTTGAAAAACGGCAGGTGCATTACAGAGCCCGAAGGGCATCACCAGATACTCATAGTGCCCATCTCTGGTGTTAAATGCCGTTTTCCATTCGTCCCCCTCACGGATGCGAATCAGGTTGTAAGCACCCCGCAGATCTAGTTTCGTGAACACTCTAGCTCCCCGAAGCCTATCGAAGAGCTCAGATATCAACGGCAAAGGGTACTTGTTCTTAACTGTGATAGCATTAAGACCCCTGTAGTCTATGCATGGACGTAGTTCTCCATTCTTCTTCTGCACGAAGAAGAACCCTGCCCCAGCAGGTGACACTGACTTCCTGATGAACCCTCTTGCCAGATTCTCTTGTATGTACTGAGACATTGCCTCCGTTTCCGGGAGAGATAATGGATAGACTCGACCCCGGGGAGGCTCAGCACCAGGCAAGAGATCGATAGGACAGTCATAGGGACGATGGGGCGGAAGGGTCTCCGCTGCCTTCTTGGAGAACACGTCTGCATAAGACCAATATTGCTTGGGGAGAGAGGATAGATCTGCGGGTACCTCAGTAGTAGCAACCTGAACGCCCTCTCGGTGACACCTACCCCCACATGATTCACCCCATCCCAGAATTCTGCCTGAGGACCACTCGATGTGAGGAGAGTGGTACCGTAGCCAAGGTATCCCCAACAGGACCTCATCAATACCCTCAGGAATGACAAGCAGAGAAATAATCTCCTGATGGGATGGCGACAGGGACAGAGTAACAGGGATGGTCTGATGTGTTATCTGTGCGGGGAGTGTCGACCCATTCACCACTCGTACCGTTACTGGTTGGGATAGCATAACCAGGGGTATTGCGTGACGTTGGGCGAAGGCAGAAGACATAAAATTGCCCTCCGCCCCAGAATCCACGCAGAGGTCTACCGAGTGGGAGGATGAGCCAAAGGTAATTGTCCCCTTAAAGGACAATTTGGAGGCAAACGTCGCAGTGTCTAGTGCACCTCCACCTACTACCACTAGACGCTGACGTTTCCTCGACCGCTGATGACATCTGGTGGCAAGATGTCCTGACTGTTGGCAAACATGGCAACCCTGGAGTGCACGAGCAGTCTGGGACTTAGATCCTGCTCGTGACACCACCTTAGGTTCCTGGAACTCAGGAGCCTGACCTGGAGATTCCAAAGGTTTGGCGAAGGTGGGAGCCAGCCGAAACCTCTGCCTACACTGGGCTCGCTCTAACCTCCGCTCGTGAAAACGGAGGTCAATGCGAGTAGATACTGCTATTAACTCCTCCAGTGTGGCGGGAATCTCCCTAGTGGCCAGAGCATCCTTAAAGTGGTCAGCCAGCCCCCTCCAAAATATAGGGATAAGGGCTTTATCCGACCACTCCAGCTCAGATGCCAGAGTGCGGAAATGGACGGCAAAAAGGCTGACCAAGGACGAGCCCTGAGTCAGTGCCAACAGTTGGAGCGCCGTGTCATGGGTGACACGAGGTCCTAGAAAGACCTGTTTCAGAGTGCTCAGGAATAACGGAGCACTCTGCACCACATGATCGCCACGCTCCCACAGCGGCGTAGCCCACTGCAACGCCCTGTCCGACAATAAGGAAATTATAAAGCCCACCTTAGCCCGCTCTGTAGGGAAACGAGAGGCCAGAAGCTCGAGATGTATTGAGCACTGGCTCACGAAACCCCTACAGGACTTACTGTCACCAGAAAATTTCTCTGGTAGCGGGAGGCAAGATAGCGTCGGTACAGGAGCGGCAGTGGACAAGGTAGCTGCAGCCACACTTGCAGCCTGAACAGCGACAGCAGTAACATCCACAGCTGAGGTTGAACGCTCAAGAGCCGCCAACCTTCCCTCCAGCTGCTGGATGTACCGCTGTGAACGCTGATCGTCCGCCATTTTACTAGCCAGACCCTGGCGCTAGTATTCAGTTAGGACTGGCGGAACGCACCAAGACAGATGATAAAGGTGCGTTCGCAGTCCGGGGTCCACCGTGCAGGTGAGAACCTGCTGCTAGCAATTTGCAGACAATATGGCGGTACACTAAAGTATACACGCGTGGGTTAAACCTCACCCAGCGTGAAGAAAGCGATCCTGTTAATTCACAGGACCGCAGTACCGCACTAGTGCGCGAGCAAGTGGTCAGCGGACTTAACCCCAGAAGGGATTGGAGCCCGATTAGACCCTTGCTGGCGTAACACCGCAACTGGGTGTGTAGAGAACCTCAAGAAATCTATGTGCACAAGAGTGTGAGCGATGCCGCACTAACGGACGCCACTAACCACCCAGACTCGGGTATGGAAAGCGCAAGGCAGGCGCACGGCGCCGTACTGGCAGGCACAGCTACAGGACGCTGTGATGTGTGTTTAGTGCTGTAGGCTAAGTCGGGCGCTAGATAGCAGCCATACACCTTCCGCGAACAGACATTCCATAGGGTAGGGGTTTCCAAGGACGACTTGCACTCACAACATACACACATAAGCAATTGTAAGACAATACTAGCGCATGGCCGTGCGGTCATGCGCAGTTTATAAAGCAGCAGCACAGGAAGTGGCCACAGCACTTTTGCCCTTCTAGGACCTGCCAAGAGGACCAATGGAATGTGCTGCAGAGCCTGAGCACATGACCCTCGATCTCCAACGGGAGACCTTACGCTGGGCATGCTCAGTACATGCAGACAAGGACTTAGTCCCAGAGAAGTCCGCTCGCTGCTGACCAGCACTGACTTTAATGGCAGAGACTGGAGAAGCAGCACTAACTCTCAGAACAGAGTGAGAATGAGCAAGACGCTGGGACCGACGTCCTTGCTGAGCAGGCTCCACTGCGGCTGGACAAGAATGGGAGACCGCAGCGGAAGTGGCTCGAGATTCCCCCTGTGCAGAAGCGGGAACTCGACCCCTAACACATTTATCCTGTACTCTGCACTGTGAATTTACCTTGCATAACAAATTATAGGGTCCGTTTTTTCCTAATATCTTTTGTGATATTGAAAAATGTAAAACTTATGTAACGTTTTAGCAGAAGTAATATAATTGTTAGTTTCATGGCCAAATGTTATAAAATTCTTATAAAATTCTGTGAAACACCAGGGGGAAAAAGTGCCCCTCTCATCCCTAGTTGAATTCCTTGAAGGGTTATATCTTTACAATAATGTTACTTGTTTCTACGTTTCTGGATATTCTTTATTCCAGCAAAATGTGTGCTTCAAAAATCAAATAAAATGTTTTCCTTCCTCCTGACGAAGCCATCCAGGTGAAACGTGCATCGAGGTTTCCCTCTCTGCCTGCAGTACCCTGCTATCTACTGCCACCATGTCTCAAGGTAACAGCCCATCATTTTCAGTGCACTCACTGTATTTGTAACTATGCCATTTCTACCTTGACACACATCCCCTGCTGATCACTACATTCAGGGGACTATTACAGGGGTATGCCCATCTTTTTCATCTTGTGCACACTTTGGAGGACTACCCCTGAGTAGCTTCCTTTCATCCATGGGTCTGCAGTCAGAGTAGGTTGCTCTATTTCTTTCATGCTATCTTTCGCAGCGTGTGTCTGCCATCTATCACATGCCACTTTTTAGCTGCTCCTCTCCAATACCCGTGTTGTCTTTATTATGTTATTTTCTATTATTACTTGTTTTGTATATTTGATACTTTAATAAATTTATATTGGCATATTTTCTTGAGTACCTCTACTTTCTATGCACAGACCCGAGGTCTACGACCTGTTCCTTCATTATTCTGTGGATTTAGGCTCTATCTTTGGGTCTGGTGTTGGTTTTTTAGGTTAAAAATGTTTTCCTTCCTATACCTGCCATGTGCCAAAGCATTACTTTCATAAACATGCGGGGTACCAAAACATTTCAGAGAAATTGTGCCGGAAAAAGGGCAGGAGCATGCAATGTGTAGGGCAGGTCCACATCTTGGCCATTTCTCAGGCAAAACGCAAGAACAAAATAAAATGAGCATGTACATTGTTGTAAGAAAATAAGTAAATAGTAAAAGTACATATAAATAACAAAGGGTACTTAGTTATCACTATTTTGATTAAAAAAGTGTAAAAGCCATTCCACCTCAACAAGGTGTACACAATCGGGATGGTCCAGCTCCCTTCACATATAGCACTGATAGCAAATTAAGAAGAAAACATATTCTCTAATGTGGTAGTGATGTAAGCCTTGTGGGTTTTGACAGTCTTTATCCACAATTGAAAACATGACTTCTTTTTAACAGAAAAACTTAGTCAGGAAAATAAACACTACGTAAAAATCACAGGGTATATTAAACAGTCTATCACATACATACACATAATATGCATAGCAGTGCCACAAGGAGTGCTTTTGGCAGTTTTATATTCAAAATTTAATTACATTTTCTATTTAAATCTGTTCTCTAAAGAAAAGGGAATAATCCACAATTTCTTTTATTATTACAGTCTAGTTTCCCAAGTGATTTCATTGTAAGCATTATTGAGTGTAGTGATCCAGACTTCTTTGCGTCAGCTTACTTTTGTTAATTAATGTTAATATTATGTAGTAGCACAATACTATATTTTGTAAACAGCCTGAATTCTCAATTGACCAGAGCAAGTGCTAAAGACATATTTAAGCTTGTTAATTATGCAATGAATTATTTATGGGTTTATATGTTTTTCTACGAAAATAAAAATTTAGATATTGCTCTTAGTGGAAGAAAATGTACTATTTGATAAATTTAAGGGTAATGAGTAGACACCTCTAAATCTCAATGATCTCTAAGTGCATAACAATTATAATGCCTACAATTACATTTATGGACGAAGTGCTAAACAGTGTTCAGTGTTTACTGTCATAGTAGGCATGTATACGCTGGACAAAAGACCGAGATTCTATATCACATAGATTGTTAGTTAGTAAATTGCATAAAAATATATGTTTATGCATATAATGCCAGAGTCACACTACTGTAGAATACGGGCGAGTGCTATTCGAGAAAACATTGCATAGCACTCTGCCCATTGTTAGTCTATTGGGCAGATCAGCCATATTAGACATACAGACGTACCTCTGCTCCTAGCTTACACTTGGTATGCCCATGCACCCAGCTCTCCAGCCTGCTCTCCTGCCTTGTCTGTCTATGAATTGCATATAGTATATCATCCAACTTTCCACACAGACTTACCTCTGCTCCTAGCTTCCACTTGGTATGTCTTTCAACTAATCACTCAACTAAGCACTCAGTGGTACATATAATGCATAGCATAAGTCTGCAATGACTTTAGTCTGCAGTGTGATTCCTATAAGTGTGTCCTAGAAGTGTGAAGATTAATGTAGAATTAAAACCAGAATTGAGCCAGAAGGGAACTGAATCAAACAGGCCAGTCACTGTAAACAATATTTCTGTTTATTTTCACTTTTACCCCTATAATCCTTCACTTTCTGCTAACTCCCCTAATCCCTACACCTAGTAAGGAACTGTTCATCTCTTCTTCAATCCTTCTCAGAACTGTTCCTCAACATACAATCCTCTGTCTCAAAGCACAGACAGCCACCTCATGCCTCCTCCTGCTCCCACCTGCTAATACTTTCTCTGCTCCTTCTCACTGCTGGTGATATCTCTCCAAATACTGGTCCTTCTCACCACATCCCCACAGTCAGTTCTACCTCCCATTCACGCTCTATCACAAATTTCCATAACCTCTCTAACCGTATACCCATTTGCCCGGCTCCCACTTCCCCAGCCCCACTAACAGGAGTTCTATGGAACGCTCGCTCTGTCTGCAACAAGCTTTCCTACATCCATGATCTTGTTATTACTAACAATCTTTCCTTCCTCGCCATCACAGAAACCTGGCTCACCCCTTCTGACACAGACTCTCCTGCTGCACTTTCATATGGTGGCTTCCACCTTTCTCACACACCCCACGCCAGCAGCAAGCATGGTGGAGTTGGTTTTCTCCTGTCAGATGACTGCTCCTTCACCCACATGCCACTGCCACCCTCTGTTACCCTCCCTTCCTTTGAAGTGCACTCTGTATGCATCTACTCCCCGCCAACCTCCAACTGGCTGTCATTTACCCCCCTGGGCCAGCCACCACCTTCTTTGACCACTTCACCACCTGGCTACTTCATTTCCTTTCTGCGGTCATCCCCACTATCATCATGGGTGACTTCAACATACCCATTGACACTTCCCTCTCAGCTGCCACTAAACTTCTATCTCTCACTTCCTCCTTCAGCCTCACTCAATGGTCTTCTGCAGCCACTCACAAAGATGGTCACACACTGGACCTCATCTTCACCGGCCTCTACTCCCTATCTAACCTCTCTAACTCATCTCTTCCTCTTTCTGACCATAATCTACTCACATTCTCTTCCCTCTCCACTCGTTGTCTACAATCCCCACCCCACAAACTTGCCAACCCTCGCAGAAATCTTAAACACCTTGATCTACACTAACTCTCTGAATCCCTCCTCCCTCTCACAGAGATAAGTTCCCTACACAATGCGGATGACGCTGCTGCCCTATATAACACCACAATAGCTATAGCTTTGGAATCTTTTGCCCCTCTCACCTATACCAAAGCTCGCAAAATCAACAGACAGCCCTGGCACACCAGCCTGACCAAAGAACTGAGGCGAGCTTCAAGGGCTGCTGAGCGGAGATGGAAAAGATCCCACTCCATCAAGCACTTCATTGCATTCAGCACTTCATTGCATTCAAACAATCCCTCACTACTTTCAAGACCACACTCACCACAACAAAACAAACCTACTTCTCATCTCTCATATCCTTCCTGTCTCACAACCCTAAACAGTTATTCAACACCTTCCATTCTCTCCTCTGTCCCCCAGGACCCCTTCCCTCCCCACTCATCTCAGCTGAAGACTTTGCCTCATTTTTCAAGCAGACGATTGAGAACATCAGAGACAGTTTTAGTCAACAACCCCAGAGCCCTTCCTCCCAACTACCCAGCCTTCCACCTCCAAAACCAAATTCTCCATCATTACAGAAGATCGACTCTCCACTCTACTCTCAAGATCGCGTCTCACCACCTGTGCACTTGACCCGATCCCTTCGCACTTCATCCCAAACCTTGTCACATTCTTCATCGCAACCCTAACCCATCTCTTCAACCTGTCAGTAACAACTGGTGTTTTCCCCTCTAGCTTTAAACATGCCTCAATCATACCTATCCTCAAAAAGCCCTCTCTTGACTCATCCTCTGTATCTAGCTATCGTCCTATATCGCTTCTCCCCTATGCCTCAAAACTACTGGAACAACACATCCATCTTGAACAGTCCTCCCTTCTATCTTCCTGCTCCCTCTTCGACCGCTTACAATCAGGCTTCCGGTCACACCACTCTACTGAAACTGCTCTAACTAAGGTCATCAATGACCTATTAACCACCAAGAGCAAGCGACACTACTCTATCCTCCTCATCTTGGGCCTGTCCTCTTCCTTTGACACAGTGGACCATTCCCTGTTGCTGCGAACCCTCTCATCCCTTGGCATCACAGACTTGGCACTATCCTGGATCTTGTCATACCTAACTGACGAGACATTCAGTGTCTCCGACTCACACACCACCTCCTCACCTCGCCCCTATCTGTTGGAGTCCTGCAAAGTTCAGTTCTAGGGCCCCCGCTCTTCTCTATTTACACTTTTGTCCTGGGACAGCTCATAGAATCTCATGGTTTTCAGTATCATCTCTATGCAGATCTACATCTCTGGACCAGATATCGCCACCCTACTAACCAGAATCCCTCAATGTCTATCCGCTATTTCATCCTTCTTCTCCGATAGATTTCTAAAACTTAACATGGACAAAACAGAATTCATCGTCTTTCTCCATCTCACGCAACCCCCCCAACGAACCTATCCATTACAGTAAAGGGCTGCCCTGTCTCCCCAGTCCCACAAGCTCACTGTCTCGGGGTAATCCTTGACACTTATCTCTCCTTCAAACCACATATCCAAGCCCTTTCCACTTCCTGCCGCCTTCAAATATTTCACGGATATATACATTCCTAAACCAAGAATCTGAAAAACCCTAGTCCATGCCCTCATCATCTCCCACCTCAACTACTGTAACCTCCTGCTCTGTGGCCTCCCCTCTAATCTATTCTAAACTCAGCTGCCCGAATAATCCACCTGTCCCCCCTGCTATTCCCTGTCCTCTCCCCTCTGTCAATCCCTTCACTGGCTCCCCATTACCCAGAGACTCTAGTACAAAAGCCTATCCATGACATACAAAGCCATCCACAACCTGTCTCCTCCATACATCTGTGACCTTGTCTCCCGTTCCTTTACTGCACGCAACCTCCGATCCTCACAAGATCTCCTTATCTACTCCCCTCTTATCTCCTCTTCCCACAATCGCATACAAGATTATCCTCGCACATCACCCCTACTGTGAAACTCTCTATCACAACATATCAGACTCTCACCTATCATTGAAACCTTCAAAAAGAACCTGAAGACCCACGTCTTCTGATAAGCCTACAACCTGCAGTAACCACCGATCGACCAAACCGCTGCACGACCAGCTCTATCCTCACCTACTGTTTCCCCACCCATCCCTTGTAGATTGTGAGCCCTCGCGGGCAGGGTCCTCTCTCCTCCTGTACCAGTTGTGACTTGTATTGTTTAAGATTATTGTAATTGTTTTATTATGTATACCCCTCCTCACATGTAAAGCGCCATGGAATAAATGGAGCTATAATAATAAATTATAATAATAATAATTAGCGTGAGTGTATAATCACAGCATGCAGCGATTGGCACCAAGAGTCAGTCAAGACTTGCCAATGTAAGCCTATGGGTGCGAGAAAAAAATCACACTGCACTCGGATGTAAATCGGATGCTAGGTGTGACACTTGCATTACACTCATGTGACTCTTGGCAGGGAGACTTTGACCGATTTTTCATTCGGCCTAACTCTCCACCTCTGTAAGTCATTTTAACTGTTTGATAATTTGCCTTTTGGCATATTCTTCATTATCTAATTAAACAAAGGAGAATAAACATTTAATTTAGTGGAAAAAAATTGTTGCATTGCACCTGAAAACTTTCACGAGCTACCTCTTCTCAGATCATTTAATAATTAGAAATAAGTAGATTGATCCACAAATGATTGCATTTGAGTCTAATTTCCTGAAATTCTGTAGTTCCATGCCAATTTGAACATTTTGAGATTCAGTTTGCAGGTTGCAAATAAAATTAAAATCTTGCCTGGCACCATGTTCTACACTGGCATGTGCGTACCATCCAGAGGCTCATCAGAGAAGGTAATCAGCATGAGTGGTGGTGATAAAATGCAATGAAGACTGGATGGATGATGATGAGGAGTAGAGGGGCTGAACAGTTGAGCTTTGAGGTCCTTTATGGATCAGAAAATTTGGCAGTCAGATTAAATTAGGCACCAAGGGTTAAGCAATTTTTATAAAGACATTGACACTAAAAATAGGAGTCTAATATATAAATTGTATTGAATATTAAGTAACATTTCCAATCAAGTAGAAAATAAGTTCAGTTGGGGGATTTCTGTGAGAGAAAAGAAGGATGAAAACAAAAATTCCAGTTTTGCAACATTTTTTCTTAGCCCTACTGCTTCTAAAATTAAAAATGAGGCAACTAGGCACAAATTCTCCTTTCAGTTACTGTATGTATCTATAGCTTCTATTCAGACCTATGTACTGTATGTACATGGTAACAAACTGCAAACAAATCCTATATTGTCTTATTCTGCTGTTATGCTGAAGGCATAGAAGAAAGGAAATGCAATTTCAAGATCAGATGACACAAAGTGTGCTTTCATTTTAGAGGCACATAAATCTGCATAGATGCTGATATAAAATGATAAGATTTATTGACAGAATTATTTGTAAATTGCATTTCTTATCATTACATAGGAGCAAAAAAGAGAAACCATTCTTAATCAATTATACATCATTAATGACTAGACTTTTCATAACCCTCAATGCTACGTTATTAGATTTAGTCTTTTTTTAAATGCTGACATATTATCTTGTAATACTATCTCTTGGGATTGGACATGATATAACTTGAATTTTCTAACCGTAAAGACTATCTTATATAGATGTATAATTTACCTTTCCTCTGCATCTAATTAATGTCCCTTGGTCCTTTGTAAGGTCTTTTATGATGATAAATTGTTCTTTTTTGATAAATTGGAAAAATAGGGCCACACAGAACCCAAAAAATAACAGTGATCAAAATTGTTTGCTTTTATTAGAAAAGGTGACCTACAGCTTGGCTTTACTCAATAAAAGATGAGAAGATCAAAGCGAATTGTGCCAATGATTAACCTGAAAGTCAAATACTCTTCAGAAAAAAAGCATAGCTCATCTCATGGGGCAGAGATCTTTGTCCAACATTTTAGCACTGCCCACATATTGCTGTACTTGTTAATTATAATTGTAAGTAAGGGAGCAGTCCCAAAGTTACTATGGATAAAATGTCCTGTTCCAGAAACCTGATCGCTGTAGCCAATTTCTGGTCTCAGTGGTCAAAAGACTGAGGAGCAGGACACTATTACTTGACGTCCTAGAGGAGACCACTGGAGTGGCAGAGCTAGAGTGATGGGGCATTGGACCAGTGAAGGTAGCTTTATATTTTGTTTCAGAATATAATTTGCTTTTGGCCATTTTTATTTTTAAATTGGACAAATGTTTTACCAACCGCTAAAAGTCTCTACACTTCTACTCTAATTGTTATGCCTTAGAGAATATTTGTAATAATTTTCTGTCTGTCAAAAAGAAATGACCGAACATATTGAGATTTGAATTTTCAGTTTTGGTGAAGTTTTTAAAAAAATTTGATTCGAAGTAAAATTTCTTGCAGCAAATCTCACATAGTTCAATTACCTTGTCAAACACTGTGTAGAACATTTTGTTGTCCCCCAATACTGTATTCAATCTGATTTTTTTTAATATAGCCTTAGAGAAATAAAGAGAGATTAATGGAAATAGAGAGAATATGTCCATCTTTTATATTACAAGAAGTATGAAAAGTATGTATAGTTCTTGGACACTATAGCAGTAGCATAACACAATAAAATGTCGGCTCTTTTCTGTCATAGTGTTGAATGAGCTGTGCACTCTGACCTCCTATCCCTGTGCTATAAAAGCATAAAATGCCACTGCATTACTGGCCCACATCTTTTATAGTGGCTGTTATCCTACCTGCACTAGGTCATGTAATGTGATTACATTATGGGGAATCCTACCTGATCTGTGGCTCTCCAGCAGTGTGTAAAATGGCACTTGGCATTTTATATTTGGTAAAATTGTATAAAACAAATGGCAAACCCTGTAAATTCGGGGAGTTTACAGGGTCCTGCGAATTGTAGAAAATTCAACTCGGTTTCGATCGGCTGTTGATTGACCTGATCATCATCATCACTAATGTCGCATACTGTATAATGAGTACAATGTATATAAAAAATTGCTAATAATCTATAGTTGTATTTCCTAAATCATCATGCACAAATATGGCTAAAATATCTGGTCTTTCAAATAAACTGTTTCTAAAGGAGTTAAGCTGTAAAAATATTTTGTATGCTGCTTGGACACAAAAATGCAGATTTTAAACACATTTTGCACAATAAACTAAAGGATGGAACAATAAATGTCATATTCTAATATCATGAGTGATGTATTATTAATAAATATTAGTTTCTTTGTATTTTGTATTTTATAACTACACACATACATTACTGATTAACATCAGAGAATCATATAAAATATTTAAATTGATGAATAGCAAAACATTGTAATCCGCTGTTTGATGGTATCTCTTATCTAATTCGCTTTCAGTATAAAATGAATCAATTTTAACCATAATTGTACTTTCTGGGAAAGATACTGGGATGAGAAGCAGAGGGCACCCTATCACATGCAAAATGTAATATCACAATCAAACAGGAATAAAAAAAAAAAAAAAAGAATGACAGACATGAAAAAACTGTCTGCGTCAGGCTGAAAAAATCCATTTATGATCAAAAATGAAACATTTCCAATCTCATAATGGGTAGATTGCCTGGTTTTATTTCCAGTCATGCAAAAAAAAGACCTCATCAAAAAGATGCTGCAGAGAGGTCCCATCTTTCCATTAAAATAATTTCAAACAGTTTTTTTTTCTTTTTCTAGTGAAAGAGCCCATTTTGTGAAATGATTTAGCTGAAATCTTCTGGGAGTAACCCTTGACATAAAGTCATATTGTGTTGGAGTTTAGTCCTAAATTCATACATCAATTATTTACTTTCAACGCAGATTGTATAAGTGTAGAAAATTACTAGGAATGATATTTTCTCTGAGGCAGAAAGAATGTGATACAGCGGATACATCCCAGCGAATGTGCTGTCCTGCTGTCCACAGGCCAGAATTATTTATGCATTAGAAAACAGTGTGCGAGGGCAAGAGGAAAGAGAGAGAAAAGACACAGACACATTATTTTAAACCTTTCATAACACCTATAAATATTTCATGACAAATAAATAAAGAATGTCGGCCTTGTTTGGAGGACAGCTGTAGCTGCATGGTTCAGTGCTCTGGAGAGCTCAGGGGACACTATGCTTACCCCTCAGTTAAGCCCCCATTTCTTTTTAATCATCCACTTAGTGCATTGTGGGTAGTGAAGCTCTCCAGGTGAGTAAAGAAGCTGGAGGTTATGTATTTGAATATAGCTTTCAACTTGCTTCCTTTCATTCTTATGAAAAATAGAATCTGGAAGGAAGTGTACATTTTCCTTTGTTCATTTTTCAGGAGATAAAAACAGCGTAAATAAAATAATGACACATTACCACCAAAAATCCTGCAGGCAAAGTATCATTACCTGGTTATTATTTCATTTGAATTCAAATTGGACTCAATTTTGTGAATGACACAAAAGGTGTTCAATTAAATTATATGGAATATTTATGGTGATTCTTATTAAAGGAAAGTGCGCAGTCGGTGACATATTCAGCATGATTCCAGTGATTCTTGATAACACATGTCCTCGCATTACTGCATTGTTAATAGACTTTATGTAAGCAAAATTATATTTATAAGCCAAACTGATCATTCTGACAACAAGCAAATTTAGGCCTATCATATCTATACATTGCTATATATATATATATATATATATATATATATATATATATATATATATATATATTGAATATAGATGCCAGCTTAAATTCTACATTCTGTCTTGCTCTTAAATAACCATTGGCATTTGAGATACATAATTGTCTAAAAATGCAAATATGTGCAGAAATATTTAGACTGGATCCTGTGAGATCTGTATCAGTGCCTGCCCTTCCTGTTTCTGCTTCTGTCACCAGATGGTGTCGCATTCTTGTTGCAGCTGATGCAAGGTGACAACTCTTGTTCTTTAACCTCTGGGAAAGGAGTTTATCCATCCTGGAAGATCAACAGTTAACGTTTGACAGTGCTTGCTTTCTCCTGCTTGTCCTAGGCAGCGCTGCAAACTATTTAAGCTTCTGAAAGCCTTCTGTCCACTGCCGCTTATAATTTGATTAGCTTCAGTGATCAGCTGAGTATACTGTTTTAATTTCCAGTAGACATTACTGATTTTCATCTCAGCTCATTTTTTTTAACACTCTCCTGGTTTACGATTTTGTCCCTGCACTGAGCTAATGTTTCTGACCTGGCTTCTGGACCATTCTTCTTGCCATCTCTTATCAGTGAACAGCAGTTAACTGCATGGACCTAGGCATAGGTATCCCTGTTAAGACCAGGTGCATGTATAGTGGTTAAAGGGTAAAGTTTAGTGCAATCACTGTGATTTGGAACACAGAATAGTTAAAGCCAAGCCTGATCATGATAGCCATTTTAGAGCAGTTAGGTGATCACGAACAGTGCTTCCAATACAGATCCTGATTTAAAAAAAATAAAATAAAAAAAGTGTTTGTTTTTCTTACAATGGGCATAAAAAGGTAATATGCTCTGCTATTCTATTATACTGTTAATCTGCTGTTGCACAATAAATAGCATGTACACTGAAGGAATTAATTATTTGAAACCTTGCTGATTTTGAAAGTTTGCCCACTGAAAAAGACATGAACAGGCTATAATTTTAAGGGTAGGTTAATTTTAACATTAAGAGACAGAATATCAAAAATAAAATCCAGAAAATCACATTGTATAAATAATATAAATTTATTTGCATTTTGCAGGGAGAAAAAAATATTTGATCCTCTACCAACCATTAAATTGAACCTGACAGCAGTTTTGACTGATATGAGTTATGGTCATCACCTTCAGGACTGATATACAGCACTTGATGCTGGCCCGATTCTAACACATCGGGTATTCTAGAATATGTATGTAGTTTATTTATGAAGTTTTCAGAATAATGCAATTTACACACAGGATTCGGCCGGCCAGGCGTGACAAATTAGCCAAGCGTGGTTCAAATTCCGTGCCAATTTGCGGGCAGACTGCGCCTGTCGCTGATTGTTCGTGGCCGGGCGTGACCAATCAGTGAAGCCAGGGCCGGATCCAGGTTTTTGAGGCCCCAGGCGAAAGAGTCTCAGTGGGCTCCCCTCTTTAACACATACCATGATTTATGATGCACAGCGACAGCAGAGAAATATACCACAGCCAAGTATCATATAACACAGCCCATGTAGTATATAACACAGCCCACATAGTATATAGCACAGCCACGTACTATATGACACAGCCACGTCGTATGTTGCGCAGCCACATAGTATATAGCACAGCCCTCGTAGTAAATAGCACAGACACATAGTATATTGCCAAACCACGTAGTATATTGGAACAAATAGAAGAGAAAATCCAGCTTCCAGAAATATCCAATTTATTAAAGTTAAAATCCAAGGTCCAAAAACATGGTTCACAGGAGAGAAGATAGCCGCATGCTACGCGTTTCGAACACTAAGTTCTTTTTCAAAGCTGAAATAGTATAGTATATTGCCCAGCCACGTTGTATATTGCCCAGCCACGTAGTATATTGCCCAGCCACGTAGTATATTGCTCAGCCACAAAGTATATTGCACAGCCACGTAGTATATTGCCCAGCCATGTAGTACATTGCCCAGCCACGTAGTATATTGCTCAGCCACGTAGTATATCGCCCAGCCATGCAGCATATAGCACAGACATGAAGACACAAAAGAGAATAGTAAAACCAAAAACACTCAGTTTGAAAAAATGTTGCAGTAATCCGCAAGTGCTAGTAAAAGATGTAAAAAACAGGGTATTTGGTTGATACGTTTTTTGCAAAAAATGTATACTAAGCTGCTCTACCAATCTTCACGGTATACCCTTATCAGAGCAGTCCTAACTAATGTATGCAATCCCTATCTGATGTATTTAAAAACCTGATCATCTGTATATAACCTGTGTGAACAGGGTTCAGAGAGGAAAAATCCATGTGTGCATACAGGGTAGAACAGCTTTTGTGCAGATAGCCCAAGAGGAGTGGTGGAACTCCCCAGTCTTGTAGACACAAGAGAACAATTATGGAAACAGGAACACATGGGCTACTTGCACAGTGAACAAGTCTGTATGATCATGTTCACACACCACCAAGAAACCTGAAGACACAAAAGAGAATAGTAAAACCAAAAACACTCAGTTTGAAAAAATGTTGCAGTAATCCGCAAGTGCTAGTAAAAGATGTAAAAAACAGGGTATTTGGTTGATACGTTTTTTGCAAAAAAATGTATACTAAGCTGCTCTACCAATCTTCACGGTATACCCTTATCAGAGCAGTCCTAACTAATGTATGCAATCCCTATCTGATGTATTTAAAAACCTGATCATCTGTATATAACCTGTGTGAACAGGGTTCAGAGAGGAAAAATCCATGTGTGCATACAGGGTAGAACAGCTTTTGTGCAGATAGCCCAAGAGGAGTGGTGGAACTCCCCAGTCTTGTAGACACAAGAGAACAATTATGGAAACAGGAACACATGGGCTACTTGCACAGTGAACAAGTCTGTATGATCATGTTCACACACCACCAAGAAACCTGAAGACACAAAAGAGAATAGTAAAACCAAAAACACTCAGTTTGAAAAAATGTTGCAGTAATCCGCAAGTGCTAGTAAAAGATGTAAAAAACAGGGTATTTGGTTGATACGTTTTTTGCAAAAAATGTATACTAAGCTGCTCTACCAATCTTCACGGTATACCCTTATCAGAGCAGTCCTAACTAATGTATGCAATCCCTATCTGATGTATTTAAAAACCTGATCATCTGTATATAACCTGTGTGAACAGGGTTCAGAGAGGAAAAATCCATGTGTGCATACAGGGTAGAACAGCTTTTGTGCAGATAGCCCAAGAGGAGTGGTGGAACTCCCCAGTCTTGTAGACACAAGAGAACAATTATGGAAACAGGAACACATGGGCTACTTGCACAGTGAACAAGTCTGGATGATCATGTTCACACACCACCAAGAAACCTGAAGACACAAAAGAGAATAGTAAAACCAAAAACACTCAGTTTGAAAAAATGTTGCAGTAATCCGCAAGTGCTAGTAAAAGATGTAAAAAACAGGGTATTTGGTTGATACGTTTTTTGCAAAAAATGTATACTAAGCTGCTCTACCAATCTTCACGGTATACCCTTATCAGAGCAGTCCTAACTAATGTATGCAATCCCTATCTGATGTATTTAAAAACCTGATCATCTGTATATAACCTGTGTGAACAGGGTTCAGAGAGGAAAAATCCATGTGTGCATACAGGGTAGAACAGCTTTTGTGCAGATAGCCCAAGAGGAGTGGTGGAACTCCCCAGTCTTGTAGACACAAGAGAACAATTATGGAAACAGGAACACATGGGCTACTTGCACAGTGAACAAGTCTGTATGATCATGTTCACACACCACCAAGAAACCTGAAGACACAAAAGAGAATAGTAAAACCAAAAACACTCAGTTTGAAAAAATGTTGCAGTAATCTGCAAGTGCTAGTAAAAGATGTAAAAAACAGGGTATTTGGTTGATACGTTTTTTGCAAAAAATGTATACTAAGCTGCTCTACCAATCTTCACGGTATACCCTTATCAGAGCAGTCCTAACTAATGTATGCAATCCCTATCTGATGTATTTAAAAACCTGATCATCTGTATATAACCTGTGTGAACAGGGTTCAGAGAGGAAAAATCCATGTGTGCATACAGGGTAGAACAGCTTTTGTGCAGATAGCCCAAGAGGAGTGGTGGAACTCCCCAGTCTTGTAGACACAAGAGAACAATTATGGAAACAGGAACACATGGGCTACTTGCACAGTGAACAAGTCTGTATGATCATGTTCACACACCACCAAGAAACCTGAAGACACAAAAGAGAATAGTAAAACCAAAAACACTCAGTTTGAAAAAATGTTGCAGTAATCCGCAAGTGCTAGTAAAAGATGTAAAAAACAGGGTATTTGGTTGATACGTTTTTTGCAAAAAATGTATACTAAGCTGCTCTACCAATCTTCACGGTATACCCTTATCAGAGCAGTCCTAACTAATGTATGCAATCCCTATCTGATGTATTTAAAAACCTGATCATCTGTATATAACCTGTGTGAACAGGGTTCAGAGAGGAAAAATCCATGTGTGCATACAGGGTAGAACAGCTTTTGTGCAGATAGCCCAAGAGGAGTGGTGGAACTCCCCAGTCTTGTAGACACAAGAGAACAATTATGGAAACAGGAACACATGGGCTACTTGCACAGTGAACAAGTCTGTATGATCATGTTCACACACCACCAAGAAACCTGAAGACACACCACTCCACCACTCCTCTTGGGCTATCTGCACAAAAGCTGTTCTACCCTGTATGCACACATGGATTTTTCCTCTCTGATCCCTGTTCACACAGGTTATATACAGATGATCAGGTTTTTAAATACATCAGATAGGGATTGCATACATTAGTTAGGACTGCTCTGATAAGGGTATTCCGTGAAGATTGGTAGAGCAGCTTAGTATACATTTTTTGCAAAAAACGTATCAACCAAATACCCTGTTTTTTACATCTTTTACTAGCACTTGCGGATTACTGCAACATTTTTTCAAACTGAGTGTTTTTGGTTTTACTATTCTCTTTTGTGTCTTCAGGTTTCTTGGTGGTGTGTGAACATGATCATACAGACTTGTTCACTGTGCAAGTAGCCCATGTGTTCCTGTTTCCATAATTGTTCTCTTGTGTCTACAAGACTGGGGAGTTCCACCACTCCTCTTGGGCTATCTGCACAAAAGCTGTTCTACCCTGTATGCACACATGGATTTTTCCTCTCTGAACCCTGTTCACACAGGTTATATACAGATGATCAGGTTTTTAAATACATCAGATAGGGATTGCATACATTAGTTAGGACTGCTCTGATAAGGGTATACCGTGAAGATTGGTAGAGCAGCTTAGTATACATTTTTTGCAAAAAACGTATCAACCAAATACCCTGTTTTTTACATCTTTTACTAGCACTTGCGGATTACTGCAACATTTTTTCAAACTGAGTGTTTTTAGTTTTACTATTCTCTTTTGTGTCTTCAGGTTTCTTGGTGGTGTGTGAACATGATCATACAGACTTGTTCACTGTGCAAGTAGCCCATGTGTTCCTGTTTCCATAATTGTTCTCTTGTGTCTACAAGACTGGGGAGTTCCACCACTCCTCTTGGGCTATCTGCACAAAAGCTGTTCTACCCTGTATGCACACATGGATTTTTCCTCTCTGAACCCTGTTCACACAGGTTATATATAGATGATCAGGTTTTTAAATACATCAGATAGGGATTGCATACATTAGTTAGGACTGCTCTGATAAGGGTATACCGTGAAGATTGGTAGAGCAGCTTAGTATACATTTTTTGCAAAAAACGTATCAACCAAATACCCTGTTTTTTACATCTTTTACTAGCACTTGCGGATTACTGCAACATTTTTTCAAACTGAGTGTTTTTGGTTTTACTATTCTCTTTTGTGTCTTCAGGTTTCTTGGTGGTGTGTGAACATGATCATACAGACTTGTTCACTGTGCAAGTAGCCCATGTGTTCCTGTTTCCATAATTGTTCTCTTGTGTCTACAAGACTGGGGAGTTCCACCACTCCTCTTGGGCTATCTGCACAAAAGCTGTTCTACCCTGTATGCACACATGGATTTTTCCTCTCTGAACCCTGTTCACACAGGTTATATACAGATGATCAGGTTTTTAAATACATCAGATAGGGATTGCATACATTAGTTAGGACTGCTCTGATAAGGGTATACCGTGAAGATTGGTAGAGCAGCTTAGTATACATTTTTTGCAAAAAACGTATCAACCAAATACCCTGTTTTTTACATCTTTTACTAGCACTTGCGGATTACTGCAACATTTTTTCAAACTGAGTGTTTTTGGTTTTACTATTCTCTATTGTGTCTTCAGGTTTCTTGGTGGTGTGTGAACATGATCATACAGACTTGTTCACTGTGCAAGTAGCCCATGTGTTCCTGTTTCCATAATTGTTCTCTTGTGTCTACAAGACTGGGGAGTTCCACCACTCCTCTTGGGCTATCTGCACAAAAGCTGTTCTACCCTGTATGCACACATGGATTTTTCCTCTCTGAACCCTGTTCACACAGGTTATATACAGATGATCAGGTTTTTAAATACATCAGATAGGGATTGCATACATTAGTTAGGACTGCTCTGATAAGGGTATACCGTGAAGATTGGTAGAGCAGCTTAGTATACATTTTTTGCAAAAAACGTATCAACCAAATACCCTGTTTTTTACATCTTTTACTAGCACTTGCGGATTACTGCAACATTTTTTCAAACTGAGTGTTTTTGGTTTTACTATTCTCTTTTGTGTCTTCAGGTTTCTTGGTGGTGTGTGAACATGATCATACAGACTTGTTCACTGTGCAAGTAGCCCATGTGTTCCTGTTTCCATAATTGTTCTCTTGTGTCTACAAGACTGGGGAGTTCCACCACTCCTCTTGGGCTATCTGCACAAAAGCTGTTCTACCCTGTATGCACACATGGATTTTTCCTCTCTGAACCCTGTTCACACAGGTTATATACAGATGATCAGGTTTTTAAATACATCAGATAGGGATTGCATACATTAGTTAGGACTGCTCTGATAAGGGTATACCGTGAAGATTGGTAGAGCAGCTTAGTATACATTTTTTGCAAAAAACGTATCAACCAAATACCCTGTTTTTTACATCTTTTACTAGCACTTGCGGATTACTGCAACATTTTTTCAAACTGAGTGTTTTTGGTTTTACTATTCTCTTTTGTGTCTTCAGGTTTCTTGGTGGTGTGTGAACATGATCATACAGACTTGTTCACTGTGCAAGTAGCCCATGTGTTCCTGTTTCCATATAGCACAGACATGTAGTATATAGCCCAGAAACGTAGTATATTGCCCAGCTACGTAATATATTGCACAGCCACGTAATGTATTGCACAGCCACATAGTATATAGCACAGCCACGCAGTATATAGCACTGTGACATAGTATATACCACTGCCCATGCAGTATATAACACAGGCCACATAGTATAGAGCACAGCGATGTAGTATATTGCCCAGTCACATAATATGTACCACAGCCACGTAGTATATAGCACAGCCATGCAATATATTGCACAGCCACGTAATATATAGCACAGCCACGTAGTATATAGCACAGAGATGTAGTATATAACACAGCCCATGCAGTATATAACACAGGCCATGTAGTATATAGCACAGCCACTTAGTATATAGCACAGCCTACATAGTATATAGCACAGAGATGTAGTATATAACACAGCCCATGCAGTATCTAACACAGCCCACATAGTATATAGCAATGTGGGCCCCATATCCCTGTTAAAAAGAATTAAAATAAAAAATTGTTATATACTCACCCTACGTCAGCCCCCCGGATCCAGCTGAGGCATTTACCGATGCTCCTCACGATGCTCCGGTCCTAAGACTGCATTGCGGTCTCACGAGATGAAGATGTAGCGGTCTCGCAAGTCCGCAATGCATGTACCGGTCACCGGAGCATTGAGAGGAGCGGGACAGGCCTTGGCTGGATCCGGGGGGCCAACGGAGGGTGAGTATATAATGATTTTTTTCATTAACCCCTTCCCGACCCATGACGCCACGTAGGCGTCATGAAAGTCGGTGCCAATCCGACCCATGACGCCTATGCGGCGTCATGGAAAGATCGCGTCCCTGCAGATCGGGTGAAAGGGTTAACTCCCATTTCACCTGATCTGCAGGGACAGGGGGAGTGGTAGTTTAGCCCAGGGGGGGTGGCTTCACCCCCTCGTGGCTACGATCGCTCTGATTGGCTGTTGAAAGTGAAACTGCCAATCAGAGCGATTTGTAATATTTCACCCATTATAACGGGTGAAATATTACAATCCAGCCATGGCCGATGCTGAAATATCATCGGCCATGGCTGGAAATACTAGTGTGCCCCCACCCCACCCCACCGATCGCCCCCCCAGCCCTCCGATCTGGCCGGTACACTGCTCCGGCTCCCCTCCGTCCAGTGCTCCGCTCCCCCCCGTGCTCTTGTCCGCTCCCCCGTGCTCCAATCACCCCCCCGTGCTCCAATCACCCCCCCTGCACTCCGATCCACCCCCCCGGTGCTCCGTTCCACCCCCCCGTGCTCCATTCCAGCCCCCCCGTGCTCCGTTCCACGCCCCCCGTGCTCCGTTCCACCCCTCCCGCACTCCGATTCCCCCCCCCGTGCTCCGATCCCCCCCCCGTGGTCCCCCCCCACCCCATCATACTTACCGATCCAGCCGGGGTCCCGTCCGTCTTCTCCCTGGGCGCCGCCATCTTCCAAAATGGCGGGCGCATACGCAGTGCGCCCGCCGAATCTGCCGGCCGGCAGATTCGTTCCAAAGTGCATTTTGATCACTGAGATAGATTATATCTCAGTGATCAAAATAAAAAAAATAATAAATGACCCCCCCCCTTTCTCAACCCCATAGGTAGGGACAATAAAAAAATAAAGAAATTTTTATTTTTCCACTAATGTTAGAATAGGGTTAGGGTTAGGGGTAGGGTTAGGGGTAGGGTTATGGTTAGGGGTAGGGGTAGGGTTAGGGGTAGGGTTAGGGCTAGGGGTAGGGTTAGGGTTAGGGCTAGGGTTAGGGTTTCGGTATGTGCACACGTATTCTGGTCCTCTGCGGATTTTTCCGCTGCGGATTTGATAAATCCGCAGTGCTAAACCGCTGCGGATTTATGGCGGATTTACCGCGGTTTTTCTGCGCATTTCACTGCGGTTTTACAACTGCGATTTTCTATTTGAGCAGTTGTAAAACCGCTGCGGAATCCGCACAAAGAAGTGACATGCTGCGGAATGTAAACCGCTGCGTTTCCGTGCAGTTTTTCCGCAGCATGGGCACAGCGATTTTTGTTTCCCGTAGGTTTACATTGAACTGTAAACTCATGGGAAACTGCTGCGGATCCGCAGCGTTTTCCGCAGCGTGTGCACATACCTTTAGAATTAGGCTATGTGCACACTGTGCGGATTTGGCTGCGGATCCGCAGCAGTGTTCAATCAGGTTTACAGTACCATGTAAACATATGAAAAACCAAATCCGCTGTGCCCATGGTGCGGAAAATACCGCGCGGAAACGCTGCGTTGTATTTTCCGCAGCATGTCAATTCTTTGTGCGGATTCCGCAGCGTTTTACACCTGTTCCTCAATAGGAATCCGCAGGTGAAATCCGCACAAAAAACACTGGAAATCCGCGGAAAATCCGCAGGTAAAACGCAGTGCCTTTTACCCGCGGATTTTTCAAAAATGGTGCGAAAATATCTCACACGAATCCGCAACGTGGGCACATAGCCTTAGGGTTAGGGTTGGAATTAGGGTTGTGGTTATGGTTAGGGGTGTGTTGGGGTTAGGGTTGTGGTTAGGGGTGTGTTGCGGTTAGGGTTGTGTTTAGGGTTATGGCTACAGTTGGGATTAGGGTTAGGGGTGTGTTGGGGTTAGTGTTGGAGGTAGAATTGAGGGGTTACCACTGTTTAGGCACATCAGGGGTCTCCAAACGCAACATGGCGCCACCATTGATTCCAGCCAATCTCGTATTCAAAAAGTCAAATGGTGCTCCCTCACTTCCGAGCCCTGACGTGTGCCCAAACAGTGGTTTACCCCCACATATGGGGTACCAGCATACTCAGGACAAACTGCGCAACAATTACTGGGGTCCAATTTCTCCTGTTACCCTTGTGAATCAAAAAAAATGCTTGCTAAAACATAATTTTTGAGGAAAGAAAAATGATTTTTTATTTTCACGGCTCTGCGTTGTAAACGTCTGTGAAGCACTTGGGGGTTCAAAGTGCTCACCACATATCTAGATAAGTTCCTTGGGGGGTCTAATTTCTAAAATGGGCTCACTTGTGGGGGTTTCTACTGTTTAGGCACACCAGGGGCTCTGCAAACGCAACGTGACACCCGCAGACCATTCCATCAAAGTCTGCATTTCAAAAGTCACTACTTCCCTTCTGAGCCCCGACGTGTGCCCAAACAGTGGTTTACCCCCACTCATGGGGTATCAGCGTACTCAGGAGAAACTGGACAACAACTTTTGGGGTCCAATTTCTCCTGTAACCCTTGGGAAAATAAAAAATTCTGGGCTAAATAATTATTTTTGAGGAAAGAAAACGTATTTATTATTTTCACGGCTCTGCATTATAAACTTCTATGAAGCACTTGGGGGTTCAAAGTGCTCACCACACATCTAGATAAGTTCCTTTCGGGGTCTAGTTTCCAAAATGGGGTCACTTGTGGGGGGTTTCTACTGTTTAGGCACATCAGGGGCTCTGCAAACGCAACGTGACGCCCGCAGAGCATTCCATCAAAGTCTGCATTTCAAAACGTCACTACTTCAATTCCAAGCCCCGGCATGTGCCCAAACAGTAGTTTACCCCCACATATGGGGTATCACCGTACTCAGGAGAAACTGGACAACAAATATTGGGGTCAAATTTCTCCTGTTACCCTTGGGAAAATTAAAACATTCTGGGCTAAATAATTATTTTTGAGGAAAGAAAACGTATTTATTATTTTCACGGCTCTGCATTATAAACTTCTATGAAGCGCTTGGGGGTTCAAAGTGCTCACCACACATCTAGATAAGTTCCTTTTGGGGTCTAGTTTCCAAAATGCGGTCACTTGTGGGGGGTTTCTACTGTTAAGCCACATCAGGGGCTCTGCAAACGCAACGTGACGCCCACAGAGCATTCCATCAAAGTCTGCATTTCAAAACGTCACTACTTCACTTCCGAGCCTCGGCATGTGCCCAAACAGTGGTTTACCCCCACATATGGGGTATCAGCGTACTCAGGAGAAACTGGACAACAACTTTTGGGGTCCAGTTTCTTCTGTAACCCTTGGGAAAATAAAAAATTCTGGGCTAAATAATTATTTTTGAGGAAAGAAAACGTATTTATTATTTTCACGGCTCTGCATTATAAACTTCTATGAAGCACTTGGGGGTTCAAAGTGCTCACCACACATCTAGATAAGTTCCTTTGGGGGTCTAGTTTCCAAAATGGGGTCACTTGTGGGGGGTTTCTACTGTTAAGCCACATCAGGGGCTCTGCAAACGCAACGTGACGCCCACAGAGCATTCCATCAAAGTCTGCATTTCAAAACGTCACTACTTCACTTCCGAGCCTCGGCATGTGCCCAAACAGTGGTTTACCCCCACATATGGGGTATCAGCGTACTCAGGAGAAACTGGACAACAACTTTTGGGGTCCAGTTTCTTCTGTAACCCTTGGGAAAATAAAAAATTCTGGGCTAAATAATTATTTTTGAGGAAAGAAAACGTATTTATTATTTTCACGGCTCTGCATTATAAACTTCTATGAAGCACTTGGGGGTTCAAAGTGCTCACCACACATCTAGATAAGTTCCTTTGGGGGTCTAGTTTCCAAAATGGGGTCACTTGTGGGGGGTTTCTACTGTTAAGCCACATCAGGGGCTCTGCAAACGCAACGTGACGCCCACAGAGCATTCCATCAAAGTCTGCATTTCAAAACGTCACTACTTCACTTCCGAGCCCCGGCATGTGCCCAAACAGTGATTTACCCCCACATATGGGGTATCATCGTACTCAGGAGAAACTGGACAACAACTTTTGGGGTCAAATTTCTCCTGTTACCCTTGGGAAAATAAAAAATTGCAGGCTAAAAGATCATTTTTGAGAAAATAATTTTTTTTTTTTTTTCATGGCTCTGCGTTATAAACTTCTGTGAAGCACTTGGGGGTTCAAAGTCCTCACCACACATCTAGATTAGTTCCTTTGGGGGTCTAGTTTCCAAAATGGTGTCATTTCTGGGGGATCTCCAATGTTTAGGCACACAGGGGCTCTCCAAACGTGACATGGTGTCCGCTAATGATTGGAGCTAATTTTCCATTTAAAAAGCCAAATGGCGTGCCATCCTTTCCGAGCCCTGCCGTGCGCCCAAACAGTGGTTTACCCCCACATATTGGGTATCTGCGTACTCAGGACAAACAGGACAACAATATTTGGGGTCCAATTTCTCCTATTATCCTTGGCAAAATAGGAAATTCCAGGCTAAAAAATCATTTTTGAGGAAAGAAAAATTATTTTTTATTTTCATGGCTCTGCGTTATAAACTTCTGTGAAGCACCTGGGAGTTTAAAGTGCTCAATATGCATCTAGATAAGTTCCTTGGGGGGTCTAGTTTCCAAAATGGGGTCACTTGTGGGGGAGCTCCAATGTTTAGGCACACAGGGGCTCTCCAAACGCGACATGGTGTCCGCTAACAATTGGAGCTAATTTTCCATTCAAAAAGTCAAATGGCGCTCCTTCCCTTCCGAGCCCTGCCGTGTGCCCAAACAGTGGTTTACCCCCACATATGAGGTATCGACATACTCGGGAGAAATTGCCCAACAAATTTTATGATCCATTTTACCCTACTGCCCATGTGAAAATGAAAAAATTGAGGCGAAAAGAATTTTTTTGTGAAAAAAAAGTACTTTTTCATTTTTACAGATCAATTTGTGAAGCACCTGAGGGTTTAAAGTGCTCACTAGGCATCTAAATAAGTTCCTTGGGGGGTCTAGTTTCCAAAATGGGGTCACTTGTGGGGGAGCGCCAATGTTTAGGCACACAGGAGCTCTCCAAACGCGACATGGTGTCCGCTAACGATGGAAATAATTTTTCATTCAAAAAGTCAAATGGCGCTCCTTCCCTTCCGAGCCTTACCATGTGCCCAAACAGTGGTTTACCCCCACATGTGAGGTATTGGTGTACTCTGGAGAAATTGCCCAACACATTTTAGGATCCATTTTATCCTGTTGCCCATGTGAAAATGAAAAAATTGAGGCTAAAAGAATTTTTTTGTGAAAAAAAAGTACTTTTTCATTTTTACGGATTAATTTGTGAAGCACCTGGGGGTTCAAAGTGCTCACTATGCATCTAGATAAGTTCCTTGGGGCGTCTAGTTTCCAAAATGGGGTCACTTGTGGGGGAGCTCCAATATTTAGGCACACGGGGGCTCTCCAAACGTGACATGGTGTCCGCTAAAGAGTGGAGCCAATTTTTGATTCAAAAAGTCAAATGGCTCTCCTTCCCTTCCAAGCCCTGCCGTGCGCCCAAACAGTGGTTTACCCCCACATATGAGGTATCAGCGTACTCAGGACAAATTGGACAACAACTTTCGTGGTTCAGTTTCTCCTTTTACCATTGGGAAAATAAAAAAATTGTTGCTAAAAGATAATTTTTGTGACTAAAAAGTGAAATGTTCATTTTTTCCTTCCATGTTGCTTCTGCTGCTGTGAAGCACCTGAAGGGTTAATAAACTTCTTGAATGTGGTTTTGAGTACCTTGAGGGGTGCAGTTTTTAGAATGGTGTCACTTTTGGGTATTTTCAGCCATATAGACCCCTCAAACTGACTTCAAATGTGAGGTGGTCCCTAAAAAAAATGGTTTTGTAAATTTCGTTGTAAAAATGAGAAATCGCTGGTCAAATTTTAACCCTTATAACTTCCTAACAAAAAAAAATGTTGTTTCTAAAATTGTGCTGATGTAAAGTAAACATGTGGGAAATGTTATTTATTAACTATTTTGTGTCACATATCTCTCTGGTTTAACAGAATAAAAATTCAAAATGTGAAAATTGCGAAATTTTCAAAATTTTCGCCAAATTTCCGTTTTTATCACAAATAAACGCAGAATTTATTGACCTAAATTTACCACTAACATGAAGCCCAATATGTCACGAAAAAACAATCTCAGAACCGCTAGGATCCGTTGAAGCGTTCCTGAGTTATTACCTCATAAAGGGACACTGGTCAGAATTGCAAAAAACGGCAAGGTCTTTAAGGTCAAAATAGGCTGGGTCATGAAGGGGTTAATATTATTTTTAACATTAGATCTTTTTACTATTGATGCTGCATAGGCAAAATAAAAGTTGGTCACACAGGGTTAATAGCAGCATTAACGGAGTGTGTTACATTGCGGCATAATGCGGTCCGTTAACGCTGCCATTAACCCTTCGTGAGCGCTGACTGGAGGGGATTATGGAGCGGGCACTGACTGCGGGGAGTAAGGAGTGGCCATTTTTGCCGCCGGACTGTGCCCGTTGCTGATTGGTCGTGGCCGTTTTGCTGCGACTAATCAGCGACTTGTGATTTCTGAGACAGACAGAAAGACAGACAGAAAGTCAAATAGACAGAAAGATGGAAGTGACCCTTAGACAATTATATAGTATATAGTAGATTCTATAATGCTGTATATAAGACCAAAACCCAACATGTAAGGGAACAAAAATAACTATGACTATGTAAGATAGCTGTCAATGCAGGTAACGATTTGATTAGGAGTATCTAATGCCTAATCACTTTTATTGTACTCACCTGCAGGGCAGTCCGGTCCGATGGGTGTCGCTCTTCATGGTCCGGCACCTCCCATCTGCTTGCGATGCTGCCCTCCTGCATGCTTTGTGTGGTTGACGCATCACTGCATCATCTACACAGTCTCCTAGGCAACGCACTCCTGTGAAGGCATACTTCTCTGCCCTGTTGAGGGCAGAGCAAAGTACTGCAGTGTGCAGGTGCCAGAAAAAGGTCAAAGAGCCCCGACACCTGCACACTGCAGTTCTTTGCTCTCTGCCCTCAATAGAGCAGAGATGTACACCTGCACAGGACCATGGTGCTGAGGAGACTGCGTGGATGATGCAGCGACATGTTATCCACATGAAGCAAGCAGGAGGGCGGCAATCATAAGAAGATGGGAGGCGCTGGACCAAGAAGAGTGACACCCCTTGCACCAGACAGCCCTGCAGCTGAGTATAATAAAAATGATTAGGAGTTAGATACTCCTAATCAACTTGTTACCTGCATTAAAGACAGCTATCCTACATAGTCACATTTATAAAAGACTCCTGTCCACAGACTCAATTAATCAGTCTGACTAACCTCTTCAACATTGCAAGACCAAAGATCTTTCTGAGGATGTCAGGAACAGGATCATATACCTGCAAAAAGCTGAAATGGGTTGCAAAACCATAAGTAGGACACTGGATAAAAAGGAGACAACTGCTGGTGCAATAGTAAGAAAATAGAAGAAATACAAAATGACTGTCAACCGACATCGATCTGGGGCACTATGCAAAATCTCACCTCGTGGGGTATCGTTGATCATGAGGAAGGTGAGAGATAAGCCTAAAACTACACAGGGGAGCTTGTTAATGATCTCAAGGCAGATGAGACCACAGTCACTAAGAAAACCATTGGTAACACATTACGTCGTAAAGGTTTAAAATCCTGCAGTGCCCGCAAGGTTCCCTTGCTAAAGAAGGCACATGTACAGGCCCATCTGAATTTTGCCAATGAACACCTGAAAGATTCTGTGAGTGATTGAGAGAAGGTGCTGTTGTCAGATGAGGCAATAATTGATGTTTTTGGCATTAACTCAACTCGCCTTGTTTGGAGGAAGAGAAATCTTGCCTATGACCCAAAGAACACTTTCCCCACTGTCAAGCATTGAGGTGGAAGCATTATATTTTGGGGATGTTTCTCTGCTAAGGGCACAGGACTATTTCACCTCATCAATGGGAGAATGGATGGAGCCATGTACCATCAAATCCTGAGTGACCTCCTTCCCTCTGCCAGGACATGAAAAATTGGTCGAGACTGGTCTTCCAGCAAGACAATGACCCAAAACATACATCCAAGGCAACAAAGGAGTGACTCAAAAAGAAGAACATTAAGGTCAAGGAGTGGTCTAGCCAGTCTCCAGACCTTAATCCCATAGAAAGCTTATAGAGAGAGTTGAAGTTCCGATTTGCCAAGCAGCAGCCTCAAAATCTTAATTATTTAGAGATGATCAGCAAAGAGGAGTGGACCAAAATTCATACTGACATGTGCGCAAACCTCATCATCAACTACAAAAAAAGTCTGACTGCTGTGCTTGCCAATAAGGGTTTTGCCACTAAGTATTAAGCCTTGTTTGCCAGATGTATCAAATGCTTATTTCTCGCTGCAATATGCAAATAAATGTATATAAGTTATACAATATGATTTTCTGGATTTTATTTTTGATATTCTATTAACCTACCCTTAAAATTAGAAAAAAAACTGTTCATGTCTTTGTCAGTGGGCAAACTTCCAAAATCAGCAAGGGATCAAATACTTATTTCCTTTACTGTATGAGAGTCTTATAATGCATTTCAGGGGAACCGTTCAAAAATAATTAATTGTATCAGTAAGCTTATTTTAGATTTGACTGACTAAAAGGCACAATTACATGAACTGTATGTGCTTTTAGGTGATGTACCCTTGACCATGAATTCATCTTGTCCATGCATTATTTTACAGTGTTTGCAATAGTTTGAGTGATTTCTAATGCCCCTTTGAATACATTTTTTGAAGTCTTTGAGAAGGTACAATTACATCCTCTACAGCACATCTTACTGATACTCTTTGTTAAATTGTTGTGATTATAAGTTAAATTATTTTTGAGTTTATATATAAGAAAAAAATATTACAAAATGGACAGTTTAAAAAGATTGACAAAGGAAATATGTGACAAATTGTTCTATCAATTCTGCAATGTTAACCACTGAGCCACCGTTCAAAACATTCAAATGGTCAATAACAATGTTCTTATTTGTTGTCCCAATCTATGAATGTAGGTCAGCTGATCATCATCTTTGCTTGGGTGATGTACAGAATACTCAATGGCACCTCTTCAGCTTAACCCTTTAATAACCTGTTTTTCGGGTGATGGGGGGGGGGGTTGTTTTGTTTTTTTTTTACCCTTGCTCCAAGAGCCATAACTGTTTTATTTACCTTTTTCTGTCAAAGGAGCTGTTTAAATGTTTCTTTTTTGTAGAACAGGTTTCAGTATTGAACTACGCCATTAATTTACCATGCAATGCACTGGAAAATGGGGAAAGAATTAAAAATGTGGTGAAAATAAATTGCAAAAAATATACAGTACAATTCGTCATTGCTTTTTGCTTTAGTTTTTCTAGAGATTATTCCTTATTAAGAAATTACCTGGTAACATGATATTTCAGGTAAGTAAAGTTATGGCTATACCAAAAACTCCCACATTTTTTATTATATTGTTGGAGCACCATGGGAGCTTGTTTCATGTGTGTTGACATAGAAAATGTTGGCTATAAACAGATGAAAAAATAAAGATAAATATATATACTGTATATACAGCTCTGGCAAAAATTAAGAGATCATTGCATAATGATCAGTTTGTCTGATATTTCTCTTTATAGGTATATTTTTCAGTAAACTATACATTTTTCATTTATTCTATAAACTACTGACATGTCTCCAAATTTCCAAGCAATAAAGACCTCAAATAATGCAAACAAAACAAGTTCATAATCATTTAGAAACAACAATACTAATGTTTTAACTCAGCAAGAGTTCAGAAATCAATATTTTGTGGAATAATCAGGATTTTTAATCACAGCTTTCATGCATTTTGGCATGCTTTCCACCAGTCTTTCACACTGCTACTGGCGCAAAAATTTAAGCAGTTCTTCTTTGTTTGATGGCTTGTGACTATCCATTGCTCTCCTGATTACAGTCCAGAGTTTTTCAATGGGGCTCAGATCTGGAGATTGGGCTGCCCATGACAGGGTTTTGAGCAAAAAGGTAACGATTTTTTGAACTTTTGCTGTTCAGGCTCCATATCTCACTATCCACTACAGCTTTGAACTTGACACTGCCATCATTTTATAGACAATCATCTTGGCTATCTCATACATAAATTTTACTTGCAACTATTTAGGACATGATTAGTTATGCAGATTCTTATCATGTCACTGCTTTGTTACTGTTTTGCTCCTAAAAATCTGTCAACACTGCCTGAATCCTTCTGGGCTATCGATCAGATTCAAGAATGTGTTGACAGAAATCTGATCCCTGGTGTCTTCTACATGTTCCTAAAGTTGGTACATACTGGTCGACTCAGCTTTTTTTCAACTCTACCCACAAGTGTTTGATTGGGTTGAGGACTGGAGACTGTTGGGGCCAATCCAACAACTCTACTTCACTGTTATTGAACCATTTCTTTGCCAATCTTGACATATGCTTTGGGTCATTATTCTGCTGGAACACTAAGTCATCCTTTTCATAGTACCCAGGTATATGAAGCAACTCGTCTTGTAGGATACTCAAATAAAGCTCAGTATTGAGACCACCATCAATCCTAGTCAAGTATCCATTGCCATTGGGAGTGAAACAATCCCATATCACCAATGTTAGGTCTCGAGTTCCCGCTTCTGCACAGGGGGAATCTCGAGCCATATCCGCTGCGGTCTCCCATTCTTATCCAGCCGCAGTGGAGTCCGCTCAGCAGGGACGTCGGTCCCAGCATCTTGCTCAGTCTCACTCTGTACAGAGAGTTACTGCTGCTTCTTCAGCTTCTGCCATTAAAGCCAGTGCTGGTCAGCAGCGAGCAGACTTCTCTGGGACTAAGTCCTTGTCTGCACACACTGAGCATGCCCAGGGCAAGATCTCCCATTGGAGATCGAGGGTCATGTGCTCAGGCCCTGCAGCACATTCCATTGGTCCTCTTGGCAGGTCTTGGAAGGGCAAAGTTTCTGTGGCCACTTCCTGTGCTGCAACTATATAAACTGCGCATGACCGCACGGCCATGAGCTCCTGGCTGCACGTTTTCCCACAGAGCGGGCTAAGGTGGGATTTAAAGTGTCTCTCTTGTCAGACAGGGCGTTGGAATGGGCTACGCCGCTGTGGGAGCGTGGCGATCATGTGGTGCAGAGTGCTCCGCTGTTTCTGAGCACTCTGAAACAGGTCTTTTTAGGACCTCAAGTCACCCATGATACTGCGCTCCAACTGCTGGCATTAACTCAGGGTGAGTCCTTGGTCAGTCATTTTGCCGTCCAATTCCGCACTTTAGCTTCTGAGCTGGATTGGTCGGATAAAGCTCTTATCCCCATATTTTGGAGGGGCCTGGCTGACCACGTTAAGGACGCTCTGGCCACTAGGGAGATTCCTGCCACACTGGAGGAGTTAATAACTGTCTCCACTCGAATTGACCTCCGTTTTAACGAGCGGAGGTTAGAGCGAGCCCAGTGTAGGCAGAGGTTTCGGCTGGCTCCTACCTTCGCCAAACCTCTGGAATCTCCGGTCCTGGTTCCTGAGTCACATGAGGCCAGGGAAGTGTCACAAGCGGGATCTAAGTCCCGGACCGCTTGTGCACTCAAGGTCTGTCATGTTTGCCAGCAGTCAGGACATCTAGCCACCAGATGTTCTCAGCGGTCGAGGAAACGTCAGCATCTAGTGGTAGTAGGTGGAGGTACATTAGACACGGCGACGTTTGCCTCTAAATTGTCCTTTAAGGGGACAATTACTATAGGCTCATTCTCCCACTCGGTAGAGCTCTGCGTGGATTCTGGGGCGGAGGGCAATTTTATGTCTTCTGCCTTCGCCCAACATCACGCAATACCCCTGGTTATGCTAGCTCAACCAGTAACGGTACGAGTGGTGAATGGGTCGACACTCCCCTCACAGATAACACACCAGACCATCCCTTTTACTCTGTCCAAGTCGCCATCTCATCAGGAGATTATATCTCTGCTCGTCATTCCTGAGGGAATTGATGAGGTCCTGTTGGGAATACCTTGGCTACGGTACCACTCTCCTCATATCGAGTGGTCCTCTGGCAGAATCCTGGGATGGGGCGAATCTTGTGGGGGTAGGTGTCAGAGGGAGTGCGTTCAGGTTGCTACTACAGAGGTACCCGCAGATCTTTCCTCTCTCCCCAAGCAGTATTTGTCTTATGCAGACGTGTTCTCCAAAAAGGCGGCGGAGATCCTTCTGCCCCATCGCCCCTATGACTGTCCTATTGATCTCTTGCCTGGTGCTGAGCCTCCCCGGGGTCGAGTCTATCTGCTATCTCTCCCGGAGACGGAGGCAATGTCACAGTACATCCAGGAAAATCTGGCAAGAGGATTCATTAGGAAGTCAGTGTCACCTGCTGGGGCAGGGTTCTTCTTCGTGCAGAAGAAGAATGGGGAATTGCGTCCATGCATAGACTACAGGGGTCTTAACGCCATCACCGTTAAAAATAAGTATCCTTTGCCCTTGATATCTGAGCTCTTCGATAGGCTTCGGGGAGCAAGGGTATTTACTAAACTAGATCTGCGGGGTGCTTACAACCTGATTCGCATCCATGAGGGGGACGAATGGAAGACGGCTTTTAACACCAGGGATGGGCACTATGAATATCTGGTGATGCCCTTCGGGCTCTGTAATGCCCCAGCCGTTTTCCAAGATTTTGTGAACGATATGCTTTCCACCTCGGTCGTAGTCTATCTGGATGATATTCTCATCTACTCTCCAGATATTGACTCCCACCGGAGAGATGTTTGCAAAGTCTTCGACCTCCTACGGGCAAACTCCCTCTATGCCAAGTTGGAGAAGTGTATGTTTGAGCAGGAGTCCTTACCTTTCCTAGGCTACATCATCTATGCCCAGGGATTGGCTATGGATCCTGCCAAACTACAGGCTGTGATGGACTGGCAGGAACCCCATTCTCTTAAAGCGGTGCAGCGCTTTATGGGGTTCATTAATTATTATCGCCAGTTCATTCCGCACTTCTCAACTTTGGTAGCTCCCTTGGTTGCCCTCACCAAGAAGGGGGCGAATCCCAAATTGTGGTCTGAGGAGGTCTCCAAGGCCTTTAACTCTATAAAGTCACACTTCGCTAGCGCTCCCATCCTACATCGCCCCGATGTTGATAAGCGATTTATCATGGAGGTGGATGCCTCTTCTGTTGGTGCTGGAGCAGTCCTCTTCCAAAAGGATGCTCAAGGTCGGAAGCATCCTTGCTTCTTTTTCTCCAAGACCATCTCACCAGCAGAGAGGAATTATTCCATCGGGGACAGGGAGTTGCTAGCCATGAAGTTGGCTTTCTCGGAGTGGAGACATCTCTTGGAGGGAGCACGTTTTCCCTTCCAAGTCTTCACAGACCATAAAAATTTGGTGTACCTGCAGACAGCCCAGCGGTTGAATTCTCGCCAGGCCAGATGGTCCTTATTGTTCTCCCGGTTTCATTTCACCCTCCGTTTTCTTTCTGGGGAGAAGAACATTCGGGCCGACGCTCTCTCTCGCTCCGTTGTGTCATCTGCGGAGGAGGAGGAGGAGCCTCGGCTTATTGTCCCCACCGAGAGCTTGAGAACTGTGGCCCCAGTTTCGCTAGAGTCTGTGCCTCCAGGCAAGACTTTTGTACCATCCAGTTTGCGACCGGAAGTTCTCTCTTTGGCACACTCGTCCAGGGTGGGTGGACATTTTGGTACCAAAAGGACATCTGAGTTACTGGCGAGGACATACTGGTGGCCGCATATGGCTCGTGATGTCGCAGAGTATGTTCGGGCGTGTGTCTCTTGTGCCAAGAACAAGACTCCTCGGCAACGGCCAGCTGGTTTGCTTTATCCTCTGCCGGTGGCGGACAGGCCCTGGGAGATGGTCGGGATGGACTTTGTGGTGGGCTTACCCAAGTCTCGTAACTGCACCATTATCTGGGTGATCACCGACCATTTTTCCAAAATGGTGCACTTGGTGCCTCTTCCACGGCTACCTTCTGCACGGGCGTTGGCTGTCTTGTTCGTCAAGCATATCTTTCGCCTACACGGTATGCCAGACAACATTGTTAGTGACCGGGGTCCCCAGTTTGCGTCTCGATTCTGGAGAGAGCTTTGTCGTCTACTCAGTATTGAGTTGAATCTCTCTTCGGCATATCATCCCGAGATGAATGGGTTGGTAGAGAGGGCCAACCAGACCTTGGTCACATATTTACGACATTTTGTTTCTGCCAGGCAGGATGACTGGGCATCCTTGCTACCGTGGGCAGAGTTTACACTTAACAATGCCGTAGCCGACTCCACCGGTCAGACTCCATTCCTCCTAAATTACGGCCAGCATCCGCGTGTTCCTGTGCCCATGCCTGTGTCTTCTGCTGACTCCAGGTTGGTAGACTGGGCTGTGGAGGCACGGGACATTTGGGACCGCACGCAGGATGCCCTTCGGGCCTCCAAGGAGAGAATGAGGTCCTCCACCGATGTTCATCGGTGCCCCGCTCCGACCTTTGCTCCTGGCGACTTGGTGTGGCTCTCCGCCCGTAACATCAGGCTGCGAGTTGAGTCCACTAAGTTTGCTCCTCGCTACTTGGGTCCCTTCAAGGTTCTCGAACAGGTTAATCCTGTGGTCTACCGTTTGGCTCTTCCTCCACGCTTGGGTATCACCGACACCTTTCATGTGTCCCTCTTGAAACCCGTATACATGTCCCGGTTTTCCGAGTCATCTGCCGGGACATCGGGTTCGTCTACGGACGATTACGAGGTGAACGCTATTTTGGGGTGCAAGGTGGTACGCGGCAAAAAGTTCTATCTGGTGGATTGGAAGGGTTATGGCCCAGAGGACAGGTTATGGGAGCCTGCTGAAAACATTCGGGCCCCACAGCTCATTGCTGCCTTCGAGCGTAGCGAGGCCCAAGGAGGGGGGGTAATGTTAGGTCTCGAGTTCCCGCTTCTGCACAGGGGGAATCTCGAGCCATCTCCGCTGTGGTCTCCCATTCTTATCCAGCCACAGTGGAGTCTGCTCAGCAGGGACGTCAGTCCCAGCGTCTTGCTCAGTCTCACTCTGTACAGAGAGTTACTGCTGCTTCTTCAGCTTCTGCCATTAAAGCCAGTGCTGGTCAGCAGCGAGCAGACTTCTCTGGGACTAAGTCCTTGTCTGCACACACTGAGCATGCCCAGGGCAAGATCTCCCGTTGGAGATCGAGGGTCATGTGCTCAGGCCCTGCAGCACATTCCATTGGTCCTCTTGGCAGGTCTTGGAAGGGCAAAGTTTCTGTGGCCACTTCCTGTGCTGCAACTATATAAACTGCGCATGACCGCACGGCCATGCACTAGTGTACATTTGCATACGTGTGTTTGTTGTGAGTGCAAGTCGTCCTTGGATACCCCTTCCCTATTGAATGTCTGTTCGCGGAAGGTGTATGGTTGCTATCTAGCGCCTGACTTATCCTACAACACAAATCACACATTACAGCGTCCAGTTGCTGTGACCGCCAGTACAGCGCCGTGCACTTCCTCTGTGCTTTCCTTACCCAAGCCTGGGTGGTTAGTGGCGTTCGTCAGTGTGGCACCGCATGCACTCTTGTGCCCTAAATATTGTTATTTTCCTTACACACCCAGTTGCGGTGTTGTGCCAGCAAGGGTCTAATCGGACTTCAATCCTAGTTGGGGTTGAGTTCGCTGACTACTTGCTCGCGCTCTATGTGCGGTACCGCGATCCTGTGACGCAACAGGATCACTTCCTTCACGCTGGGTGAAGTCTAACCCACGTGTGTATACTTATGAGTACCGCCATATAGTCCGTCATTACTTGGCAGCAGGTTCCATCTCTGCACGTTGGACCCCGGGCTGCGAACGCACCATACTCTATCTGTCTCATTATTTGGTGCGTTCCGCTAGCCCTAACAACCAAGCTTCCTAAATCGAACTTAACAGTTCATTCTATTTCTCAATCCATTAGCCCCTTTTTCCCTTGTTTTTTCAACACCAATTTGATCCCACCAAAGTATAGTCTATTGACTCTCATCTCATTGCTCCAAATCACCAGTCTTCTACTGTTCACTTTTCGTACTTTTTTGTAAACTCGAGCAGAGGGTTCTTATAACGATATTGATGTCGAGGTTTCTTCATGTTTTTGTGGGCCATCATTTCTGATTTGTGTAATGTGTGTAACACGGTGCTTGCATGGATGTCTGTGATCTCAATATTACAATGCATACGAGCTACCTCCACTGCCGTGTTTTTCACGCTAGAACTGATAGACCTTGTAATTATCCGACTTGTCTCTAACATTTTGCCTGGATGTCCATTTCTTGGCTTTTGAATGGATGGATGGACTTAATTTTGTATCCTTCCTACTGTGCTGGCACTCACATGATGCAGTTTGGCAATTTTCTTGGCTGAGAGACTATTAATGGGCTGAATGATGCTTTTTTTCTTTCTTGGGAATCAACTTAATAATGCACTGAGCTATTTGGGAATGTGAGAACAGGTTGTATTTTGTAGCATGCAGGAAGGAAAAGGCTGTTCCACCACTAGGAGCAAAAGAGTAACAGTGCAGTGACATGATATGAATCTGCATAACTAATAACTCCACCTTTCACCATGTGGTGATTTTAACTACATCTAATAACATCAGGTTCCGGCCAATCCATAAATGTAGGTTTTACCAAGAGAGGTGTTTATATTCACCTATACAGTGGGGCAAAAAAGTATTTAGTCAGTCAGCAATAGTGCAAGTTCCACCACTTAAAAAGATGAGAGGCGTCTGTAATTTACATCATAGGTAGACCTCAACTATGGGAGACAAACTGAGAAAAAAAAATCCAGAAAATCACATTGTCTGTTTTTTTAACATTTTATTTGCATATTATGGTGGAAAATAAGTATTTGGTCAGAAACAAAATTTCATCTCAATACTTTGTAATATATCCTTTGTTGGCAATGACAAAGGTCAAACATTTTCTGTAAGTCTTCACAAGGTTGCCACACACTGTTGTTGGTATGTTGGCCCATTCCTCCATGCAGATCTCCTCTAGAGCAGTGATGTTTTTGGCTTTTCGCTTGGCAACACGGACTTTCAATTCCCTCCAAAGGTTTTCTATAGGGTTGAGATCTGGAGACTGGCTAGGCCACTCCAGGACCTTGAAATGCTTCTTACGAAGCCACTCCTTCGTTGCCGTGGCGGTGTGCTTTGGATCATTGTCATGTTGAAAGACCCAGCCACGTTTCATCCTCAATGCCCTTGCTGATGGAAGGAGGTTTGCACTCAAAATCTCACGATACATGGCCCCATTCATTCTTTCATGTACCCGGATCAGTCGTCCTGGCCCCTTTGCAGAGAAACAGCCCCAAAGCATGATGTTTCCACCACCATGCTTTACAGTAGGTATGGTGTTTGATGGATGCAACTCAGTATTCTTTTTCCTCCAAACACAACAAGTTGTGTTTCTACCAAACAGTTCCAGTTTGGTTTCATCAGACCATAGGACATTCTCCCAAAACTCCTCTGGATCATCCAAATGCTCTCTAGCAAACTTCAGACGGGCCCGGACATGTACTGGCTTAAGCAGTGGGACACGTCTGGCACTGCAGGATCTGAGTCCATGGTGGCGTAGTGTGTTACTTATGGTAGGCCTTGTTACATTGGTCCCAGCTCTCTGCAGTTCATTCACTAGGTCCCCCCGCGTGGTTCTGGGATTTTTGCTCACCGTTCTTGTGATCATTCTGACCCCACGGGGTGGGATTTTGCGTGGAGCCCCAGATCGAGGGAGATTATCAGTGGTCTTGTATGTCTTCCATTTTCTAATTATTGCTCCCACTGTTGATTTCTTCACTCCAAGCTGGTTGGCTATTGCAGATTCAGTCTTCCCAGCCTGGTGCAGGGCTACAATTTTGTTTCTGGTGTCCTTTGACAGCTCTTTGGTCTTCACCATAGTGGAGTTTGGAGTCAGACTGTTTGAGGGTGTGCACAGGTGTCTTTTTATACTGATAACAAGTTTAAACAGGTGCCATTACTACAGGTAATGAGTGGAGGAAAGAGGAGACTCTTAAAGAAGAAGTTACAGGTCTGTAAGAGCCAGAAATCTTGATTGTTTGTTTCTGACCAAATACTTATTTTCCACCATAATATGCAAAAAAAATGTTAAAAAAACAGACAATGTGATTTTCTGGATTTTTTTTTCTCAGTTTGTCTCCCATAGTTGAATTCTACCTATGATGTAAATTACAGACGCCTCTCATCTTTTTAAGTGGTGGAACTTGCACTATTGCTGACTGACTAAATACTTTTTTGCCCCACTGTACATTCAGATATTAGCCATAGGTAAGTATTCACACTGAGCAGTTAGGTCATGGACCCATCAGATCCATGAGATTACCTTGACGATGGTTGATGGGCTCACACTATTTGGCCAAATTTTGTGCTAAACATCTCATGTGAATTTTTCCTAAATTTCAAAAGCCATTTTGCTATTCCCACTTCACGTCTTTCACATTGACATGCTTTAACACAATTGAGTGCAACCATTTTCATATTTTGATATACTCATATTGCATCATTTATTGATTATCTCGATACCAGCCTACTAAAATAAATGATTTTTAATCATTAAAGAGAACACAAAACAGAGTATGTCTGTTAAAGATCAGAACATCTGCACTTACTTGAATAGTGCGTTCTAGATCTAAGCTGACAGCATTTTAGTCGCAGCTACTAAAACAGCAGCTGAAGAACAAAACAGATCATTATATATAATGTCAAGGTCACATTTGACAATTTCATGACTGTTGTAGTTTGTGCAGTTCTGTCATTAAAACTAAACACTATTCTATTCTTGTAAAGACTACAAAAGACAAGGTTAAAAGGTGATTAATTAAAATGAAATAGCTATGTATACATTTAGCCATTGGAGAAAGCTCCACTATACAAATGACTGGACTTCCCTTATCTTCAAAATCCACAAAACTGTTCAGCTTCTGAATTGTAATAGACAAATAAGCTATTAAAATTTAATAACAACTGCGTGAAGGTGGAGATTAAAATCTGATTTTAATGTCAAAGTATCCATTTTATTTTTAAATAAAAATGCTCTAAATGTAAATACATATACGCAGTCCTATATTGCGTACTCACTCATATATCCAAGGCATACATTATTAATATATCCCAAGCTCACTATTGCACAATGTGGTCTATGATCATGTCAGTGCTTAACAAATGGCTTAAATGGTTTCTTAAAAATAAATTAGATAAATGTTTATGTAAATTTATAGAATTCATAGAATTCCTGTTTGAATGTTGATTCAGCCTGATTGCCACTTATGGTCAGGAAAGAAAGATGGAGCTTATTGTCTTTTTCATCTCTTTGGATCAATAAAGGGGACTAAAGATGGAAAAATGTACCTTTACACCCTATCTTTATCCATATATTCTCACTTCTCCCTATTAGAATTAAGAACGTGTAATTATTAGTGTTGAGCATTCCGATACCGCAAGTATCGGGTATCGGCCGATACTTGCGGTATCGGAATTCCGATACCGAGTTCCGATACTTTTGTGGTATCGGGAATCGGTATCCGATCCATAGTGATGTGTAAAATAAAGAATTAAAATAAAAAATATTGATATATTCACCTCTCCGGCGGCCCCTGGACATCACCGCTGGTAACCGGCAGGCTTCTTTGTTTAAAATGAGTGCATTTAGGACCTGAGAATGACGTCGCGGCTTCTGATTGGTCGCGTGCCGCTCATGTGACCGCCACGCGACCAATCACAAGCCGCGACGTCATTCTCAGGCACTAAACTCCTCATTCTATTGTTTTAACTTCCTGTGTTGCATTGGGAGTTTTTCTTTTATTTTAACTGAAAATGAATTTGTCTTGCTGAAATTGCAACATGTTATAGGGACAGAGTGGCTAAGCAAACTGATTAGCGATGAGAAGATTGAGGACTGAACTTGAGATTGAGTTTAAATTTGTGGTTTCATGAGAATTTGAACATTTTGATATTTGTTAACAAGAAACAAATTAAAACTTTCACAGCACCATTTTCCACACTGCTGAACCATCGGAGAAGGTTAAATTCTTTTTTGTTGCTATGCGGGCCTCCACATAATGCCCTGCAACTATGACATCTTACGGATTATCATACCTTGTACAGTAATGGTCAGTACATGGGTCATCACTAGGGTTGAGCAAAACGGATCGTTCATTTTCAAAAGTCGCCGACTTTTGGCACAGTCGGGTTTCACGAAACCCGACCAGACCCATGTGTGGGGTCGGCCATGTGGTACGCTACTTTCGCGCCAAAGTCGCGTTTCAATGATGCTAAAAGCGCCATTTCTCAGCCAATGAAGGTGGACGCAGAGTGTGGGCAGCGTGATGACATAGGTCCTGGTCCCCACCATCTTAGAGAAGGGCATTGCAGTGATTGGCTTGCTGTCAGCGGCGTTACAGGGGCTATAAAGAGGCGTTCCCGCCGACCGCCATGTTACTGCTGCTGATCTGAGCATAGGGAGAGGTTGCTGCTGCTTCGTCAGAAGCAGGGATAGGGTTAGGCAGGGTCCATTAACCACCAAACCGCTTGTGCTGTAGCGATTTCCACTGTCCAACACCACCTTTTGTTTGCAGGGACAGTGGAAGCTACATTTTTTTTCCTCAGCGCTGTAGCTCATTGGGCTGCCCTAGAAGGCTCCCTGATAGCTGCATTGCTGTGTGTACGCCGCTGTGCAAACCAACTGCTTTTTTCAAATCACAAATCCTGTTGTTCCTTCCTTTCTGCACAGCTATCTTTTTTGTTTGTCCACACATTTGATTGAATTTGTGCAGCAGTCCACTCCTTCTTATTGCTGCCTGCCATATCTGGCTGAGATTACTGCAGGGAGATAGTAATTGTAGGATAGTCCCTTTTTTTTTTTTTAATTCTCCTTAAAAAATAAGTTGTGGGAGTTTAAGATTGGCATTTCTAGTGCTAGTCTTGTGTGTGCCATCTCTCTTAGATAGTGGGCCATAGAAAGCCTAGTGTTTTTCTTTTTTAATTTGGTATCTAACTTCTCCCTGAAAAAATAAAAAAAACAGTGGGAGATAAATATTGGCCTTTCTGCTTATGTGCCAGTCCTGAGTGTGCCATCTCTCTTAAATAGTGGGCCATAGAAAGCCTAGTTTTTTTTTTTAAATTTGGTATCTAAATTCTCCCTGAAAAAATTAAAAAAACAGTGGGAGATAAATTTTGGCCTTTCTGCTTGTGTGCCAGTCCTGAGTGTGCCATCTCTCTTAAATAGTGGGCCATAGAAAGCCTAGTGTTTTTTTTTTTAAATTTGGTATTTAAACTCTCCCTGAAAAAAACAAAAAACGTGGGAGATTAATATTGGCCTTTCTGCTAGTGTGCCAGTCCTGAGTGTGCCATCTCTCTTAAATAGTGGGCCATAGAAAGCCTAGTGTTTTTTTTTTATTTGGTATCTAAATTCTCCATGAAAAAATAAGAAAAACAGTGGGAGATTAATATTGTCCTTTCTGCTTGTGTGCCAGTCCTGAGTGTGCCATCTCTCTTAAATAGTGGGCCATAGAAAGCCTAGTGTTTTTTTTTATTTGGTATCTAAATTCTCCCTGAAAAAAAAAACAGTGGGAGATTAATATTGGCCTTTCTGCTTGTTTGCCAGTCCTGAGTGTGCCATCTCTCTTAATTAGTGGGCCATAGAAAGCCTAGCGTTTTTTTAAAAAAATTTGGTATCTAAATTCTCCCTGAAAAAAAAAACAGTGGGAGATTAATATTGGCCTTTCTGCTTGTCTGCCAGTCCTGAGTGTGACATCTCTCTTAATTAGTGGGCCATAGAAAGCCTAGTGTTTTTTTTTTTTGGTATCTAAATTCTCCCTGAAAAAATAAAAAAAACAGTGGGAGATTAATATTGGCCTTTCTGCTTGTGTGCCAGTCCTGAGTGTGACATCTCTCTTAAATAGTGGGCCATAGAAAGCCTAGCGTTTTTTTTTTTTTAATTTGGTTTCTAACTTCTCCCTGAAAAAATTTAAAAAACAGTGGGAGATAAATATTGGCCTTTCTGCTTGTGTGCCAGTCCTGAGTGTGCCATCTCTCTTAAATAGTGGGCCATAGAGAGCCTAGTGTATTTTTAAAAAAAATTTGGTATCTAAATTCTCCCTGAAAAAAAAAAAACAGTGGGAGATTAATATTGGCCTTTCTGCTTGTCTGCCAGTCCTGAGTGTGCCATCTCTCTTAAATAGTGGGCCATAGAAAGCATTTTTTTTTTAAATTTGGTATCTAAATTCTCCCTGAAAAAAAAAACCGTGGGAGATTAATATTGGCCTTTCTGCTTGTGTGCCAGTCCTGAGTGTGCCATCTCTCTTAAATAGTGGGCCATAGAAAGCCTAGTGTTTTTTTTTTAAATTTGTTATCTAAATTCTCCCTGAAAAAAAAAAACAGTGGTAGATTAATATTGGCCTTTCTGCTTGTCTGCCAGTCCTGAGTGTGCCATCTCTCTTAAATAGTGGGCCATAGAAAGCATTTTTTTTTTAAAATTTGGTATCTAAATTCTCCCTGAAAAAAAAAAACCGTGGGAGATTAATATTGGCCTTTCTGCTTGTGTGCCAGTCCTGAGTGTGCCATCTCTCTTAAATAGTGGGCCATAGAAAGCCTAGTGTTTTTTTTAATTTGGTATCTAAATTCTCCCTGAAAAAAAAAAAACGGTGGGAGATTAATATTGGCCTTTCTGCTTGTCTGCCAGTCCTGAGTGTGCCATCTCTCTTAATTAGTGGGCCATAGAAAGCCTAGCGTTTTTTAAAAAAAAAATTGGTATCTAAATTCTCCCTGAAAAAAAAAACATTGGGAGATTAATATTGGCCTTTCTGCTTGTCTGCCAGTCCTGAGTGTGCTATCTCTCTTAATTAGTGGGCCATAGAAAGCCTAGTGTTTTTTTTTATTTGGTATCTAAATTCTCCCTGAAAAAATAAAAAAAACAGTGGGAGATTAATATTGGCCTTTCTGCTTGTGTGCCAGTCCTGAGTGTGACATCTCTCTTAAATAGTGGGCCATAGAATGCCTAGTGTTTTTTTTTTAAATTTGGTATCTAAATTCTCCCTGAAAAAAAAAACAGTGGTAGATTAATATTGGCCTTTCTGCTTGTCTGCCAGTCCTGAGTGTGCCATCTCTCTTAAATAGTGGGCCATAGAAAGCATTTTTTTTTTTTAAATTTGGTATCTAAATTCTCCCTGAAAAAAAAAAACCGTGGGAGATTAATATTGGCCTTTCTGCTTGTGTGCCAGTCCTGAGTGTGCCATCTCTCTTAATTAGTGGGCCATAGAAAGCCTAGTGTTTTTTTTAATTTGGTATCTAAATTCTCCCTGAAAAAAAAAAAAACAGTGGGAGATTAATATTGGCCTTTCTGCTTGTCTGCCAGTCCTGAGTGTGCCATCACTCTTAATTAGTGGGCCATAGAAAGCCTAGCGTTTTTTTTTTTTAAATTTGGTATCTAAATTCTCCCTGAAAAAAAAAACAGTGGGAGATTATTATTGGCCTTTCTGCTTGTCTGCCAGTCCTGAGTGTGCCATCTCTCTTAATTAGTGGGCCATAGAAAGCCTAGTGTTTTTTTTTAATTTGGTATCTAAATTCTCCCTGAAAAAATAAAAAAAACAGTGGGAGATTAATATTGGCCTTTCTGCTTGTGTGCCAGTCCTGAGTGTGACATCTCTCTTAAATAGTGGGCCATAGAAAGCCTAGTGTTTTTTTTTTTTTAAATTTGGTTTCTAACTTCTTCCTGAAAAATTTTAAAAAACAGTGGGAGATAAATATTGGCCTTTCTGCTTGTGTGCCAGCCCTGAGTGTGCCATCTCTCTTAAATAGTGGGCCATAGAAAGCATTTTTTTTTTTAAATTTGGTATCTAAATTCTCCCTGAAAAAAAAAAACAGTGGGAGATTGATATTGGCCTTTCTGCTTGTCTGCCAGTCCTGAGTGTGCCATCTCTCTTAAATAGTGGGCCATAGAAAGCATTTTTTTTTTTTAAATTTGGTATCTAAATTCTCCCTGAAAAAAAAAACCGTGGGAGATTAATATTGGCCTTTCTGCTTGTGTGCCAGTCCTGAGTGTGCCATCTCTCTTAAATAGTGGGCCATAGAAAGCCTAGTGTTTTTTTTTTAAAATTTGGTTTCTAACTTCTCCCTAAAAAAATTAAAAAAACAGTGGGAGATAAATATTGGCCTTTCTGCTTGTGTGCCAGCCCTGAGTGTGCCATCTCTCTTAAATAGTGGGCCATAGAAAGCATTTTTTTTTTTAAATTTGGTATCTAAATTCTCCCTGAAAAAAAAAAACAGTGGGAGATTAATATTGGCCTTTCTGCTTGTCTGCCAGTCCTGAGTGTGCCATCTCTCTTAAATAGTGGGCCATAGAAAGCATTTTTTTTTTTTTAAATTTGGTATCTAAATTCTCCCTGAAAAAAAAAAACCGTGGGAGATTAATATTGGCCTTTCTGCTTGTGTGCCAGTCCTGAGTGTGCCATCTCTCTTAAATAGTGGGCCATAGAAAGCCTAGCGTTTTTTTTTAATTTGGTATCTAAATTCTCCCTGAAAAAAAAAAACAGTGGGAGATTAATATTGGCCTTTCTGCTTGTCTGCCAGTCCTGAGTGTGCCATCTCTCTTAATTAGTGGGCCATAGAAAGCCTAGCAATTTTTAAAAAAAAATTTGGTATCTAAATTCTCCCTGAAAAAAAAAACAGTGGGAGATTATTATTGGCCTTTCTGCTTGTCTGCCAGTCCTGAGTGTGCCATCTCTCTTAATTAGTGGGCCATAGAAAGCCTAGTGTTTTTTTTTAATTTGGTATCTAAATTCTCCCTGAAAAAATAAAAAAAACAGTGGGAGATTAATATTGGCCTTTCTGCTTGTGTGCCAGTCCTGAGTGTGACATCTCTCTTAAATAGTGGGCCATAGAAAGCCTAGTGTTTTTTTTTTTAAATTTGGTTTCTAACTTCTTCCTGAAAAAATTTAAAAAACAGTGGGAGATAAATATTGGCCTTTCTGCTTGTGTGCCAGCCCTGAGTGTGCCATCTCTCTTAAATAGTGGGCCATAGAAAGCATTTTTTTTTTAAAATTTGGTATCTAAATTCTCCCTGAAAAAAAAAAACAGTGGGAGATTAATATTGGCCTTTCTGCTTGTCTGCCAGTCCTGAGTGTGCCATCTCTCTTAAATAGTGGGCCATAGAAAGCATTTTTTTTTTTAAATTTGGTATCTAAATTCTCCCTGAAAAAAAAAACCGTGGGAGATTAATATTGGCCTTTCTGCTTGTGTGCCAGTCCTGAGTGTGCCATCTCTCTTAAATAGTGGGCCATAGAAAGCCTAGTGTTTTTTTTTTTAAATTTGGTTTCTAACTTCTCCCTAAAAAAATTAAAAAAACAGTGGGAGATAAATATTGGCCTTTCTGCTTGTGTGCCAGTCCTGAGTGTGCCATCTCTCTTAAATAGTGGGCCATAGAAAGCCTTTTTTTTTAATTTGTTATCAATATTCTCCCTGAAAAAAAAAAACAGTGGGAGATTAATGTTGGCCTTTCTGCTTGAGTGACAGTCCTGCGTGTGTGGCATCTCTCTCATTTGGTGCCACAGAGAACAGAGTGTGTAACATCGTGCCTGATTTTCCCTGCGGTCTCACCCACCTATAAAGGGATATCTAAATCATACAGAAGTTAGAGTTCACCTTGTAGGTTGTTTGACAGTAACAAATACCGTTATTTTGGTGACGTTTTTAAAACAATGAGGAAGTCTGGTGGAAGAGGTCGTGGCCGTGGGCGTTCATTGCCAGCTGGTAATGATGGTAGTGTTAGTGGAGCATCGGGTGGTTGTGGGAAAAACAATATAGCACCTAAGTCTCGAGCTGTGGAGCCAGGTTGGTCGTCTGGCTACACAAGGCCTCGAACGCTCCCTTTTCTGGGAGTAGGAAAACCGCTTTTAAAGCCGGAGCAGCAAGAGCAAGTTTTGGCTTACCTTGCTGACTCAGCCTCTAGCTCTTTTGCCTCCTCTTCTGAAACTGGTAAATGTAAAAACAGCGCGTCGTTAGTGGATGTTCACGGTCAGGGACAAGTCGCTTTCTTGTCCTCTTCAGCAAAAACAGCAACAGAGAAGGATGCAGCAGGCGACACAACGGGTTACTCCATGGAGCTCTTTACACATACCGTCCCTGGCTTAGAAAGTGAAACAGTTAACAGGCCATGCCCATTACAAGTTGAATCTGACATGGAGTGCACTGATGCACAGCCACAGCCAGACTACTATGCTGGTCCTTTGACTCAGACCACAACATTGCCCTCGCAGGGTACTGATCCAGAATCAGACCCTGATGAGACTATGGTGCCCCGTCACGAACGCTATACCACCGACTTACACGGTGACACAGACAAAGTTTCACACAAGCTAGAAGAGGAGGTTATAGATGACCCAGTTGTTGACCCCGATTGGCAGCCATTGGGGGAACAGGGTGCAGGCGGCAGTAGTTCTGAAACGGAGGAGGAGGGGCCGCAGCAGGCATCAACATCGCAACAGGTTCCATCTGCCGGGCCCGTATCTGGCCCAAAACGCGTGGCAAAGCCAAAACCTGTTGGAGGACAGCGTGGCCATCCGGTTAAAGCTCAGTCTGCAATGCCTGAAAAGGGATCCGATGCTAGAAAGAGTGCAGTCTGGCATTTTTTTAAACAACATCCAATTGATCAGCGCAAAGTCATCTGTCAAAAATGTTCAACTACCTTAAGCAGAGGTCAGAATCAAAAAAGTCTAAATACAAGTTGCATGCATAGACATTTAACCACCATGCATTTGCAAGCCTGGACTAACTACCAAAGCAGTCAGGGTCAGGGAATCACCAGTTTCGTAGTAGGAAACACTGCATCTAGGGCACCGGCGGCAACATTACCGTCTCCAACCGTCTCTCAGTCAGTCCCAGCTCTCCAGTCCAGCTCACCCTACATGAGACTCTGGTTAGAAAAAGGAAGTACTTAGCCTCGCATCCGCGTACACAGGGTTTGAACGCCCACATAGCTAGACTAATCTCGTTAGAGATGATGCCCTACCGGTTAGTTGAAAGCGAAGCTTTCAAAGCCCTGATGGACTACGTTGTACTACACTACGAGCTACCCAGTCGACACTTCTTTTCGAGAAAAGCCATGCCAGCCCTCCACCAGCATGTTAAAGAGCGCATCGTCCATGCACTCAGGCAATCTGTGAGTACAAAGGTGCACCTGACAACAGATGCATGGACCAGTAGGCATGGCCAGGGACGTTACGTGTCCATCACGGCACACTGGGTGAATGTGGTGGATGCAGGGTCCACAGGGGACAGCAATTTTGGGACAGTTCTGCCTAGCCCATGGTCTAGGAACCAGTTGGCTGTAGCCGTTCGCACCCCCTCCTCCTCCTCCTCATCCTCCTGCAGAAGCGAGAGCTCGTCCACAGACCGCAGTCGCCCAACCACTCCATCCGCAGCTGCCACTGTTGCACACCAGTTGTCCCATTATGGGGCAGCTAATGGCAAGCGTCAGCAGGCTGTATTGGCAATGAAGTGTTTGGGCGACAACAGACACACCGCGGAAGTTCTGTCCGAGTTCTTGCAGAAAGAAATGCAGTCGTGGCTGGGCACTGTAGATCTTGAGGCAGGCAAGGTAGTGAGTGATAACGGAAGGAATTTCATGGCTGCCATCTCCCTTTACCAACTGAAACACATTCCTTGCCTGGCTCACACCTTAAACCTGGTGGTGCAGTGCTTCCTGAAAAGTTTTCCGGGGTTATCCGACCTGCTCCTCAAAGTGTGCGGACTTTGCTCGCATATCCGCCGTTCGCCCGTACACTCCAGCCGTATGCAGACCTATCAGCGGTCTTTGAACATTCCCCAGCATCGCCTAATCATAGACGTTGCAACAAGGTGGAACTCAACACTGCACATGCTTCAGAGACTGTGCGAACAGAGGCGTGCTGTTATGTATTTGTGGGAGGATACACATACACAGGCAGGCAGTAGGATGGCAGACATGGAGTTGTCAGGTGTGCAGTGGTCGAAGATACAAGACATGTGTCAAGTCCTTCAGTGTTTTGAGGAATGCACACGGCTGGTTAGTGCAGACAACGCCATAATAAGCATGAGCATCCCCCTAATGCGTCTGCTGATGCAAAGTTTGACACACATAAAGGAGCAGGCGTCTGCAGCAGAGGAAGAGGAAAGCCTTGATGACAGTCAGCCATTGTCTGGTCAGGGCAGTGTACAGGACGAGGTAGCGGGCGAACAGGAGGAGGAGGACGAGGAGGATGATGGGGATGAGTATTTTTTTAATGAGGAAGCTTTTCCGGGGCCACTGGAAATTGGTGGCGTGGCAAGGCCGGGTTCTGGTTTTTTGAGGGACACAAGTGACGTAGATTTGCCTGAAACAGCCCCTCAACCCAGTACAACCGCAGATTTGACAACTGGAACTTTGGCCCACATGGCGGATTATGCCTTACGTATTCTCAAAAGGGACACAAGCATTACTAAAATGATGAACGATGACGATTACTGGTTGGCCTGCCTCCTTGATCCTCGCTATAAAGGCAAATTGCAAAATATTATGCCACATGAGAACTTGGAACTAATATTAGCAACCAAACAATCAAATCTTGTTGACCGTTTGCTTCAGGCATTCCCAGCACACAGCGCCTGTGATCGTTCTCACACGAGCTGCAGGGGGCAGCAGACCAGAGGTATTAGAGGTGCAGAAATCAGAAGTGGCGTTGGACAGAGGGGTTTTCTGACCAGGTTGTGGAGTTTTTTTGCTATGACCGCAGACAGGACAGGTACTGCAGCATCAATTCAAAGTGACAGGAGACATTTGTCCAGTATGGTTACTAACTATTTTTCATCCCTTATCGATGTTCTCCCTCAACCGTCATTCCCATTTGATTACTGGGCATCCAAATTAGACACCTGGCCAGAATTGGCAGAATATGCATTGCAGGCGCTTGCTTGCCCGGCAGCTAGTGTCCTATCAGAAAGAGTATTCAGTGCTGCAGGTTCAATATTAACT